>NW_025113140.1:10937517-11537517 GCF_010416935.1 Polistes fuscatus | reverse complement strand
GACGAGATATCTCGTCTTTCATATGTTATCATAAAAAGAATAAAAGAAAAAGAATAATAAATAATGAAAAATAAATAATATACAATATAAATAATATAATGTTATAATATAATATTTTTTTTTACGTGACGATGATTTTTAACTACTAACAAATCATAAAAATATTAGACGCAAAGAAATACCTGGCCCCTAGGTACGGTTAAAAATAAAATGTCTCGTCCGCAATGTGTTAACACGATTGTTAAACTTTTTGTGTAACACAATGTACAGGCTACTTATATAATTTGACCATGTTACATAATTCTATTGTTTTTTATATAGCCGTCATATGTATAATTTTAATAGCTATTAATTGAAATCTGTGAATGAATAAAAGAGGTTAAAATCAAACGTTTTCAATGAAGTAAAAAAATGATTATTAATATACAATTTAACTGTCTAGCTTTTTCATGTTTTTTATGATGTAACAAATCTATTTTTTAAATTGAAACTTCTTAGACGATGGTAACGATAAAATTTTCGGAAACGACATGAAAAAAGTGGAAGCATAGAGGTAGGGAGAAGGAGAGAGAGAGATAGCAAGATAAAACTAACAGTCGATCGACAGTTGAAAAAAATTATGAAAAGTCTAATGTAGTGTGTATGGTGTGCGTGTGCGCGCGCGCGCGCTCGATGAGATACGTCGATCGATAGTTATTGCGAGATGCATTTGTTTACGGAAGGATTAGTGGAAATGTGACATACCTTAAATAATTGTTAATTAACATTTTGACTAAGGCGCGATTTCGGAGGAATCCATCAATATAAACGGCGCGATTGTCACATGTCAATTGATAAAACAGTACAAAGTGTTATGTATATAAAAACAATGCAGAGAGCATAAATTTACGTTTATTGTAGTTTAAAAGCACGGAGTATAAGTTCGATGTATTCGTCCTCTTCGAAATCCAACAGTAAACTAATTCATTGTCCTCTATGTAAGTCAGTTAAAATTTCTTTTATTGAAGAATCAAAAATGTTCATTTGACTTTCAGAAGAATAAATTCTATTTATTACAAATATTATTTTCGTTATGTGTACATATGTATGTAGCCCTCGGAAAGTCATATAAATAAAAATCAATAAAAGAATTTTAACTGATTTTCATAGAGGACAAAGAGCCAGTATAACGGTGAATTTCGAAGAGGACAGTACATCGAACTTATATTTCGTGTTTTTAGATTACAATATATATTTCTTTCAATTAATTTTCAATCAATTAAGGTAAATCGAACTGTAGTCTATTAATATTTTGGATTGTTTAAACTAAAAAATATTTTTAATAATATTCCTGGCCAGTGATGACATTGAGTTGAGAATTTTTATCGAATAAGACATCAGGTCGAAATTGTTTAATATTTCAAGGATATTAATAGATATGTAATTTTTAAATAAATGTATTTTGTCTTATTCTTACTTTAACGGGTATTAAATTGATTCTGATACTAAAAAACATTTAAATAACAGTAAAAACAAATAATGACCAACCAATTGTTAGACATGAAAAAAACTAGACACTCACTGTATATAAATCAATTGATTATTTTCTACATGATAATATGAGTTTCACTATTATCGCGCGTGGATGCCACAGATATTCTTTTTTTTTTTTAATAATTTCTTTTTTCGTATTAACAAACTAAAATATTTGCATAAAGGACGTTAAATCGAAATTATATTCCATGTTTTTAGACTACAATATATATTTTTTTCGATTAATTATTAATCAATTAAGGTATATTGAACATAGTACTGTAGTCTACTAATATTTTGGATTGTTTAAACTAAAATATATTTTTATTAACATTCCTGGTCACTGATGACTTTGAGTTGAGAATTTTCATTTAAAAAATATCAAGTTGAAATTGTTTAATATTCCAAAGATATTAATAGATATATAATTTTCAAACAAGTGTACTTTTTATTATTCTTACTTTAATGGGTATTAAAATTTATTCGTGTACAGAGTACTTTAATAATTAAATTAACAATACAAGAAATATATTTTTTCTGAATGATATTTCAATACTTTACCCAGTAAAATAACGTAAATTTTAGGTGAAGAAGTAAATACTTCGAATGGTATGCTATCTATCTTCAGGTAAGTTTGAAAAGAAAGGAGTCCGCCTATTTACATGGTATATAACCCTTAACAAACCTTTATCCTTCCTCGTAAAGCGACGGATTACCCCGTTCCTCCTTATTGGTTTACCGATAAGGACATATCTTTGTCGTTTTTCTCGTAAAACTAATCCTTCATTCTTTCAAGAGACTCCGAGTGAATCATGTCTCGTTTTCTCAGCTCGAAAAATATTTGAGATAAAGAGTGGGGCGTACATTCCATGAATCCTGATCTTTATACTTGACGGTTAAAACGATCGTAAAAACGATTATCAGGAAACGTTCGTTGGGTTTGATTTTAACTTTCGTTTCTCTTTCTCTTTCTGTTTCTAATTATAACGCAATCAATCCTTATTCGTATTTGAAATAAGCAAAACAATAACATTTAATATTCTATCAAATCCAATATCATTATGTAATGTTTAATAATTACTTTTATTTGAGTAATTGTATTTTTATTAATTTGTTGTTATTCATATGTATAAATGTATCGATATTCCATAATTATAATCAGGACTAAGTAAACTTTTACTTTTATCTATTTTTCTTTTTTGGAATACGATATACTCGTTGGCTAGAGATTAAAGATCAAAAAACGAAATCAAGGTTGGCTCGATACGGTACATTGCGTATGGAGCAATCTCGTGTGCTCTCTGAAAGACGCCAAAGCAGAGGGAAGGAAGAAAAGAAAGAAAGGAAGAAAGAAGGAAGAAATAAAGAAGGAAAGGATAGAATAGAGGCAAAAGAGGGAAGAAAATCAGGATCATGGTACAGGGCCTGCTGATAAAGGCGTATATCTACAACTTATATCTACAACTTACAGGTACACGGACCATTGAGCTCAGTCTGATATCACAGAGAACCCCGTCTGATTAGTTTTTTCTTTTCTTATTGGAAAACTTTCATTTCGGTTATGTCGTCACGAAGGAAAAACAGAAAGAGAAAGAGAAAGAGAAGGATAAGGTAGATTCCATCTCGACGGAAGGCGACTTAATTTAGTAGAAAATTTTTTATGATTACTCTCTAATACTTTGCTATTTACCTAATTCTTTTAACTTTTTTTCTCTCAATTCTGATCGAACTTACTTTCTCTCTCTTTATTTTTTATCTTTATTAATTCGAATTATTATATCAATTTCCAGATATAAATTTGATGTCGAAATTCTTCATGGGCGAGAGATCATACGATCGACTACTTTCTTTCTTTTTTTTTTATTTAAACAGTGACGTGAGATTTATAAAGTTTGTATTTGCAATGGAGTTTTGTTGTAATAGTAAATGCATTTAGTCTTGATGTGAATGTACTTGCTACTGTTCTAGATATTGAACATCTACATCGTCTTACGATTACTCAAAGACAAGTTGTTTCACGTTACTATACAAGAGTCTAGCAACCAGTCGAGAACCTTTTGACGGACAAGAAAGAAAAGTACAAGATATATTTTAAAAATGCTTGTCTATATTCTATAGGTTACGGCAATGATTCTAATGAGCTGTTAACCAACGATTGTAAATCTTTTTTACTTAAAGAGGAGAAAAAATAAAACAAACAAAATAATAGAGAAATATATTTTTACCCGCGTCCAATAATAATTTATTCACGTTCATTCAGCTTGACTTGAACAATGTATAATTACAGGAGGTAGTGCAATTAACCGTTTGAGTCCCAGAGGCTTTTAAAAGAACACGGTCGAAAAAGCCCGAATAGAGCAATAGCACTTGTCTTAATCAAGTGCGAAAATCCTCAAGCAGCGTGATAGCGCTTGTTTCACGCTACTTCGACAGCCAATGATGGCACTGTCATTTGTCATTGCGCTAGAAATGTACTGGGATTTTTATTGTACTGGGAAAATTGGAAGAGCTCGATCGTGCTGCTTGGGACTCAAACGGTTAATTATTTATAAAGCTCTAATCCGGAATTAGTAACATCTTAGTTGCGTGTGACGATGACGAAGATATTTCTCAAGGAACGCTACGGTCAGGGTGTTCTCTGTGTCGCGAGGTCAACGAGCTCGACACTTTAGTGTGTACTAACAATAAGATTCATTAAATTCAGTTACATTAGGAAGTAGCGAGGTTCTGCTCGGTAGTTGGCAGCGTTTCAAGATCTCGCTCTTTCTCAAATGCTGAAGACTCTTTACATGTCTCTTTCTCTCTCTTTCTTTTTTATGTTCTTCGTATACATTTCTCATGTCTTCTCATTTCTTCATTCTCAACGCGAATACATTGGAATGAAGTATTTGATGATTAAGTTATAATTTTTCTTAAAAATATATTGCACATACTTAACAATTGACTTTAATAATTAATAATATAATTGGGTATGATATATTTTAAAACATGGTAGGAAAGCCTCTATAGTGGCCTCATCGTGTCTAACATAGGAGGTTAAACTAACATAAGAATTGTTCAAAATATATATTCTTCAGTTCATCTATTTTAATTCTAATTAAGTTATTATTAAGTATTAATAACCTTAGAATTAATTGCGGTTCGAGTTTCTATGGTATTCTTCCTATATTTCTTATGTCCTGTAATTTTGTCATGTCCAGAATCTTGTGGTTAATTTTTAACTAATCTCTATCGAATAATCTATCGAAAAATGGTACGTTCTTGTCTATCTAAAATTTTCGACCTATTTGTATTTAAAGTATTACACCTAAGATTTTGGAAGATTTAGTCAGTAGGAAACTATCTTTCTTACGTAAAAATGTTATTATAAATCAGTAGCATGGATTTGTTGCTGGTCAGTCTATTATCACCAATTACCAATTTAATTTTAATACTATCATGTTTTTACTTCGTATATTGAAAGAGGCCTTCAAGTAAGTAGATGCTGTACATATTGATTTCAGTAAAGTTTTCGATACAATTAATCACTCGATATTACTAGATAAACTACAATTGCTAGGCCTTGATGGCTGTTTCCTATCTTGAATGACTAGTTTTTTGTCTAGTAAATCTCAAATAGTTAAATTTATAAATTCATTCTCTAAAGGAATTAAAGTAACGTTAGCTTAGGTCTCAGGTTCCGAAGGATTCTGATCTAGGTCCGTTTCTTTTTATACTATTTGTTAATAGTATCAATCATGTATTATATTTCATAACTCCAAATTCCTTCTGTATGCAGATTATCTTTGATTGATATTATTAAAAATGTAGGTATTATGTTTTTTCTGACATCTCTTTTAGACCTCATTTTAATAGTATCATTTTGTGGAGTCTCAATTCATTAGAATTCATTTATAGAATCTCCAATTACTTTAAAAATACGAATAAATTGAAAATTATCTCTTGTCAAATAATGCACCCAATACTTGAATATGGTAGCGAAATCTGGTCTCTATATAGTAATTCTTTTATTTATAACTTTGAAAAAGTTCAATACAAATGTTTAAAACTCAAATGTCAAACATAGTGATCAACCTATGCTGTGAAATTGTCATGACTATGAAGATTTTCTCAGATATATAAATATCTCTACGTTGAGTAAGTATATTGTTTGTACACAAAATCGTTAGAGGTTATATTAATTGTCTAGACATTATTAATCACCTATCTCTCAATATTTCATTAAGAAATCTTCGGAACCATGCTTTACTATAAATCGAACAGCGTCACACTTCGTATGGCTATTTTAATTGCTTAAACAAAATGTTTATTAATGCAAACTCTTATTATCGGAATATTGATATATTCAATATCAATTTATGCCATCTATGAAATACTATCTGAATCGTCTGTTATAATCTTTACTTTATGTTCTTTACTACCAACTTTGTTTATTTATGTATGTATTAATCGGTTTATTCTGTAAAATAAATACAAAAATAAATAAACAGCGAAAAATGAAAAATAAACTTTGCGGAAATCGATACATATATGATTTATTTATTGCGTTTGAGAAAGTAATCATAAATTTGGAGTTTACATTGGAAGCATGAAAAAAGTGATTTCGCTCAATTGAAATATCACGATACTGTGAGGACCGATACCGATGAGTTACGTTTTACTAATGATTCGTTTAATTCGAAGAGTTGATAATTATTAGAAACGAGGCGGCCGCGGTAGGAGCAGCAGCTTGTAGGGTGAACAGGAATCCTTCCGCCGCACCGCGCCGCACTGGCAGTATATGAACAGCGTTGCAACAAGGCACTTTACCCTCGAGTACCGTAGCAAAAGTACTGGTACTTAACGGGATACACGTCATGGAAGGGCTCGTCGTACGTCCCCGCGAATAATAATTAGCAGCTGGTTAATGACAATCCCATGGAAGAGCGAGGACGACGAGGACAAAACTGTAACCACTTTCACGGTATACGAGGAAAAGTATTTGGAGCAAGTGGTATGCATTTACGATCGGTATTCGCTATTCGTTCGTGGTTGCCTTTCGACCGAGTCGAGAAGGACTCGCATACCGGTCGAGTAATTTTGTGGTTTCTGTGCCGTCACTGAGCTGTCACAACTAATGTAAGTTATATGTTGTAAAAGTCACGGTAAAAGCGATAATACCTAATTTAAATTCATAAGACGATGATAAACACTAAAGCGAGTGTTCTTGTATAATTTCTTCTTGTTGTTTTTTTTTTATTTTACTTTAATTTTTTTATTTTTTTTTATTTCGTTCAATGCATTGGCAATAAGTAATGTTCTACTATATAACGAAGAATTTTAATGATTTAAAATTATTATCGTATGTTATGCTCGTTACT
Source organism: Polistes fuscatus (assembly GCF_010416935.1). Taxonomy (NCBI): domain Eukaryota; kingdom Metazoa; phylum Arthropoda; class Insecta; order Hymenoptera; family Vespidae; genus Polistes; species Polistes fuscatus. The sequence continues at coordinate 11,530,645 of NW_025113140.1, read as the reverse complement.
TTAATTATTATTCCAATTGTACGTAGTATATGATGTGTCATTACATATAATTACGGTACAATATAACTCCAGTTATTCATACTTTCAATTAACTATTATTATTCTTTAATATTTATCAAAGGAGAATTATTTCTTTTTCATTATAATATAATTATTCACCATTTGACATTTCGTGTTGTTTAAAGTTCGTTACGAATTATAGAAATTACCTTGCTCCAAATAAAAACGTATCATTTCAGTTCTACTGTACGCACAAGTATTCATGTAAAATATTAAAAATTGTTTAATAATTAGTGAATAAAAATCCCTCATTTGACAATTGTTATTTTTATTTGACGATCTTGAATACGCATGTTTTCATATTCTTTTATTTGTTTTTCGTGTTCGTAATACTTTGCATGGAACATTTTGCATATCTAATCGTAAATTATTGATAAATTTCTAATACATCCGAAAATGAATATTTTAATTTCCCATCTAATCGAACAGAATTGTTCACAAAGCTGGAAAGAAAGTAACATTCTTATCTTGAACGTCTTTCAATGTTGTTTTGTAGCGTGATTCTAAAATAAAAGTTCAGAAGCGGTACCGCCGACGGGTGTTCACGGGCAAAACATCAAAGCGGCGGATTATTGGAAAATCTTCACTCGGGTTAACCGTACGAATCTTTTTAGGAACGGTCGGGACTGGTCCAGGCAATAAACGAATGTGCATCGAAACCGCGAACGGATGCGGCTGTTGCTGGTAGTGATGCTTGGGGATGAGGAGGAGCAGGAGGTAAAAGGAAGGAACGTTTTTAAAATACGTTCACTGTCAAGGACATATGTGTCGTCTGTGTTAAGAAGTTTTACGTGTTTTCTTATGAAAAAGACGAAGATGAAAAAATAAAGTTTATTTCTCCAGCAGGATCTTTCTTCTGATGTTTCTTAAAGGATATATTATTTAAAATTAGCGATTTATTAATGATACGTAGTTACAGCCTTGCGTATGCAGACCAATAAATTCAATTGCGTTGATATACTAGCACTATTATATTTTTATTTGTTTATTTTTTTTTTATGCTGACAATGAGACAGAAAAAAGGAAAGATCACTTTTTGAAATGATATTCATGAAACGCTGCGAAGCATGGATTTTACAGTCGACGCGATGATTTACGACGTTGTCGTCGAGAATTTTTCTCTTTGTTCTTTCTCTATCATACAAGTAGAAAGACGGAGAGAGGTGAGCGATGGAATGCCAGTTGATCACCGTGAAAGTTTTGTTTGTTTGGAAAATGTTACGTGGCCATATTGTCTTTTTTTTAATAATATTTTTAAGATCAGAAATTTAAAAACCTTTTTCTTCATATTTTGCGGGAATATTGCTTACTGCTTTGGTTCAACATCTTACAAGAGAACATGAAAGATTTCTACAAAACGGAGAAATATCATTTTTGATCTGATCATTATTTCTAATTATTTAAAACTCAAAGTAATTAATTTGTTTTTTAATGATACCATATGGACTACCATAACGAAACATTTATAGAAATAAATCTACAATAACTAAAAGTAATTTAAAATTTCTGTTTTTTTTTTGTTTTTGTCAAGATAAAATCTTTACACATTTAGAAAGTTGCACAATATAATATATATTTTTGAATACCGTTGTAGAAAGAAGTTTGCAAGTTCGCATGATAAACGAGTTAAGATTCTCGATGAATAAATAATTTGGAATTACGATGAATTCCTTTATTCGTCTGTTCGACCATGATCGAGGTTATCGTTATTTTCTTGGTCGTCGCCATTGGTAAGCGTCAGGGAGCTCTATGGCATTTTATGGAGAACGCATTTTATTGACCTCAGCTGCTACGATCGACTAGCCGGCACGAGCTCAAAGGCAAGGCGGAACAGTAAAGGCTAGTTTAACGGTGCTAACAGCAACCATAACACGATGTATATTACGGCTTCGAGCCTCCTTCGCATCTCTCTGCACCTCACTCATTCTATATATGTACGAGAATGTTTCAATATGTCTACCTTTTTGCTTCTTTCTCATTCTCAATTGTTGCATTTTATATTATTTTCATTTTATTAAAATTTTGTCAAAATTAAGATAACAACAGAAAAGTTAAATAGATTCACCAATTCTGTCTTTTTTTGCCTCGTTTTCACATTTGTTGTGTTTTATGTTTAATTCTATTAATAACTATAATACTATTCAAGAAAATCAAATAAATTCCTTCTTTTTTTATATCATTTTTTTGTGTTATCATTAAATAAATTTAATTTTTATTTCACTTGTAATGAAAATAATAACCAAAGAAGATAAATAAACTTACTCTTTTCTTTCCCTTTTCTTATCTCTTATTTTCATTTTCTCTTTTTTCTACAATAGTTGCTATTCCTAATAGTAAATGCGTTATTGAATATTCTCCCCACTTCCTCATACCATTGACTCTTGGGAGCCACATCAGTGTATTCATATCGACGTGCCGATTATTTACGGGCACGCGTGGATTTAATGAAATTTTCTTGTTAGACCCATAAGCCAGGTGAGAGGCGGGCCGCGATATCGGATCGGAGGGTAGTGCGGCCAGCTGTCGAGAGAAATGAAAGAGTAGGAGAATGAAGATGAGGATGAGGAAGTGATGGAGAAAAGGAAGTTTAAAGGGAGAGTGACTGACAATGAGTTTAGGCTATCGAGTTAAGGTTTTACACGGTCAATCTCTTACTTTCAACGGTTGAAAAGAGTAAGAGTTAAAAGAGAAAGAGATTCCGAAAAATTATAACACGAATTAGAAGTAATGAATTATAATTAAATTACGGGGATAACTGCACGAATTCTAATGAAAACAAAAAAACACATATTAGAGATGTTTTAAATAGATTATATTATATGTATGTACATATATGTGTATCAATATGTTTTTAAACACCTGTGTATTATGTGAAAGAGTGTGGTAGATACAAAAGTGACATAACCTGTTATGAGATATCTGTGGTTACGCGCTATCTATAGCTTTGATAATGGAGGAAACTTGCGTAGAATATATAGGGTTAGTCACATAACTTGTTACGTAAATAACTTATGCTAGTAACAAAATGTTCTTTAAAACATCATTGTTTTTTTATTTATTTCAAAGAATTAATCAATAAGATAAAATATACCTTATGTATCTGTGACTAATATCAAGCATATGTTAAATATTTGACTTTAAAAAAGTAGATTTTTAGCAAAGTCATATTAAGGATAATAGACAAAAATTTGTATAATTAGTATATTTATCATATATTGTAAAATAAATGCTACCATAACTGAATAGTTTATAATGATGAATAAACGTTTTTTAAATAATAAAAATTTTAGGTATGTATCGATTAATTCTTTGATGCTACCATATGTCAGATTTATATTTCATATTTTTTTAACGTTCGAGTGTCACGAAGTGCGATCACGTAGTTTACGTTTCGTGTTGAAAAGTATCAGAATATGAAGTCATGTTAAGCTATTGATAATAAGGTTAGATTTTATCGATATAAATTGAAACAAGAATGTATAAATTAACGTCTTGTTATATGAAATTAAATAGATTATATGTATTATTTGCAATTATTAATATCATATTCTACATTATAATAAATATAAATAATATGTAAATATAATCCATGATTTACAAATTATCCAAATATAACAATACGCTAGTAACTAATTTTGGATGTTAATCGTTAATATAAAGGCACGGAAACGATCTGGACGCGCAACAGTCTTCGCTGGATCATCGCTTGGCTTGTAAATATATACATACATACATATGCGCTGGTAAGGACGATTCAAAGAAGCCAACGCTACGAGATTTATAAATAAATTCATTCGGCCACACGGCAGCCCATGTTGGCCATTTTCATTTGGTGCATGAGAGAAGAGGAAGAAGAAGAAGAAGAAGAAGAAGAAAAAGAAGAAGAAGAAGATGAAGTAGAAGTAGAGAGAAAGAGAGAGAGAGAGAGAGAGATACATACAATTATACATGTAAGAAAAAAAGACACACACACAAGCATACATACGAAAGATAGAGACAAGTGGAATTAAAATTGATTTCGTGTTTACGAAATGTCGCAGATACCTTGGCATGATCTACTCTTTTTCTTTTTTTCTTTTTTGAAATCCTCTCTCATTCTATAGCTCTCCCACGGAAAGAGAACTTTAACCTTCCGAGAATAGCGATAATTTAGAGGCAGGCTTTAACTTGGGCTGGCACGCGGGACCGTGTACGTTCTTTTCGTTCTTTCTCTTTGAAAGGTACGAGTTTGGGGGAGTAGGGAGAAAGTATAAGAGAGAGAAAGAGATTGCATAGGGAAAATGCATAAGTGGACCTTCGTTGAATGTGCATTGCAAGCCAAGAGTACTACTCGAGCGAAACACGTTGATATCTCGCTTCTGAAGTAGACGTCTTTTTCTCTTTCTTCTTCTTCATCTTCTTTGAGTAGGCTTTGCCTACTTGAAGTTGCGTGATTTTCCAAGTCGGTGGTCCGGTCCGAAGAAAGAAGGAAGAGATATCGTTTAGAAGGGGATGGATCCGTTCGATTATCTTTTCTACGAAGGGATGAAACTATTTATAAGGCTCGTATTACGATCGAAAGATTCCAAGTTTTAATAAGAAAAGAGGGCTCTTTGGAAATATTCAACGAATAATGTGGACTTGATCAGTACTGCTGAATATATAAAAGAGTAAAGGATTATTTACACATTAATTTGTAAACTTCTAAATGTTTTATTTTAAGCGTCAAAGAAGAAATAAACAAGAAACTTAAGTATTTGGATTTTTTTCTTTAATGATCCAAAAGTTCTACTGAAAAGAAGTTTTATTTTCAGACTTCAGATTGGAGATTAGAATTTTCAATGGTTGGGTAAATTTTTCTTAAAAAAGATCAAATAAAGATTTCATTTCGACTGATAGCAGAAGCTTCCCTTTTCATCGATGATATATAAGAACGGATAGAAGTAAACGGAGCACACGAAATCCGACATTTGAAAGATGAAAGGCCTTCTAAGGAATCACGTTAAGAGGCCGGAAAACCTGACGGATATCGATGTGCTCAGAACGATCGATGATGGCTGACGTCCGTTCGAAGCTTGTCTGAATGTGAAGTGGACCGAAATACTGGTGGTGGTGGTGGTGGTGGCGGTGATGGTGGTGGTGGTGCTGCTGTTGCTGCTGCCACTGCTGCTGCTGGAAGAAAAACGTAAAGAGTGCTGAGGTTCGACGTTGATCACCGAGAAGACGAAGACTACCACGACGATGACGAAAAAAGAAGAAGAAGAGAGAAAGACATAAGAAGAGATTAGTGGAACAAGAGTTACTTGAAAAAACTGAAGAAAGCTTGAGAATAGTGAGAAAAGCTTGGAACAACGAATGAGTAGAAAAGAAGAAGAAGAGAGAGAGAGGGAGAGAGAGAAGGAAGAAAAGGAAGAAAGGAAGCTCGCATTGCTCTCCTAGTTAACGTACACCCTTTTATTTTTACGTCCGCTTACGCGGTATGTATTAACGAGTACGATCACCAACCGCACGTCAACGCTCAAGCACGTCGTTTTATTTTGTCCAAGTGTACCTTGCAAACCGGTTGGCCGATATTCGGGAAGGGGCTCGATAGCCATTAGCGTATTGAATTTTGCGACTTCCAGACTTTTTTCCTCGATCATCGATCGACGCCCTCTAAGAGCATGTCCTTTCTCTTTTCTTCCAACTTTTTGACGCTCGTCTCATTAAAGAAAGTTCAATCAATTGATAGGAGTACTTACGTTCGTTGACCTTCTTGCTTGGCACTGATTAATTCTGCCAGAGATATTTGTTTAATCGAACGACTCGTGAAAGTCGCTCTATAAATCGATAGCAAGAGCTTGACTTGTGCGACAAAAATTACGTTTAGAAAAATAGAGAAAGAGAGAAAGAAAGAAAGAAAAAGAGACCGTTAACGATTAAGAGAGCCAAATAGTTTTTCGAAAAAGGAAAAGAAGAGAAACTTGGAAGATAAATCGTAACGGCACGAATGTTCGTCTATAGTTCACTCTCTGACTATTGTACCAGAACGTGTAACATATGTATGCCATGGATCCGGCGCGCGATCCTACCGAGAGATAATATTGCCTTGTCTCTTTGAGTGAAACAACCGAGTATTTACGTCGATTCTATGCCACTGATCTGTCGATCGTGGGACGAGAACGCGATTCTCTTACCTCTCCTATATGTGAATTTCGAAATTTCTATGGTTTTTAAGAATTTTCATTTCTTTTCACAATTTGGAGAAAGATTCGATGGCGTCGTACTCGATCTCTCTTTCATGGATCATAATGTATTTAGATCAATTATTTGGAAATAATATTGATAATATTATAAACAAATTTTCTGTGGGGGATTTCAATAAATTTTTTCATTTTTTTTCATTTGAAGAATGATTGCGTTGATCGTAGATTAATACAATTTCTATACCGTAAAACTATATTCGGTCTATTATAGATTACGTTGTAATTAATAACAGAATGATAAAAATAATCTAGTTAAACAAATTTTGAATACTTCATTATTTCCGTTTTTAATAATACTTTAAGATAACTTATTGTTATTAATATTTCGGTAATTTTTTCAACCGATTTAATGAGTTATATTACTTCATAAAATTTTGTTTATAATTTCATCAAAAGTTAACGAACAACAATAGTTAAAGATTTTGAAGAAAAACTTACAATAAAAACGTAATATTTACTTCTTTTATATTTGCATACATAGACAAATACCACCAGAGTATTACCATTCGTGAATATAATTACAGAAAGCAGGTATTTATATGACCTATTCGTATGTTATTAACCACTATTTGAATACGAGTTGTATCTTTTTTAACTATTTTGTGCTCTTTATATTGACTAGTTGAAAATCTATCGAATAATAATTTGAAGTAAAACTTTAAATTAAGGGGCCGAGTCCTAATGACCTTGATCTCGACGTATTTCCTCAAGGTTACTGTCATGAGTGAGAATCAGAAGGTTTTAATAGTTAATTATTGCTTAGTAAAATGTTATAAAGTTATTTTGTGCAATTTTTAGTGCCCATTTAAAAAGATATTTTGTTTAGCATACATATTCATTTATTTGCATGTAGTATATTAGCGATGGTAGGCGAAGGTAGAGTTTGTTACCACTCCGTAACTCTACCCCAAAGAAGATGCAACCATTTTGACGCAACTCGTTTCCTAAAAACAAAATATAGTATAGGATAATTCTTTCAAAATGCTAAAAATTCATATTTAAAAAAATATATCATGCATACACACGTTGAAAAATGATTTTGAGAAATTACCCAGTTTCGAGGACAATTTTCAAAGAACTAATATATTTTTATATATGAATACATAATGGAAAGAATGTTTATCATCAATATCTTTTATAATAGACGTTTATAATTTACATTGCACAGTAATTATAAAAAACTATGAAAATACACACACATCAGTACGCTTTTTGCACCATTATTAGGAAATATTTATTGTCCGTAACCGAATACCAGTTGATACCGAGAACTCGCTAGCTTTTTTCAAGTTTTCTAGCTTTGTTGGCTTTTTGAATGATCCACTCATTGGCTTGATTATTCAGTTCTTTAACAGTTCAAATTGTTTTCTAATATTGTCTGGTATTATCAATCTGATAAAGGGCACTTTATCAGAAAGTCGAAATAGAAAGGTAAGGAAATAGATTTTGTCCTAAATGTTTCACATTTATTTTCTTCAAATTTTGACATTTTAATGGATATGTCAGGATAAATCTAAGCCGGTTTACAGTCTTATCATTAAGAAGAATAGTCGAGTGTTTAGAGAAAATATTAGATTATTAATTAATCGATTTTAAAAATAAAAGTATATATATGTATAAGATCTTATTCTTTATAGAGATATTCAATATTTTAAGATTTTTTTCTTTATAAAAAATGATAAAAATTCGATTCGATTATCACATATTACACGCGAGTGAATTTGAAGTTAAATGAATTTTGTATACTATATCATCCATTCATTCAACGATTAAACGAACCGTTTTAATCGTATTCCAAACGACATAAAAGTTTAATCGTAATTTTAGAATAATCTGCTTCGCGTTTTATCTGTCATCGGTCTTATCATTGACGGATGAGTTTCCGAAGAAGGTCGGTTTCTGGGTCGGAGATGTAAAAGAGAAACTAGCTATCTTCTAAATATAGTTTTATTACTGCCGGTAGTCTTTCCAGAGTTCTTAGCATTCAGAGTTGTAAAGAAACCAGTTTTCACGTGGAGTTAATGATATTGAATGCCGTGAGAAGTCCAATGTGTTAAGGGTCGTCGTTTCAAGGACACAGAGAAAACAATTTTCTACGATTTGATTTTTATTTTATTTCGTTATGAGACATGTCTTTTTTGCGAATTCTTAAATTAAATATTAACTGCCACGCGAATTTTATATGTTTTATCCTAAGAGTAATATAGCGTCGTATCGAAACATGCGGCAGATATTTTGTTCTGTTTCTAAGGTTTGCTCCTCATCGAATATCTTACGATGATAAAATGTCGGTTATAGTATACATATATAACCTATAACTCACCAAACATGTTTTGACTACTGTTTTTATATAACGTGCTGTATAATAAGATGTGAGACTTTCTCGCATTGAAAAATTCAATTTGCTTCAATTGACCATCACATTGTTGGATTCATCGTTACTTATTTCTTCTGTTTTTTTCGCGATTGTTTATTATATTTTTTTATTTTATACTACTATGTTATATCGTATAGAATAGTTTGAGGGAAAAGGAATTTTCTCCATTTTTATACATATATGTATAATAAAGTATAATAATAGGTTCTCATGAACTAATGGTAAATTATCTTAAGAAAAATAAAAAATAAAAATCCTATTATACAAGGGAAATGTTTGTATAAAGAGATTTTTTATAACGCAAATTCATCAATACGTAATCTATTAACCGTATTATATAATACTTACCAGAGTTCATTGTATTTGCGACAGATGAAGACTCAGTTTTCAAGATGTAGTGTAATATTTTTTTTGTTTCATTCACATGTCATACATGCGATATGAGCAAGTAAATTCTGATCTAATAATGAATTTCAAATTTCTCAACCGAAAATACGACGTTGTCGCATCGAGTTTCGATGCAACCATAGAATGTGCTTTGTCCGTTTATTTTCGACAACGATTTTTGCATAATACTACATTGCGTTCAAATTTCTGCCATAGAATGTGCTTTATTTGTTTCTTGTGCTGTTAGCTGAACGATTTTTCAAACTAGGATATACTGTAAGAACGAGGCCCAAAAAAGAAACCATTTATCTTTATTCGCTTATTTAAAAATATTATTGTGAAATAGATAATCTACGAGATAAACCGGTCTTTGAGTATCTATAACGATTTAGTTACTTGTTATTTGTTTTGTTTGAGCGTGCAAACAAAACGTAGTTAAAAAAACGTACCGTACATAAACCTGGATTAGAAGAGCACGATTAGCTAATAACAAAAATATTCTTTTATGTAATCTATTTTCAATTGCTCATTAAAGAAATTATTTAACATGAAGAATTCGAACACATTTTCAACCAATAAAGAATAATTCCTCTTCTTTTTTACAACTTTAAGCAAAGTCCGCCTTCACTTTTTCTCTTTCTTTATTTTCCATTTTCAAAAACTGTCGGGTGGGTGGTCTTGCCGGATTGTTAGTCGAGAGATCTCTCTCATAGTCTTACACAGTCTGACTAGATCTCAAAAATATTCACTTGGCACTCACAAGCACAGTCTTGATTAACATAAGTTCAATGATAGCTTTTGTTCATATTCACACAAAGTTTTGACTAACAATCAGTCTAGCGATAGTATTCAAGTATATATGTTACAGACAATGTAAGAAATCCGACATTGTGAGCTATGCCTAGGCATTCTTGACAACTCCAAAAACTAACTGGCAATATAGAAAATATTTTCATATTTCTCACATTTCCTCGATATTCTGTAGAATGACAAATGAGAAATCGGTAAAGTAAGAAATACATCATCGATTCGTTTCGAATGATTTTCAATAGAATGCAGAATATGAAACATCTCGTTCTAAACATGCTTATCTTCCGCTTTGATAAGAACAAAATATACAGATTTTTCATGGTACTCTTTATAAACATCGGTCTAAACGTAATAATCTTCTACTACGATAAGTAACAGTGGGCCTTACATAATAACACATCGGCATTGAGTAAGTTTCAGTTTATAAAGGTGCGCATAGTATAGCGGCACGCACAGTCTCAAAAACTCGCTCCTTGCTCATTTTTGTGTTTGTGTGTGGGGGGCGGCATGTATATTGAATATGGGGGGGGGGGTGTTGCGTGTGTGTGTGTGTGTGCTTGTTGCCCGATAATGTATTCTTCTCTTCATTACCTAAATAGTATTTGGTATTCTATAGAATACCTAAGTATTATGTATAATGCCTAGGAAAAGTCCGTAACAATTCTTCTGTTTCCTACATTGCTTAAAAACGCCTGGCATTGTGGGCGATGCCTAGGCATTGCTCACAGTATCGGCATATCTCACTTTGCCTGTAACATATACAATAGATAGTATTCAGGTCGCGAGCAGATATAGTTTTTATTTCATTTTTCGATAATATTCGATCGCGCACAGGCACAGTCGACAATATTCGCAAGTGTTAATACTTTACTTTAGTATGTTTATTTCTCTAATGATCACCCACAACAATTGTAATCTTACAATGGATTCGACTACTCCAATGTAAGCTGTTAGTTAAACATACTAATTTTATGATAGAAAAAAAAACAGTGACGAGTTACATAATATATTATACGAACCATAATAACCAACTCCTCTTTTGTTTATGCTGTTTTAGTATGATTTATCTCTAAAGTGAATATAATTTTTATAAAAGAATATATTTGTTAATTTTTACAATTAGACCAACGAAGGAAAGTAAACCGATCTAATTACTGATATTCGTAATAATAATTTATATGTATGTAAAAATAAAGTATAATTATGAGAAAGTAATATAAATATTTGAAATATAAGTATAATTTATATATATATACATATATCGAAATGTTCTTTATTTATATTTTTTTTTCTATTTATAATAGAAACAGAAGTATTAACGACAATAAATAAATGAATATAATATTTTTTATAGTATAATATTATAACAGTCAACATGTTAAGACGTTTACAATTGTGTACAATTATAAATAATAATAATTATTGAACGATTTCGTTTGAAATGAATTTTGAATTTCCAAACTAATTTTTTAATCAACTATTCTTTTGCATAAATACATGATTAATTTTTTGTTTTTATTTTTCAAAGCCTACGATGTTCGAATTAGAATACGACTGACTGGTCAAGTAAATTATGAAACGGGCAAGTCAGCCTATCCAAGACTTATTAGTGCACAAGTAATCCTGCGTAATGCGCTTACTCTTTTGCATCTACTAACTAACTTCTGTTAATTTCGATGCAACTTATTGTTAGACGTATTTACGTGAATGTGGAGTATCGATAAAAAGTAACATGAAAATAAGGATTCGTAAAAACTGATATTAAATAAAATTTATTAAAAGTTGTCAAATAAATATTTCACAAATAAAAACATTTTTGATAATAGATCTAAACCATAAATAAATTAATCATGTCGAACATAAGAAATCTTTTTAAAATTAAAGTTTGTTTGCAGAATAATCAGTAGTATACATTACATGTGACTAAAGCAGTTATAATACACATGTTCACACACATATATCTATGCTCATATCTATATAAAATTTTCAACAGAAGCAAATTTCTTTGACGAACATGCAATTAAAAGTATCTATTGTATAAACTAACGATTATCTGAATAAGAATATTTTATAAACATTTTTTGGTATTGATATAAGTCTTAATATTAATAGATATGTATATAGTAAAATAATATAGGCGGAGTGAGTAAGTATGGATAGGTGTAAGTGTGTTTTTATACATGGTTGTATGTATAAACGTATGTGCGACTTCGTGGCTTTTGCGTGGCATTAATGTCTTAAGATTGTAGAAAAGAATGTAGGTTTGTTGGTTAGGATGAGCGTGAATGTGTTTGTACGCTTAATCATACGAGTGGTCTGTAACCGTGTAGTTTTTAGGCAGAAATTAGTTTAAGTTAATTTGATAGTTTTTGTTGAAACTTTAGGGTATAATCAAGGCCCGTACGCTTATGTTTTATAATTTCGCTTATTAAACTCAGATATTTTGTTGAAAATGACCTACAATATCGTATTTAATTAAAATAGGACACAGTATTATATGTATGCCCGGATTTTTGTATTAGATGTAATTCGATAAGATTTTTTCAAGAACAAGAATATATATATTTAATAATTTCATTATGAATATTAACTAACTAAACTAACGACCATCTATAGAAGATTTTTTTATAAATATCTCTGTTGGTAACAGTGTATACGTATTTAAAACAGTATAATACATATACCCGCATACACAATACTTAATTACATACAAGATTTTCATCAAAAACAATTCTATCGGATTTTTTCATAAACAAGGATTTTTGGTGGGAAATACGTGTGTCTCAGAATTAGCTGGCGTCTTTTGAAATTCGTTAAATGGGGTAGCGTACTCTCTCTCTCTCTTTCTCTCTTCTTTTTCTTACTTTAGCTTTTGGGGAGAGATATGGCTCGCGGAAACGGTGGAGTGGAACAATGGTACACGTCGAGGCGACCCCCTTACACGTCGGCCCTCTTGTACGTATGTTTCCTCTATTTCTCTCTCTCTCTTTATCCCTCTTCCCATCTTCTTCTTTCTTTCTTTCTTTCTCTCTCGAACTCTCTTCGGCTCTCTTGGTTCGGAGAACGCGCGCGTATCCCGGCGTACATACGACGTAATTAGCAAAGAGGGTTAGTTAGCTAAGGGCGGAGCCTGCCGGGACCAATGAGATCTTGGCGTGGTTATTCGCTGATGAATAAAAAGCATACTGTATACCGTAATAGAGCAACAAGAGCCGCACGTCGATTCACATTTTCGAAACAATTTTTCTCCTACTTTATTTCACCGCTAATTCTTTCTCAGTTTCTCCTTCTCTTTCTTTCTTTTTCTATACGGTTACTCGGCTAACGACTTTTCTTTTCTCTTTCTCTCTCTCTCTTTTTTTCTCTTTTCCCTCGTTGAACTCTATTGTTCATATAGCGATAAGGATTATATGTAGGTATATATGTTTCCTTCTTTGTCTACTTTAAAATGAAAAATCAAGTAGAACTAATGCATATAATAATACTTTTCGATACTCGTGTATTAGCTGGGATAATGTTTAGCATTCAAATACGAATTTCACTGACATAGTTTTTTGATAGACATTTATGAACAAAATGAATAGATATCGAATTATGAACGAATAGATATCGTTCAGTAAACTTTTTTGACAAGATATTTCGCGTATCTTTCATTTGTAATATTAGTAACACGTATAATGTTACATGTAGAGGAATCATTATTTTGCATCTGATGAGAATATTCCCTTAGTTTAGAGCTCAAAATAAATAAAAAGAAAATTATATTCAAATCTCAGGCCTTTATCTTATTAATATTAACATATGTTTAAAGGTACAAACTTTTTTATAGATTATACATAAATATATAATAAATAATAAAGATTTAAAACACTTTAAGATATTATTTATTAAAAAATGCAAAGAGAAAACATAAGAAATGGAACTTATGTACAAATTTCACGTACAGTCATTTCCTGAAGTTAAACGATAAGTGGGACCGACGAAAATCGCGTAATTCGGGGTACAACTTTGCATCTCGCAATAACTATCGATCGATCCACGTACATATCTCATCATACACACACTCACACAACTAACTACCGATAGAATCTTCCATATGCTAGTTCAACTGTCGCTTGACTGATCTCACACATAGATTCTTGCACATTTGTATTTCTACATGTATAATTTCAATTAGATCATTTAAGTATGAAACGTTCTATTATTTCACTTACTTTCAGTTAAAAAACGGATATTTTATATCTAATAAACTAATATATTAGCCCGATCAGCAGTCAAAATGTTTACGGTTATCGATGAAATAAAAATCCGCGCAACTCGGAGTTCGCTTAAATCGGAGGATTACTGTATTACGTATTAGAGCTACTTCTTTACCGAATATTCTTAGGCTTTCGGAATAATATTTTATAACAATCTCAAGAAATGTTTATCTCCATGTTTGTCGATATGAAATATTTTTGTTTTTAAAAAGAATTAATAAGTTTTACGTTTCAGGATTAGTAGGGCGAAATATGTTTGAAAGCAAATATTAGAAAAGAAGGTATTATTAATTCAGTACGTTTAAAACAAATTTAGTATTTATTTATAAAACAAAAATATTCAATATACAAAGTTATAAAAGAGGTTTGAGTCATGGAATTCTTGTTAACTTTTTACTTAGGCACAACGCCGCATACAATGAATGAAAGCAAGCAAATCATTAGAATTTTGGTAAGTTCAATCACTGATCTCCTTATAACTCTGTCTACGTCAATTTTTTTATTCATGTTAATCAAATATTTATGACTTAAATTAAATAGTTCTAAATGATTTTTTTTATCATCATGTAGCTAATATTTATACGCATATCGATGCATGAAATAAAACAATAATCAAAATTCATTATTTTTATAGATTTGATATTTCACGATTTTTTTTCGAAGTACGAATCATTTAAAAATATAACTTATTTCCGTTATAGGTTGCAAAACAACAAGTGGAATCTTTCCGAAAAGGATATAACAAGGCGTACCAGAGCCAATAACGATAATTGAAATCAACACATCTCGCGTAGCTCAACAAGATGAATCGAACGATTAGCAGCATCCTGTGCTGCAATTCGTTCTACTTCCTTTTCCCTGTCTTTCTTTAGCAAGTATAGTAGATATGTATGTATACCTGTCCATAATTGCACGTAAATTAAGATAAAAATCAGCATAAGTAGCCAGTTCCTCCTGACATATTTTTGAATGATATCATTGGATGAAAGCTTGCAAAAGATTCCTCTTGAAAAAATTCACTTTTGCATATAAATTGTGATCTGCACATAATCTTTATAATGTATTTTTTTGTTTGTTTTCATAGCAAATATGTTAGATGACATATTTACATGCATATAGTTACACAAAAGTAAATTTTTCTGTTTATCTAACTGATCGTGAAATGTATATTCTCGTAAACGCGTGTAAAAATTTATCATTAAAACATTGCAAATAAAGCGTATAAACTGATGATTAGCTTTATAGACATTCGGAAAGTTTGAAACTTTCAGAAAATTGTAGAGTAAGGAAGAACGGCAAATAGATTGATTTCGAAATCGACGCGGTTCTCGCGAGGTTCTTAAGATGAATCGATAGATCAGCATTCCGAGTTGCAACTCTTTTTCTCTCTCTCTTCCAGGAGATTCCTTTGGTCCTTTTTCTCGTCTTTCTCTCGTCCTCCACGGCACGCAGCTGAGCTCGCAGCAAGAGCGTGTCTGCTTGGTGCCTGGCTGCTTGCTTGCTTGCTTGCTTGCTTGCTTGCTTGCCTGACTGCCACCATGTAACGAGTCGGAAGAAGAAGCCAATCTCAGAAATGAATATGGCTCCTGCAAAATTCACGGAACAATCCACGGACGGCTGAATGTGGCTTGTTTGTCTGTTTGTTTGCCCCGTCTGTTTCCGGTTTCTCGTTTATATGCACGTACATCGTTGAAGCCGTGCTCTTATTCTCTCTCTCTCTCTCTCTCTCTCTCTCTCTCTCTCTCACGCGAAATTACCTAGGGCACTTATCGAACGAAGAGAAAGAAAGATGGAGGTTGATGATGATGCTGAAATAGCTCCTTCTCGACATTGCTTCCACATCTTTTATATCATTCTTCATCACCAACTGATGAAAATGAGAAATGAAACATATAAGTGAGAAGGGATGGAAGTGGAACTGGAGGAGAATCAAAAATAAGTGGCAAAAGAGAGAGAGAGAGAGAGAAAGGGATAGAAAAAGAAAAAGAGAAGACCAAGGATACAAATCATGATGGAGGAGCAACAGTAGGTAAATTCTCTCTAGAGAGCGTGCTCTTTCCTTCCGCCTCGTTGAATGCCTTCCCCGCTTTTGGGATCGCTCACTATTCTCTTTTAATCACCGATTGAATCACGAGGATGGCTTTCTGTATATGGAACCTAAGGAAGAATAGATGATAAAGGTTCGTAGAGAAAAACAAAGAAGAGAAATGAAAAACACGGTTTTTCTGAAAGGTAATTGCGTTTTATGATAGTACTTTATTTATCCTCCAAGTCCACGACCAAAGAAAACATTAAAAAATGATTAAAACCAGTTGTGTGGATGGTTCTCTTGAATTTTATCATTTTGAGTTTCATTTCCTTCAATCTGAAGTTAGATTTAAACGTCGATTATAATAATTATGAATATTGTTTTGTCAAATTTCTTTTTTTTCTGATATAATAAAGGCAATGCGATGTCGATGGGGTTTTCAATAATACATTTTTACATAACAATAAATATTTGTGATTATTACGCGTCTTGCACCTGTAACGACTTGAGTTTTAGGCTCGGGAATTTACAATTTTTTATGTAGAGATTTATATTGAACATTTCGGAAAAACCAATAAAAATATCTTTTGGAAAAATTAATTGTAATAGGATTAAGACGAGACTATCGAATCCTATCGAAAAATGAATACGCCATGTACGCTATGACAAGTCGACATGATTCATTTCGATCTACGATTTATTACTTAACGGTCGTAAAAACAATTGTTTTTAAATATATATATTTTTGTAACATTCTAGTTTCGTATTCTTTATTTTCATAACACATCCGCAAGCCTATCGAAGCCTCGAATAGTATTCATATCATAGATTCTAATCAAATTGATCGAACGTATTTGTTAATTTTTAAATCTCAACAAAGTGTCTTTAACTTCATCATAAATGTGGGCTTAGCACTTTTAACTAATTGTATTATATGGAATGAAGAAATCAATGAAATCGTAGGATGTTACGAATCTTTCCAAACAGATAAGTTATTACGCGGGTCCTCAAGAACGGCATATTGTGTTCATGAAAATTGAAACAACAACATCCTTCTAGAGATAGTAACAAGAAGAAGAAGAGAAGAAGGAAAAACAAGAAAAATAAGAGGAAGAAGAGGAGTGATCGTGGCAACAGGAGAGGCTCCTCGAAAGGTACAGGAAGAAGTGGAAAAAATGGAGAGGCCACTCGCGATAAGTTTTAAAAGGGAGGAGAACCCGCGAGATGTTATAAGAGTGAGAGATCGAAAGAAGATGCTGACGGGAAAGGAAATGAGA
This sequence comes from Polistes fuscatus, assembly GCF_010416935.1. Taxonomy (NCBI): domain Eukaryota; kingdom Metazoa; phylum Arthropoda; class Insecta; order Hymenoptera; family Vespidae; genus Polistes; species Polistes fuscatus. The sequence goes on along the minus strand of NW_025113140.1, from coordinate 11,513,222 downwards.
GAAAAGGGGCGGGGGAGGTAGGAAGAGAGAGAAAGAGGAATAATATATCGGGCCCGTACGTGCACGTATGCAAGAAGAGAGTGAGTCCTGGCATCGATTGGTTAGCCAGCTAAAAAAGGGTTGGATTTTCGAGAGCGACATCGCGGCCCGAAGGGTGGAGCGCAAGAGTACGGCTCGAGGGCGATACGTGCTATACGCGATAGAAAGAACGAAAGAAAGAAAGAAAGAAACAAACAAAGAGAGCGAAAAAGAGAGAGGAGAGAGTAATGCAGCATACACGCGCGTGCACGCTCGGCTTTTCTCCGCTCGAGTGTTCTTCAACCACGAAACGAGCCTCGAGCTTGTTTCTTACAAGCTTGAAAGCTTGTTAGCAACTTGCGCCATTTTTACCTACCCCTTTTCGCTTCTCTCTCTCTCTCTCTCTCTCTCTCTCTCTCACAACTCTCCTTCTCTTTTTCTTTCTTTCTTTCTCTTTTGCTCGCAATCACCATCGTCTTCCTTCTATCGAGAGTTGGAGAACGCTCGCAGTGGAGACTTTCCCTCTTGACAAAAGGTCGACGACGAGTAAAAGATTCAGACTTTACCGGTAAATCGAGAGTGCTTCCCATTTTTCTTCCTTCTCTTTCCCTTCTTTCTTTCTTTCTTTATTTCTTCCTTTTTATCCGTATATATTCTTTTTTTCTTTAGCTTGTACTCTGCGCCCCAGTTACCGAGCTTCGCAGCCCTTATGCTTGGCTTCTTCCATGACGATTCTCGACCGAACACAATACCTAGAAATACAGGAGAATTTGGAAAAAATGGACAGATAAACATCACGCCAGATGTGGGGATCCGTACCTGCGGTTCTTTTTCTTTTTTCTTTTATCTGACGATTTACAATACACTTGAATCATTACCGGAAACCAATTGAGATTCAAAGAATCGTAGTACGATTTCTGAACAACATGTCTTGTTTACGATAGATGTGTTTTCTCCAAATATTCATAATTTTCGTATGCTTCTGTGTTAGATCTATTTATCGTGGGCGAATATCGTACTTTTCAATCATCGATTTATCCAGGAAACAATTCCAAAATAGTAAGAGAAAAATGTATAGCGTTAAATTTCGTTTTAAGCGTTCTCTTTTCTTAACTTTAATAGAAAATATTAAAAAAGAAAGACGCTTCGAATAAACAACTAGATTTCACACGGTTAATATATTTAGGTACGTAGCGCATAAGAGAGTTAAATATATCTCATAGTTTCTTCCTTTTTAATTTTCAGTCGCTATGCCGCAACAACGCTAGAGAAGATTCATAAAATATTCATGAACGAATCGGAATAGTTTCAAAGATAGCAACAAAAAGTAATGACCGATGAAAAATGTAACAAACATTTGACAAATTTTTTGAAGAGGGAGTCAATCGAAAAGATGGCATGATCGAAAACAAAACCGAGCCATCTAATAATACATAAGAGAGATTGATTTACACCCAAATCGAAAAACGATTGACGACAAAAGAAAACAGTGTACGATTTCTTACCTAAGTAAGTCTCGGGAATGAACCGAACGGAAATCACCTTCCCATGAAAGAAAGAAAAAAACAAGAGGAAGAAAAGATCAGTCCAGATGCAATAGCAGCGGCAGCAGCAGCACGGCCAACGTAATGGACTCTTGCTCGTCTACCTTCCGACCTATTCCATTCAAGCCATCCTTGTCTAACTTTTGTTGTTTCTTTACCCGCGCTTCCTTGCTACCATACTTCGCTATCTGCCTATAAGATCAGCCTCGTATTAATGCCTGCCAATTTCTCTGCCGCTTATATCCATCTTTCTTTTTGCAATTTAAGAGGCTATTTATTAGGTCCCTAATATTCCCTGTCTTTTTCTCTTCCTCTGTATCTAACGTATATATATGCGAATATATATACTACATGATTATATTAAACAGAGTATTTCTAAAATGATGCAACGAAATTTTCAGCAGAATAGAAAATATGCGAAGTTAGTATAATTCTATAAATATTTATTGTTTTCAAGGTACAAGTCAGTAGAACGCATGTAATATAATATTTGAATATTTAAATGCGTTAAATGAAAAATGAAGAAAAGTTTATAAGAGTTATCAGTAATTTTGTACGAGCATATATACAGTAAATAATTTATTAAAAGTTGATTCAGTAACTATATTTAACAAAGCAAATATAAAATACAAACTTATTCTTTTTTAAATGATCTTAATTAAATGTAGCGAAGATCCGTGTTGTTTTTATATCATTATGCATAAGATAGTTATTTCGAACAAGCGTTTTAAAATGATTTCAAATTCATTTGTTGTTAATTTTGATATTGTTGTATTGGAAAGAAAAATTACCGAAATTATTTTATAAATCTTTTCACATCAATTTAGAAACATCCTATACATACAAATGTTGTCTTTTCTTTCTCTATCGGTATCTCTTCTTCGTTCTTTTCTTCTTCGAGAAAAGGACGCTTGCCGTTTCGATCGCCGGAGGCGACCTTCGTAACTTTCTCAAGAGGCAAGGCCGGACCTTTCACTAGAACGCGAGTTATGCTTTTCAGATCCTATCCTTTCATTCCCCTTCCTCCCCATCCCTTAATCTCCTTCCCCTCCTCCTCCACCTTTTTCACCTCTTCTTCTTCCTCCGCTGACTCGGTTTTCTTTATTATATCGATTCCATTCATTTAAGTGGTTTTAACTTGACCCGAGCGAGGTTAATTAATCGTTATTAGTTTTCCTTTCTTATTTTCTTTTTTTTTGGATTAGGATATATCATACCAAGCAGAGTTTCTAATAATATTATCTATGGATAGATTATTATAATATATATTATATATATAAATATATGGATATTTAATTTTATTTATACTTTTGCTTATCATTTTTTTGTCTATAATTTGTAATAGCGTTATAAAAATATAGTTTGTTAATAGCAAAGAGAATAATCTTATTATTCATTTAATTAACATATTATGAGAGATTCTTATAAATCTTACAATATTTTAATGAAAACAGATATAACATTGTTTTTTTTATATATTCAAAGATATGTCAAAAGATATATTACATTGGTCGATAATAATTACATTTGAGTAAGCCAAAAAATGGAAAAAAATTGATTTTATAATATGAATAATCGTAATATAAAATACATCATAAAGTCAATTTCTTCTATTTTTTTTACTTACTCCACTGTAATAATTACGAGGAAATATCAATCAAGTAATTAATTGTATTAATTGAACTGTTTCTATAACTTGAGAAATAGCGTCGTATAAATATTTATCTATATAGGTATAGCATCTGGCCGATCGAAGAAGAAATCTCAGGCTCATCGCGTTAAGCTCGAACGAATCACGCGAGTGCGTGCTAGAATATACACCACACGCGTATCTCTCTCTCTCTCTCTCTCTCTCTTTCACACACTCTCGTTTTATTTGCATAACACTCGGCTCTCTAATGCACTACACGTTTCTTCTGTGTAGCAATTACGCCGTCGAGTCGTCGTCGTCAGAGTCGTTGTCGTTGTACTGGTCATTGCCGACTCTAATGCCTGGCTTCTAATCAGTGCTACACTGTTCCGAGTTAATTATGTTAGCGTCCGTGATGGACTACTATGCGCGGAACATTCGAATTTTCTTTCTTGTTTTTTCAACCGATTGCTTTGAAATATCATTTACGTAAATATGATCGATCGAAAATACTAATCAAGTTTTCCATATTTTCCTTGCGAAATTACTACTGAAATCGGTCAAGGAGTTTTAACCTTTATTCATTTTGATAAGGAATATATAAACTCGTAAGAACTTATTTTTATAAACGGATAATTAACTATCTTCAAGCAGATCAAATAGGTTCAACACTATCTTTGAATCAATAAATTTCAGAGAGTTATTTGTTGGAGTATAGAAAAGAGGTGGATGATGGCAAAGAGAGGTAGGTCCTAGTAAACCTCGAAGGTGAAGTGGACAGTGTGCCGGAAAGGAAGGAGGAAGGGGAGACGATTTGGGACGAAAAAATGGCCCTGACTTTTACCTGAGCAAACCAGAAACTCTTTCTCCTACCCGATAGAGTAAAGAATAAGAGAGAAAAAGAAAAAGAAAAAGAAAAAGAAAAAGAAGAAGAAGAAGAAGAAGCAGACGAAGAAGACTCGAACCGAGCCTGTTTCGTTACGGAGCGACTCGCAAAGAGTCCGACAAGAGCTCCAGCCTTCTCACCAAGTTCCGAAATCATCTGTGTTGGTATCCTTTAGGGTTATCGACCTGCTGCTTGCTACACCAGAACGTCCTCTTCTGGCTTGGTCAGGAAAGCTTTCTTCTGTGCAAGATCTAAGACAAGTCAAAAAGACTACTCTTTTGTCATACCATGTTTATACCATCTTGTCCAAAAAATATCTTGGTCGAATTTTAATGAAAAACTTTTACCACCTTGACAAGGAGAGATTTTATTGTAGGCGGAAGTCAAATAATAGAACGAGAAAAACTTCAAAAGTATGTATTTTCGTTTAGAAGGAAGACTTCTTTATGTCCAGTCTTTCTCTTTCTCTCTCTCTCCCTCCCCTCCCTCTCTCCCTCCCTCTCTCTCTTTCGTTATCTATCTTTCTTTCATACTTCTTCACTCGTAGGGAAGAAAAGAAAATAAGAAGAAGGAAGAAGAAGAAGAAATCCAATGCCGTGGTTCCTCCGACATTTGACGAAATGTAATCCAGCCAGGCTACCGAGACTGCTACTATTGCTACGATGAAGACTAGGAGAAAGAGGGAGAGAACGAAGTACTTCTACTCACCTGCACTCGCTCAATACAAGCTTGGAATACATGTACACTGAGAGAGAGAGAGAAAGAGAGAGAGAAAGAGAGAGGGAAAGAGTAAGCTTGTCACATTCGTAACAGCAGTGGCACCCGTTGCCGACATCATTACACTCTGCACTCGGGCAGAAGGGTGTCTACTAACTTGTCCATTAATATTAATGATCCGTGGGGAGACTCGGTGAGAGAGAGAGAGAGAGAGAGGGAGGGAAGGAGAGAAAGAAAGAGAGAGAGAGAGAACATTGCGCGAGCGCTCACCTACCCACCCCGTAAGCCACGCTACGGGCTTTCGCTTTATTTTCAAACATGCATGCCCGCTCGCGAGACAATTTTACCATTTGCACTTTCAGAAAAAGATTTTACCATTCCACGTGAAAACGCAAATAGTAGGGAGAAAGATGGAATAAATCTACTTCGTTTCTTTCTTTTTGCAAAAATCGGGGATTTTTCTTTATGTTCTTAGTAAAATCCTGCACGAATCTTTATTTATGCCTTTTTGAAAGAAGATCATTTTCATTCATTGTACTTTTCTTTTTATTTCTTTGTATGAACAAAAATTTATTCATCTTATCGTTATTTTACTAAATCCGAAAAAATGTTTCTATAAGAGTTTCATATGTCAAGTTGATTCTTTTTAACGTGTTTTTATTTTCGAGATATTTTTATTTAGTTTTCAATCTATTTCAATTCTGCATCTGAATGCTATACTCTTTATTGTTATTTTCAGATAAATATATAACACATTTAGTTTGTCGCTAAATTGAATCTTGATTTAGAATGAGCGGTATTTTGATTCAAATATTAGTAATTTTAGTTAGTGCTATTAATTTAAGCAAGACTTGAATACAATTAACGTTCTTTTTTGAAAGATTATAGTATCGTTTGTTAGTAAGTCAACATTATCAAAGATCGGATCTAAGTAGTATAAATCTTATTGAGCAGGACAGCAGTGAAACGGTTTCAAAGATAACAATTGTCCCAGAGAATTCACCTTGACCCGATGTCACCTGATTTATTTAACTGCTTCGAATAGTCTTCGAAAATAACGGGCATTGCGACGGTTTAGATAATCCAAACCGATCAGGTTTTCGAATAAATTGGAGAAAGATAATAAAAAAATACGATAATTCGAAATCGAAGTTAAACAATCTCGAATCTCATTTAAAAAGCTGAACAAATTCGGAGCTGATAAGTTAAGATTGATAGAGACGAACGATTGTTATTTTTATGACGTAAAATAATTTAAATCAACTTTGAATGATCTTGACATCCAGACCAACTTTCATTTTCACAAAATTAATCTAACAAAGTTCGATGATTGCATCAATTACAGAAACAAACAATTTATGTGCTTGAAAAAGAGAACATCTCAATATACAGATCACAAAGTCAAACAATTTTAAAGCAGGTTTTTAACGATGTAACTGACAGGGTTATACAATTTCCATTTCCACCAAATATTACCACGAATGCGTATCTATATGTATGTGCGTGTTGTATGTACAGTGTATATAACTATTATTCCTCTTTCGGAGGTTGCTATCAATGAGAATACGAGGGAGAACGAGAGATACCTTCGAGCTAGTCGAGAAAAGCAGAAAAAGAGAAAAAAGAAAGAAAAGAAACGTAGTCTTTATTCGAGAATGAAAAAGGTTAATGGAGATATATATACGTCTCTTTCAATGCTTGACACCGTTGAAAAAAGAAGTTCGAGAAGTCTCGCGCCCTCGACACGCGATCGCCCGAGTTCGTCGACGCGAGTTGAATGTGCGCGCGTGTACGCACTTGTGAAATAGATGGATAGATAGATAGATAGATAGAGAGAGAGAGAGAGAGAAAGAGAGAGACAGAGAAACTAATACACGGTACGTACATATATTTCAAGTATATAGTCGAGGAGAAAAATGTAAGTAATTTGTGTAGGTGTAGGTCAAAACTTTTGCTACACATTCAAGTTAGGCGAATCTACTACTACTACTACTGCTACATTACTCTCTCTCTCTCTCTTTCTCTCTCTCTTTCTAGCATACTGCGAATCTTTTCGAAATAATTTAGGGGGACGGAATCCCCGTACGCATGCACATACACGCATCTGCACGCACGGAGTTATTTATGATGGATTAGGGCGGGCTTTAAGCCACGGCTAATTTATGTTCGGCCACGGGATTGTAGACCCTGAACGATTTTTTCACTCTCTCCCGCCTATATTTCTCTTTCTCTCTCTCTCTCTATCTATCTATCTATCTATCTATCTATCTATCTACCTATCTACCTATCTATCTATCTCTATTTCTCTTCCCCTAGTCATAGTATGGGACATGTCACACAGCCGATAAACGGTCGATCAAATTAGTAGGAAATTTGGTAGGAGTAAGGGTATGATTCGAATCGAACGGGAAAAACTGAGAGCACTGGTTTACCTTTCTTTTTTCTTTTCGTTTGCTCGTTTGAAGATGTCTACTTGTTCGTGTATCTACCTTTTTACGTAAGACAGTAAATAGAACTGAAGAAAATACTATTATATTTTCCTGGAATACGAGTCAAGAATTCCAACTTTCGATTTTTCTTGAGTATCATTAGGGATGAGAAAAGAAAAAAAAAGGAAACTTTTCGAACGAGTAAAATTGATTAATTCAAGTTTAGATTCATTCGTTAATTTGTATATTTACAGAAAAATTATATTTATTCCATTTGAATAGTTTTTATCGAAGCATAAAATTAAAAACAAAATTTATTAGCATAATCAAGCGTCATCAAAAATTGTTAGAATTTGTTTTCAAAAAGTCGTGATCATCTTTGTACTATGTGAAGTTAAATAATTCTTGTTTTTTTATTAAATACTGAACGTTTTTGTAGCTCTATTCTATTATAAAAGATGACAAAACAACTTTATTCTATTGTTTTCTTTCTAAAAATTAAGTAAATCAAAAAGTAGATCAGACACAGCTTTTATATTATATATGCTATATAGCGCTATTATATTATATATATACTTTATACTCTCTCTCAGAAAATTGAATCCCCTAAATTAAAATCTTGCAAAATTATGGTGATTAAAGTGAACGAATAAGGAAATACAATGTATATATATATCCTTTTTACGCCGTTATCTTTATTCATTTTCAGTAGCATTGATATTTTTTCTGGAAGGATCCGATCGAAATTTAAATCCTATCCCTTTTTATCTCTCTCTCTTTCTCTCTCTCTCTCTCTCTCTCTCTCTCTCTTTCTATCTCTCCGATAACTCATTCCTTTTACTTTTGTTTCCTTCTCTTTTCTCTACATTATTCAAGTTGCCATTATGGTAGAGCCCTTGGTCCAGCTAGGAGTCCGCGGTTGTGCTCTCCTCAGTTCTGCTCCCCATGGGACAACGCAATTGCATCTGGCTTCGACGAAACATACATAAGCATAGCCAGACACAAATGCAGACACATGCACACACAGATCGAAAGAAACGGGGAGAGAAGGGTGGTGGCCGTGGACAAGAAGGGTGGCTTTTCGGAGGGCGGGTCAGTCTTGCGTATCGCAGTCGACGAGGAGGAAGGAACGTTTAACCCCCTCGTGCGGAGGAGTCAGGACCTCCAGATCTAGTTACTTAAGTTCGGTGGCTTTGTGCAAATAAAAGGACCATCGTAATTTATGGTAACCGAGATACCACACGGGTAACACCGCCTGCCCAGCCAATACGAAGGAGTAGACGAGGGAGAAATAAAACTGACATGCGACTAAGCTCTTTTAGAAAGAGAGAGACACATTCCGAGCTCTTCGGAGCGGAGAAGGAAAACGTTAAAAGGACGAAGACGCGAAAAGGAGAAAGAGAAAAAGGGAGAGATGGTGAGACGAAGCTAGCAGAAAAAGTGGAAAGACTGGAAGAGGAGCTTAGCTGCTGTTAGGGAAGGAAGAGGGTGATAGGGAAGAGGGGAAGAGAGAGAAAGAGAGATCGAGGGTGGAAATGAGAGAAAGAGAAGCAGATGGAAAAAAACAGGGAGACATCGCGTTTATTATGTCTTGGTGCCGAGTACGTTCCTCCGAGGTCGAATAAACGAAACATGAAATATGAAGAACGAGAGGCATCGCTTTATTTGAAATATACAAGCCGTCTCACGGTTTTTCCGCGATAGCAAGGGTCTCAGCTGGTATGATTTGCGTTGTAACTGCGTTTGCTCCAAATCGAAAGCTTTTACATCAAGTATTTATAAGCGGAAAAATGTATATATTTGTACGTCTATTTATAAATGAATCTATACATACATCTATGTAACAAAAGTTTTGACAAAAATTAAATTAATTAGTTATAATAATATTAACAATACGATAATGATACATATTTTGGATAATTAAATAATGTGCTATTTTAAACAAGAATAACATTTGAAATAAAAATAAAGTTAGGTTAATTATATCGATGAGAAAGAAAAAAGCGATATCTTAATGATCTTAATGATGATGAAGAATGAAAAATATGTAAATGTTTCACAAGAATCTTTCCTTTGCGAATCTATCGAATAGTGGAATAGTTATTTTCTCCTCTCGGGAAGAAATCTGAAGACTCGAGTGTCATATAATGAACTGCGAGATCGTGGAAATCGTCAAGGGAGAAAGAGTAACGCGTGCAAGAGAGAAAGAGAAAGAGAGAGAAGTAGCCTGAGTTGAAAAAAGAGGGTGAAAAAGAGAAACGTAGTAGTGATAGTTGTATAGTAGTCATAGTAGTAGTAGTAGCAAAAGACGTGCGGCGCCCTGTGTGATCTATGGCCGAAGATAAACCACGCGTTCAACAAGTGTGCGTCGCCAACAGTTCTTCATGGTCTGATATGACACGAAAGACACCTTTAACGAACAAAATTAGTGATCAATCTCAAAATTGATTTAACTTCCGCATTCAGCACATAGTCCCAGACACGGAAAAGTGCAATTAACCTTACAATTAAACGACCGATTTTTCTCTATCTTTTTCTTTTTCCTCTTTACGTTTGTATTGTGTTTCTTTTATTATATTTATTCACCAAGTAAGATGTATACTCTACACGCAAGCTGCTTAAATCATATATAATTTGTTACATTTCGTTTTAGATAAAAGAAATTTAATAGAACAATCATTGCAGAATTTAAAGAAGGTAGAACTTCTTAAAACTTGTTTGGATACTCTTTTTAAATCATTCTCTTATACCTGAAAGTTTCTTTGTGATTATTAAAATATCGAATCATAATAAGTTACTTTATTTATTTTTTATGTATAATATTTTTGTTGCAAGTAATATCGATAAAAGTTGAATTATGTGATCAAAAGTGGCGTTGGTAACTTCAAGAATAGAGTTTCGATGATTTAGCGAGAAAAGTCACGGCTTTGATCGAACAAAAAAAGAAGATAGAAAGAAGGATAGAGAAAGGAGAGAAGAGAAGAGAAGAGAAGAGAAGAGAACAAAGCAACGGTACGGTCAACATCGCCTACGGGACCAAGTTATATGATCGATGCGATTCTGTAGTTATGCATCTGCTGTTCCTTGCGTTACATTCAACCGTGCTCCACATACGCCGTTACATCGAATGCTATCGAAGTGTGCTAATAATGGACGTCCGTCACTATGAACGAACGTACGAACGAACGTATGTATGTATAAAGTATGCGTGTACGTATATAACGAGATATAATATCCCGTCGTTGGTGATATATGGCCAACGATCATCAATGATTCCATCGTTCGCTAGCTACCACTAAATTACCGGAGAAACGTTCGAAAATAATTCATCATTGAAGGAAAACAGAAAACGAACGAAAATGAGGAGAAAAATTGGTTTTCCGAAATGAGAATGAGAATACCGGGGAGGGGGAGAAGTAACGATGTTTAATTTAAATCTCTCGCTTTTTAAAACTCAAATAATAGCTAAGCAACCATAATAATAACGAAAACTTTTGATTGTGATGTAGGTAATGTAGTATTTTAAAAGCATATCGTTGAAAGCGTCGACCAATAATGAACGTTTCATCGTTCGCACATGATTGGTCCATTCGTAAAAATCAAAGTTGCATTATCGAATCAGGACGATCGGTAGGTCGACGATCGTTAAACGCTCGAGGCGTAGGCAGCTGGAATAGTATGTACGTATATCGTATGTATATAAACATATAGGCACAATGTAGTTGATTTAAAAGCGCGAGTTCGCGGTTCGTGTAAAGGCTAGCAAACGGAAGCGAAGGCGAGTAAACGTTGCGTTAGGGCATTCATTTAGTCCGATGGAACACAATAGGGAACGCAAGCTGAGGTTGGAGAACACTGGACTTCCACGATCATTCGATTTGCACAACCCTTTTCAAATAAGCCAGAACTTTTTTTTGCGCGAGAAAGAAAGAAAAAAAGAGGAGTGGACCAGTTGATTGAAAAGTCATCGCTTCGTTTACATAATTTCCATTGATTTCAATCTAATCGAGTAACATAATATAATATAACCAAACAAAAAAGAAAAAGCAAAATGATCGTTCATTTTTGAATGTAAAATTGACGTAACAGTTTTTTCTCTATAATTCGCATCTAATTAATAAAGAAATGTAATAACCGACCGATCAAAATAGAATTTCACGAAAATGAGTAGGACTAGAAGGGAAAAAAGTAGAAAAGGAAAACGACAACGATCTCTTCCCGATAAGGATAGAAGCTTGGATTAGCGCGAGCAGCGAACTTCGAAGTGGAAAGAAAAAAAAGTAAGAGAACAAGAGAGGGGGTTCGAAGAGAAAAAGAGAGAGGCTGAAGAGAGGGGGGAAGAGAGCTAGAGGATAAGGACGAAGCGAGGGAAAGGAAATGGCGAGCCCTAGATAGAGGAAGAAGAAGAGAAGTAAGAGAGGAGCAAGAGGAGGGAGAAAGGAATCTCGTATCTGTCTGGCGGTCTCTTCGTTATGCTTATGACAATATACGTAAGATATCTTGGGACGAAAGAAAACATTGTCCGAAGAGTTCCCAAAGGCAGACTTTCTCTCTCTCAAAGTAGCTCCCTTTGTCGGAGATTTTTGAGGCAAAATGAAACAACGGGGTGGAGGTAGGAGGGGAGCGGAGAGGCAAAAGGAACGTTTTGACGTCGAATGAGAAATATTGAATGAGGTAGGGGTATTATCCGAATATCGGACTGCAGACATCACCTCTCTCTCTCTCTCTCTCTTTCTTTGCAACATGGCATCTTTCGTATACATATCTATATATATTTATCTCCGTAAAAAGAATAGATATCAGAGAGGTTTTATTTTGCAAAGGAATCTTATCCCAGACTTGCTGGAAAGTATTTGTGAAAGGACGATCATAACTTCCGTAGCAATTACGTAGTATGTGCTGTCGTTTGATTTTCCTGGGAGTACTGTTATCCTTCACAGCTATATCCTTAATTACTTTTGTTTATAATTCCCAATAGTAATGAATATTGAAGTACAAAAGAAAAAGGAAAAGACAGAAAAAAGATATCTCCATAAAATGAGAGAAGTAGAGGAGGATATCACGCTCGTAACTATTGCTGCCGATAAAGGAGTCGAAGACGAGAAGTGGGGAAAGTTGGAGCGATGAAGTCTCGCGAGAAATGGGAGAGAAAGAGATAGAAAAGTTTATTGCGATGCTGCCGTCGCGAATCTGGCTGGTCCGCGAACGCATCGGCGTTCCTTTACGAGGGCGATTAAAAGTCGCATTAACGGGCCGACCTCAGCGCGATAACCGGCCTCTGTCCCCGCTCCCCCTCCTCATAACTTTCATATCCTCTTTTCTTTCCCTCTCTTTCTCTTGCGCTCTCTAGGGAGTGTGTTCTATCTCCCTCTCTTTCTCTTTCTCTCTCACTGGCTACATCATGCCAGCCGTAACTACTAGTCGAGTCTGACTATGAGCGGTATAATGCTCATATATATGTATACACGGATATACGTACGCGTGTGTTCACGTAGAAACAAGCATATCCTCGTATTGCGAGGTATTTGCGGGCGAATCGCGGACTGGTGGAAAGGCCCTTCCGTTGTTAACGTGCGATCGTAACCCGCGGGAAATGAGCTAAAGGTACGCTTCGTCGTTATTATTGTTCCCGTTGTCATTGTCATAGTCCGGTGCTTTCGATCGATTCTTTACGAAAAACGAAGCCTTCGCCATTCGTTCACCCTTCGAGAGAAAAATGGGGGAAGATGGTTTATGCGTATTGCTAATGTAAGATATCCTTCTCGGATTGAAATACAACGAAAAACCTGCGTTTCTCATAAATAACAGAAGAGAGGAAGGGAAAGGAGAAAGAGAGAGAGAGAGAGAGAGATAACGAATTTAACAAAGAAGAACAAAGAATGAAAACTTGCGCACAGTTACGTGTGAGAGTTAATACGAAAAGAGAGTCGTAGGACATAGGCTCGTTTTATGGAGCCATTTTCGTATACAATATAGGACACAAGCGTGGAACTATAAACGATTTCCCATATTCCTCCCCCTCGTGATCTCGCTCGTATTTTTTATATAATAGGAATAAAGAGATCCGTAATACGATTTCGTCATATCATAAAAGTAACGAATATACTAGGTACTGTAACGACGTTCTTCGTAAATTCCTCCCGATTGGTCGAAAAAATGGCAAAAGTTACATTCGAGGATTTGATTTTCCTCGTTGAACATTGATGAAGTATTCTTATGTTGAAAAATAAAAAAAAGCTTTAGTTTCGTAGATCGACCTGAAAAAATGTCCATGATATTTTATTTTTTTAAAGAAAAATTAAAAAGCAAAGAAACAAATCGATGTATTATATAAGCTAAGTACAATATTTATAGTAAGTATAATATTAGTAATTATTAGCTAAATATAATATTTTATAGGGGATAAAATTACAGAAACTTGCTTTAATATTTGGACCCCATGGTATTTTAAATATAATTGCCTTGTACACATAATTAGAGTTAAGTTAAGGAATTATTGTTTTTTTTTTACTAATATAAGTAGTACACTTTTTCTATTTGCCAGTGTAACATAGATTTTAATTATTTAATTAACATAACCATCTATACAGTATGATGGAAACGATATAATGCTTACTTATATTGTAACTTGTTCGTTTTAAAAAGTTAATTCAATCGCTCAGAAATCTTATTTTCAAACATAGAAGTATTAAAGAACTCAATCAAGGATCAGAAATCAGTTTAGATCATTTAGATGTACGCCAACTTATCTTTTTTTTTATAAAGAAAATGAAAAATCATACCAGAAAATTGGTAATTTATTAAATATAAGCAAGCGTACAGTAGTGGATATCATTAAAAGATATATCAGAGAAGATAGAATAGAAAGTATTCCTAAGAAAAGACGTCAAAAACTCCTTACTGTCAGCAATAAATGTAAGATTATCATGAAAATAAAATAAAATCTTAGATTAAATGCTCTGAAGTTGACCTCAGTTATTTGAAGAAACTAGAAAGAAAGTGCATTTGAATATAGTTCGCAGGGAATTAAAAAAAGATTAATACAATAGTAGAGTTTCTCGTAAGAAGACTTGTATATATATAAGTGAAAAGAATCGAAAAAGAAAATAATTGTTTTCGTTATAAGGAGTATATTTTTAAAGAAAAGATATGATGGAACAGCGTAATATTTGCTGATGAAAGCAAATTAAATATTTTTGGAAGCGACGATATAAGCATAATATTTGCCGATGAAAGCAGATTAAATATTTTTAGAAACGATGAAAATGATATCGCGTAAAATCAAGGAAGAATTAGATTTTAGAAATCTATGACCAACTATGAAACACGGTGACGGATTTCTGATATTTTGTGTTTTATTTCAACTACAAGAGTTGGTGAAGTAGTTTTCATCAAAGGCATTTTAGACAAAAACAAATATTTATTTTGTTTTAAACATAATTTAATAAGAAGCCTTGAATCCTCCACTACAGTCACCAAACTTGAACGTTATTGATAATCTATTGGATGAGTTAGATCGTAATATACGAAAAACACTAACCTTTTCTAAACTTCCGTTCAACAGTTACGACTCCCACTCAATGACTTGCACCATACCCAATATTTCAAGGGGGAAAGAGAGAATAAAAGTGGTTACTAAAAACAAAATTACCGGTTGGTGTACGATTAATCGAGAATATTTTTTGGGGGTGGTTAGCAGCTGGTGGGAAAAATATATTCCTCGTGATCGGAACCGTGTTCTATCTCTATCTCTATCTCTCCTTCAATGAACGCGATGGTGGCCCATCGAGGGAGTCCTAGGGTTTGAAAAGGCATGCCTGGCAGGGGTGCGCATCACATCGCCGTACCCGTTACGGGTAATATAGTTGTGTAAACACGAGTGTGTAGTATTAGCACTGTCAGCGGGGCTTCAGCGTTCGAACGCAAGCGAATAAGCGAACGAGCCCTCTTCTGACTTAACAGGGAAATGCATTCTTACCCTTTCTCTTTCTCTCTCTTTCTCTCTTCTACATCGAATACTTTTTTCTAATCCTTTTATTTATGAACAAGAAAAAACACGTATTCCGCTTGTTCTACTATCTTTTATTCATTTTTCATATTTTTAGAACTTGCTATAGCATTTCTGGTGCATGTTAATTCTTTTTAAAATAATATTTATATCTAAACGATATCGAAAAAGTGATTAGTAAAAAATTAATATTATTTAATATTAAAAATAAATATCATGCATTAAACATTTTAGTTTTTATAGATACAGCTTATCAGAAAATGAAATTATTTGGAATTTTATTATAAATAGAATTTTTCGAAGAAAAATTTTTATTCTTGGCATTAATACTTGCAACATTGATAAACGAACGTATTTAACTAAAAATATACACAGAATGAACATCCAAATAGTTCATTTAAAATTATCCAAAAGAATTATCATAGAGGTATATACGAAATTTGTGACGATACGAATTTTTTTTTAACAAGTTTTCAAAATTACGAGCGATTAATGAACACAGATTTTATGTTTCTATCGTTGGTAGGTACATACATAAGCAATTTAGTACTAATTCTAGGACTCGTTCGACAACCAACGTAATAATAATATGAATGCAGGAAATACGAGTGAGGATACGGCATACACTCTTTCTCACTCACATACGTACAGATACATACAGAAAGAAATTCTTCCTCGAGATATTCCTCGAGCGCCTGGAGAACTCGTCCGACCGTGTTTTATTGCGTTCTGTCGTCGGACTCGGAATAGGTCATTGTCCACGTTTCTTACTCGTTACCCGATCTCTTTGCATTATGGTTCGGCCGCGAGATAAGAGAACATTAATCTCGATCACGCTTTCCGAACAATTTCGTATCATCCTACAGAATTATGATTTAATCCCTTTCTGGCGACTGGTTTTCGATGAATTTAAGTTATGACATTTTTGTCGAACTTTACATATGAAATGCAGAGGGAACTTGACGAAGGGATTGTATTATCGGTAAAAGGAATGAAACATTGATAATATCGAAGGAAAAGGGTCGACCTAGGAAATTCGCTCCGTACCGAGTGAGTAACTGGAAGGGAAACGACAATAAAAATGGATATATTCATTGTATCGATTATGTTCTCCTTCTTATCGAGGAAAAAAAAAGAAATATGTATTGTATGTGAACAGTATTCTATAGTTACAAGTAAAAATAATAATAAAAGTACGAAAGTATATTATATAAGTGTTATATATAATATTAACACTATTATATTATATATATATTAACTATATATATTAACACATATTAACACATATCTAAAAAGTGAACAATTAAACGTAACTATTAATTAACAAAGTATTTAATAGAAAGTGAATAAAAAAGTACAGAAAAATTGTAAACAAGAGGCAAAAGGTATCCTCTGTTTCTTGATATCGATATAACATTTGTTTTCGTTCCAATAGAAAATACATTGATGAAATCTATTTTGTATTAGCCGCTATGCAACCATATCGATCCCATCAATCATTTTTTCGTAATAAAAGCAACTAATAATTGTTGTTTTTATTTAAACTTTAATATTATACGATGAATTTTTCTCGTTATTGTTATTGGAGGATGAGACGAGAAACTTTTGAAAATCTAATGAAACGAATGGCAATCGAGTTGTATTCACAAAATATAGATTACGGTCAAAATTCATTTTTCAGTTGAAATTTTCATTTATGTTAATCCTCTGTGATAAGAAATTTTTAATTTTTATGTTTTATTTTTTATTTAATTTTAAAATATTCATAAGCGAAGATATGCCTGCGAAAAAGTAAAACAATAAAACGGAAAGTATAATAAATATTTCTTATTCTAGGAAAAATCGTTTCGATTAAATATATCATATTTTTAACATTTTTTTTTATACGAAATCTCATATATGAGAGAAATGTATTTTTTTTATTATTTAATATCTCTCAGGTTATAATTACAATATATTTATAAAACATCATAAACAGTCACATAATTATAAATATACACGATGTATTGGATTTAAATTGATTCGCACTAGCACTGAAATTATCAATGCCAACAAAATAAATCTTACAAGTAAATATAACGTATCTCATTCGATCTTTAGTTTAAATAAATTATTGTTATTTCGAAATTCTTGTGTACAAGTTATATTTCTTTTTGAAAATTCAATAACATTCATATAACTGAATGAATGAAACAGGCAATATATATAAAAGTAAGAAAACCCTATGATATTTCAATTCGTCCGATATAGTAAGTAGGATTAAAAGCGATTAGTAAGACTCACCACCAATTAGCCCGCGCTCCGTTTTGCCATGCAAAAAGCAGAACGAGTAAGCTGAATATGCTGCTTGACACAAGGCCTCTCATCTTCGCGGATGAAGAAAAACGATTCCAATAATGAAGACGATAACGTTGATCGTGCTCTCTTATGCAGAGAGAACAAATCCCCAACACAGAAACTTCTAACACCGAAGAAAAATCTGTGAGGGATTCCTGAAGAAAATGATTAAGTAACTGTTTTTCTCAAACTTCTTGCATTATCTCTTTTTCTTTCTCTATTAATCTTTCTTTTTCTTTCTATCTATTTCTATCTTTTTTTACTTCTATTGTTCTCTCTCTTTCTCTTCCTGTTTTTGTATCTATCTTCTCTTTTTTCTGTTTATTCACAAAGCTGACTACTCGTCGAGTATGAAGCGTCTGTTAGTTAAGGGAACGCGTACGAGCCTTTCCGCTCTTACTTTCCGGTCTTTCTCGATAACGTACCCCTTTCCCTGTTCTTCTTACATTTTTCTTCACGCCCCTGACATCGCCGGACACATGGTGCACTCACTTTCTCTCACCTACGAGCTTCCTCCTACCCTGTTACTTGGCGTAAAAAAATAAATGCACGGGAGAAATTGAAGGATTTAGAAGGGTTAAGAAGAGGATTTAGGTAAAGAAGGAAAAGGAAAGGGTATGGAGCAAGAGGTGGAGGAAGGAATAAAAAGGGAAGGAGAAAGATGCGATAGTAAGCAGAAACAAAAGAATAAGGTTTGACGATCGAAGGGGTCGCTTGGAATTCGCTGAACGAGAAGCGCGTGTCGTCGACGACAACGACGACGACGACGACGACGACGACGACGAGGAAGAGGAGGAACACGAGACCTCCGTTCGAAAACGAGAACGCGAGACGGCACTCGGCGAACGTTCGCCCACGAACTGTGGCCGGTTAGTCACGAGGAAAAGGGCAACAGCTTGGCGCGGTGCGACGCGAGCTGCTTGGGGAGATGGCAGTAGTGGTGGAACCGGGGCGGGCCGGGGGAAGGCGGCCGCGGAGGCGGAGGGCTGGCGGCCGCGCGTGACTGGGCGTGTCTTATCAACTGGCCACGACTCACCGATTGGCTTTCCCAACGACGGTGGGGGAATCATCGAATTTCCGTTAATTAGACATTTCGGCGGTGCATCGCGACCGTTTTCTACGGTACTTCGGTCCTCTCTTAATGGCTTCACAAACCTGTGTCTTTTTGAATGAGCGACCTAAATAATTCTGATTTTAGTTTTTTCAATTTGTTCGTATCAAATTTCGGTACTGGTTTGGCGTTTACTTAATCTTGCTAATTCACTTTTTTACATTTCATTAGAAAATTTTTAATCCCTTATCAATATTTTTGTCGAATATAAATTAATTAAAAAAGGTTGTCAGCGTATAATTATATTGACAAAAAATTGGTACATTTAACTCATTTAAACACACATAATTTTTTAGAAATTAATATTTTCCAATTTTCAAACGATTGTATGTCATATAACAAACTTCGATTTGGTTTTGCGTTTTTGGCAACAGAAAACGATATTAATTTAATATTGTTTATTCAAACGGAAATTTTTAACAAAAGAATTGTTATCATCATAATCTTTTTTAACTCAATGAGTAAAAATAAAGTTTTAATATTGAATATCGTAATTGATATTTCTTCAACATTAATTTTTAACGTTTTTATTTTGATCAATCATATAAAAGAATATATTTACAGTTCTCTTTTATCTATCATATTTGTTACGTTTGTATTATAGGAACGATTTCGCAAGAGTTCTATCTACGCTGTTGAAATCACCATTAGTAGTACGGAGTGATTTAATCGCAATCTGTCAAATTTCCACCGAATGTTTATATAAATGATTATTTTATTTTTAGTATCTTTTCATTCATTTCTATTTTATGATTAAGTAGTTCTATATATGTACATAGCGTAATAGTCTAACAAAGTTGAGACTAGTTCGTGAGATGAAACAACAAAAAGTGAGACGTTTGTTACAGTTTATACATAGACAAATTATATACGTTATATTGTAAAACACCGACGATGTACTAAGGTTAAAATAGCAAATAATTAAGAGAATCCATTATTATTGTTGGAATAAAAAAATTTTTTTTAAAAACAACATAGATATTATAGAAATTTCATTACTATAGTTTCAAGTTTCATTTCATTTATTTACGATTGATTTATAACGAGTAGAAAAAAGACAAATATAAGAAGCAAAACTGTTGACTTATTAATAATTTTTTTGTAAAAGAAACTACAAGGATGTTTATTCAAATTACATTAACCATGATTTAATATGAAGTTAATTTTAATAATTGCAAAGCAAAGATTAGTGTTCGTTTCTTGTAAAAGTAGAAAATGATGTTGAAGATATTTGGAAATTTTTTCAAAGTGTTGTAATTTTTATTTCCTACGTAATAAAATCTACAAACATTTTTAGCTATTTTAATAAGTTTTTAAGATAACTATCCAAAAAGTATTAGAAACAACCGACATCTTGTAACAAGTTATTAAACTATTTTTATTTCGCTTATATAGTAGCACTATTTAATATATTCTAAATCAAAAACTTTTAGAGCAGTTGAGTGCAGTTTGTTCCTTATTTTCAGTTGATAATAAGAAATATAAGGTTAACTTAATCATCGGATACAAAGATTCAATCGGTAACATTAGAGTCTATCTTTTCTACAGTCAATCCCATGTTACCGTCGCAAGTTTTTCTAACGTCGATAATATAGTTTTCTCTTACAAGGAGAGATCCAAGTTCAGATACCAATATTTTTTAAATTCTACATAGTTGTAGGGATCTATCAGTACCATACACTATAAAGCAGTAAGACCAAGTGAATAACTGTTCAAAGAAAACAAATGGAGAGGTTTCATATGCATTCTTACATGAGGCGTTGAGAACTAGAGTGGACTGAGCTACATTTTCTTCCAAAATACCTAATATTTGGTAATAATGTAAGGTTTTTATTTAATATTATTGTACACTTTTCTTAATATTCAAAGAAAAGACAAAAAGAATTATATATAACTATATATATATTTAAACAAATATAATAGATATAATTCGATAAAGTAAAATATAATAGAATTGTAATTGTCTATAATCTTCTCACTCCCGAATCACTAATTAATTATCGTCGTATTCTTTCATACTTTTCACGTCATACTTCTTAAGTAAAACTGTCTCTTTTCACCTCGTATTTCTTAACAGAATCTATCTCTTTCGTGGTACTTCTTAATATAACATCACATAATAATCTACTTTTGCATACTCTAATCACCATCGTCCTTTTCGTCTATCGTCATTTCTTTTTAATGTCTTCTCCTTAACCTTCTCTTTCTTAAAAGTTCCCACTTCGTGCCATCGTGGATAACAATTGATCGTATGATCGCTCTGTTTTTAGTCACGTACGCCATAAGTACGTGCACACAAGCATACACACTCTCTCGTCCGCTTATACTCACATTATAACACACGACAAAAAGAGGAACAACATTTCCTTTTTTTTAAGAAAGTCGTCTTAGTTATTCTTCGAAATATCTATATACGCACTTCCAATAGTAACTGTTTTCTGTTATCTACGCCTTAAATTTCTTCTGTTCTTATATTTATATGTGTATAGGCAAAGCGGAATCTACCGACATTGTGAGCTTTTCTTAGGCATTGTCCACAATGCCAGGCATTTTTAAGCAACGTAGGAAACAGAAGAATTGTTACGGAATTATCCTAGGCATTGTACATAATACTTAGATATTCTATAAAATACCAAATACTACTTAGCAATGTTGAGAAGAATACATTATCGGGCAGCAGGCTCACACACACATAATATACATATGGGCTGGGTTTTTGAAACTGTGCGTGCCGCTATACTATCTGCACCTCTATAAACTAAAACTTACTCAATGCCGGTGTGTTATTATGTAGGGCCCACTGTTACTTATCGTAGTAGAAGATTATTACATTTAGATCGATATTCATAGAGATTACTATGGAAAATCTGTATCTTTTGTTCCTTATCATAGCGAAAGATAAGCAGGTTTCATATTCAGCATTCTATTGAAAATCATTCGAAACGCGAATCGGAGATGTATTTCTTTTTTTACCGATTTCTCATTTTTGTCATTTTACCGAATATCGAGGAAATGTGAGACATATGAATACATTTTCTACATTGCCGGTTAGTTTTTGGCATTGTGAGCAATTTCTAGGAAAAACTCATAATATCGAAGATTCTACTTTGCCTATAATATATATACATTCACATGAGACAGAAAAGTTTCTTCCCTGGTAATTCCTATAATCCTTGTTAATTTATATAATAATAATTATATTAATTTTTAAAATATATTTTTAAAATCTGTCTTCTATTGAACCTACAAAAGAAGAAATGTAAAGATCAATTTTAAAAACTAGTCTAAAGCAAATTGACAATAATTTGTTCAATTTTCTAAAATATTTCTCTCAAATCAGAGCTAATGAGCTTGGTTCACTCTGGTTCTCAATGCCTCATATACTAGTTTGTTTCAGATGGAATAATACATTTTCTTACAATTTAAAATTTAATTCTTCACAGCTTTATGGTTTTCCACGCCGTTAGACCTAAAATTTTCCAGCCTTCCTAGTGGTCGGATTAAAACCTTTCAACTTATCGTCGTTTATTAGAATTAGAACTTTTCCGTTCACCCACTTAGGTATATTTTGTTTTATAATTTCTTTCTTTTTTAATAAAACTGTAAAAAATATATTTTCCATCTCACGTGAAACGAATTGATATATAAGAATTTAAGTTAAACTCTCTTTCGTTTTTTTGGAAATGGTTGAATATAACTTAGTCTTACTACTTGCACAGTTTGTGGACCCCTAAAACTACGTAGAATTTAAAAAAAATCGGTGTCTTGTTAACTTAGCGCTTCTCTTGTTAGATTTCACCAAATCGTTTTATTTTGTTGGTTTGATCTTTAAAAAGATTATTACATTTCTAACGATGATTCTTCTTTTTTTCCAAATTACTCAATTTTGTCAACTGGCAGTAATATTCGTAAATAATTATGTGGTTAAACGAAAATAATTATGAAATATGAACCCTATGCAAAACAGCAAAAAAAGAAGATCTTTATTGAAAAAGAAATAGTAAGAGTTAATAATACGTTCCTCGATTTTTCATTGAATTATATCGCAATAAACCATATGTACAATGTGCACTAAAAACAATTAGAATCCTTTTATGATAAAAGATCCTATTATTATTCATGCTTTCATCGACGCCATCTTAGAAAATGGCACGGAATTTAAACTTTACTCGCTCGTTCATTTCAAGTCGGGAATTATTCTATTTGTTCTTCTCTTCTATCTAACAGAGAACTCATATTCAACTTGTAGACCGGACAACGAAAAGGAAAGCTCATGGAGAAAGAAGATGAGAGAAACGACATAGAGGTGCTATGTGAACAAAAGGTGCAGGTTGGAGATTAATGCGGAACGTAAAGATAATGTTTGAGTATTGTAACTCATGTATGTGTTCGTATCTGGCTGTGTGTGTGTGTGTCTGTAAGAAATATAAAGGAAGTTACAAAAGTCCTACGGAAGAACATAAAAGAAAGAAATTGAAGAAAGGAAAGTCATTATGGATATGCTCGATATTATCCGCTTTCGACCAGTCATATACATCTATTTCGAATCGTAGAATCAAAATTGGAAAAGTCACATTTGTCTTTTTTCTTTAATTAAATTCAATATTACTTTCGACAGAATTTATAAATTCCGTCGGGACTTTTTATGTCCGTGACCTGATATAAGGGGAATTAGGAAATGAAAAAGAACAAAGTAAAGCCCCCTAAAATACAACTAGAAGAACATGAACCTAGTATATCTTAATCTCTGCTTCCTAACATTCTGCTTAATTTGTTTCACGGTAATCTACCCTCCCGAAGGATAGGAAGGGCAGGTTTCGCCTCTTGCCGTGGTGCTGCCTTTCGCACACACGATCTCTCGGGTTCCCTAGCTTCCATAAACACCGCAAGGGAAATATAAACGGATACGCCAAGGTTCGCGATGATATTCTAGCATGGATAAGCCAGCAAGAAACCTACGGACGGACGGTATGAGGTAGGACGTGGGTCAATTAAAATTAACGCTGTGATTAATAATAAAATAAGTGAAGAGAACGCGATAACATCATCCCTTGATAGCTCGTGAATTTTCCAGGATTATGATAACTTTGACAGAAGGGGTTCGTTGTACTCAATATATTTTGGGATACGTATTGAGCATGAGTGAGCAATCGACAACGTTAAGAAGAAGGATATCTTTTTACGTGCGATCGGTTGTTGAAAAGAGCAAATATCGAAAGAGGATTGTTTTCGACATCAGGAAGGATTTAAAGGAAAACTTGGTAAATGATTCGAAAAATATAACCTCAGAAATATATGCCGCAATCATTTATGTGTATCTTACAAGTATATTTATTATTCAAAGATATAAATTATCCGAGAGCTGAAAAAATTTATATAGTTTCCACCCTTATTAGTGTTATATTATTTGCTGTATAAAATATAAAACGAAAAAAAAAACAACTAATTTAGGCGCGTATCTGCGAAAAAATCCTAAGAAAAAAACCAAATTATTTTGTTTAGAATATATGGAGGAGAAGAAATGTTTGTAGATCTATTTCTTCTTCCTTATTTCTTTTTTTTTCTTTTTCTACAAATTTCTTTTTCATCGTTTCGTATTGTAATTTATAATTTAAGTTCGACCTCCTTTTACTTAGAACGGACTTCTCTATGTAGACTTACATCCGGCATACCGAATAGATTACAGAGGAATAGAGTGCGTCCGGTCAGGATTCTTAAAAATAAAATTTTACTGATTCAGTATCACGTTGAACATTTTCTTAAATAAAAAATATAAAGCAGAAACATATTTCCTTATCCATAGTAAAGTTCTTTCCGGAAATGGTACGATTGGTGGACCTATCTTTTACGTAAACGTATAAAATAATGGTAAATGGTATTACCTGCATCATTTTATTCGATATAAATTGTTTTGAAGATATGGAAAATAAAATCATTTATTTTTCGTGGAAGAATATCTACGGATACTCGCGTCTATACGGGATTTATAAAATATAAATCAGTCAGCAGATCTCTTAACCCATTTAGAGCAGCGCCATCTATTACGGCTTTTATTTTCAGCGCAAATATGTACAAATATTTGAGAAAAATGAATAAAAATATTTGCAGATAAATTTTCGGAATTAAATTGGGGAAGTTGAAAGATTCTTGAAATTTAAAGAGACGTGTGTAAGTATCTATATATATAGGGGCATGCGGGTTTGTGAGTGTATCAGATGTCTAGTGTATACACACTCATATACAACAGCCGAAGAATTAATTCTTTGATAAATGTCTTGGTAAAGTAAAAAAGTAACAGACAAAATGTTAGAGATTCCTCAAAGAGAAAGAGAAAGATAAAGGCTGTGGCAAAGAAAGAGACATCTAGGAAGAGAGTGAAAGAAAGGAAGAGAAATAGGGAAGAAAGGCAACGTCACAGTTTGGATCTAGCTTTATACGGGCCTGAGTCAATAGAACGCTCCGTTGGTACTCAATGGCGGACTAGTCGGTGTATACAACTGTTCGTTGCCACTCGGTTCTTGACAAGCCCATTGCGTTCAGCTACAACCACTTTTCTCATTTAACCAACGCTAGCCTGCCTATAGCACGGACGGTATTACTGTAAGCAAAAAAGTACCACTGTTTTTCTTCCAATAGGAACCGTCCCTTTTGTCTTTAGCGCATAGATATGTATGTAGGAACATATGTGTATGAATTAATACGAAGAAAAATAAAGGAATAAATGCGAACAATACACAAAATAAAAATTAGACTATCATAATTCGAAACGCTTCGATGAGTCAACTAGTGAGGCAACTCTTATGCTGATCTTTGTATAATCTTTTTTTTTAATTCTGTTTATAATTTCTTACTAGTCATTTTATGAAATGATTTTATAGCGAATATTCTAGAAATGTAGAATAAAAATTCTCTAAAAATGTAGAGAATGAATGAAAGTAAGAAATAAATAAGTAAAAACCTTCCTTAACTATGATTTAGTTTTAGGTAAAATAGATTATGGCAAACAATATGTTTTTCTTTTGTATGTTTCTCTTTAATTATCAAATAGAATAAATTAAAAATATGGAGAAAGTTGCATACTCTTGCACAACAGATAGAAATTTACAGTAATACGCGAAAGTATTTGAATACTTACCATGAAATTCTTTATTAATTATAATAAGAATATTATACAATACTTATAAAAATATAATTATCATTGTTAATAGGTATGACTTTAGAAGAATATATAGACAAAATTTCACATTAGTTATGAATTGTTTCTTACAAACATAAAGATTTTTGAAGTCACAAAAATATTTGAGTATACAAAAATGAGTTCTTATTATTATTAATGAAAACATAAATTTTCAAGGACTGATCGTAAAAATTCACGTTGGCAGTTTCATGCATTTGCGTCAGTCATATTCTACCATTAATAGTGACGTTATTATTTATATTAAAGATGTGTCCAAAAGCATCTAAAATTTCTGAAAGTGAGAAAAAATTGATTGTTAATTGGCGTAATGAAGGAAAAACATATGGTGAAATAAGTAAATTATTATAATATAACTAAATTTACAATACATCATATTCTTCCAAAATAAAAATCTGAAGGATTTTCAATATGATGTAACAAACAACTATCTTTCAGGCTGTCCAAAAGAAACTAACGAAAAGAGAAGAAAGAACTTTGATCGCAGAAATTAAAAAGATTCAAAGATTTTTGCTAAAAAACTTGCAACAATAGCTAAGGAGAACTTAAAAAAAATATGTAAAAAATTAAATAAAAAAATAATTATGTGTAAAGGGTGCTACGTGATAGCGATTATGCTAGAAAGAAACCGTACATTAATGATCGTAATAAGAAAAAGGAATTAAAACTCGCTAAGGAATTTACTAGTAAGAATAATGCATTCTGAAATAAAGTAATAATTCCAGATGAATAAAAATTTAACGTTTTTGGGTCGAATGGAGGTAGTTTTGTCTGAAGGCAAGCAAATACCGAGGTGGAAGTGAAAAACTTGCGTGCTATGATGAAATATGGGAGTGGCTTAATTATGATCTGGAGATGTATGGCAGTAGATGGCATCAGGAATTTGGTCTATGGGCAATAATAGGAAAAGAATTACAAAAATTTAATATAACATTCAAGGCAA
The DNA here is from genome assembly GCF_010416935.1 of Polistes fuscatus. NCBI lineage: Eukaryota > Metazoa > Arthropoda > Insecta > Hymenoptera > Vespidae > Polistes > Polistes fuscatus. Next base: position 11,486,404 of record NW_025113140.1, on the reverse strand, counting down.
GTTTAAAAGAAATAATACTTCAAGTGTGGAATTCAATATCACCGAGCGTTACAGAAAAGTTGATAAACAGTATGCAGAATCGCTTACATGTTATTCTTGCCAAGAGTGGACTTACTAAATATTAAAGGTTTATAAGTTATTTGTTTAAGTGCGTTTGTGGCTTCAGAAAACACTTCCGTGAGTTACTGTATATAATTATTCAATTAGTATTAACCATTCGATTTTCTCCTTAATCATATAATTTTATAAATAATACTACGAATAAGTTTTCTGTTTCTCTCTCTTGGTTGCTATGATATGCTCGTGATTTAAATATTAATGACACGCAATTGCCATCGAAGAGATCACATTTCGTGTGATTAATGCAAAACCGCTTGGGTTTGGATGATCGCTAATCGACGATGAATGTTCTTATATATTACAGCCTTACTCAATCTGCGGCCCACGGGCCGCATGTGGCCCGACAAGCCCTCCCGGGCGCCCTGGCACGCCCAGTCATGAATATAGCTTTTTTTAGTAGCCAAAATTAACTGACAGTCACTTGACCCCCGTCCCATAACTCCCTGCCTTTGGAACCGATCGCGCTTAGAAACAAAATGAAAGATCAGAATAATGTTTAAATACACTATTTGTTTTCCAACCTGATGACCTCTTTTTTTTTTAATCATCGATTTTCAACCGACGCCAATGAGCGTCCCTATAAGGATAAAGGTTGAGTATCCCTGTTATAGTGAGTAGAAGCAACCCGAAGTGAGGATTAGTTCGAACAAATAGGCGAAAAACCCATCACTCTTGAACATTGAAAGACACTTTAAAAAGGCGTTAATATATCTCATTTTTTGTGTTTCGTAAGAAAAATTTCGATTACATCAAATTCCATCACGTTATTGTTTTAAAAGTCTATAAATCATATTTAATTAATAAATATAATTGCATTAAATTAATAAGCTGTATATATTTAAAATAATGATAATTTTAGTTTTAAATATAAATATAACACTATATAAAACTAAAGAAGAACAACAAACAATTCGTATAAATGTCTTTATATTAACAAATAAGCGGAACAATAATTTATTTATTGACAAAAATAACGATAAGAAAGAGGTTACAATTACATATAAACATGTTTGGGTATCCTAGTCTAAAGAGCGATAATTTTGATTTTTTCTGGGCTTAATAACAAAAACTATTATTTATATTTTTCATATCAATTTGTTAACTATCTATTTATTGATATTTTAGAAACATATAACAAAAATTCTATAGATAAGAAATGAAAATTCAAGGACTTGTAGCGATTTAAACATGGCCATGGAAATAAAAAGTGATGTGTTGGTTAACATGATTTTAGGGTTTGTGTTCATCTGAAATGAAAAAGAAATTTTTTGTTGGAAAGGTTGTTATTATGGGAAATAATAAAAATTAAAATTTTGCAATGTTCGTAGATCCTAACATAAAGTAATAAGTACTGAAGGTACTTGCCAGATTTGAAGTCGATTGGATAAATAGAACTTTAGATATCATGTAGATAAGCTTGAAAAAAGTACTTTCGAAAAAAACGCATTTAAAGTTTCTCAAAATTCTAGACTAGAATACCCTATTAAAAAGATCAATAAAATCAATATCGTCTATTAAATACAATTCGTTCTCATTTTTCTTCGATAAGTCTAAATAACCTTATGAGACGTAAAAGAATATTATATAGAAAGAGATGAACACGTTTGGAGCAGGCCACCTTCCGCAAGTTATATCAGTTGTGTACTTGAACGCAAGCGAGTAGGTGGTATACTGCGGAAGCTCGAGAGTTGGGAAGTAGAGCGAACGTGGAGGTCAATGGTGTGTCTCGTAAACGATCAAAAGGGGCAAACAAGCGAGCACGAGAGAGAAAGAGAGAGAGAGAAAGAGAGTGGGCTGAGGTGGGGTGCTATGTAGTGGGGAGACTTATTTCAGTATCGACGTGAAAAAAAAACACACGATTAGACGAATTTGACCAATGAGATCCAAGATAACTCTATCATTTTGGAGATATATGTAGAAAGAAGGAAATATGTATTTTCTAAAGAGTATGTTCAATTGTAAATCGCAGATAATATTAATCGTTAATCGTTGTTTGTTCCCCCTTAATTTGATGCAAGCTAGTCAGCCGCGTTGTCGTCGACGTTCCGTATCCGGGTACTCTGTTGTAACGGCGTTTCTCGAAGGACAAAGCTCGGTGGCGCGCGTGTAGGTCGAGCGCGTTGTTGAAGGGCTGACTCGCTCGCTCGAGGTGTTGCAGTAGTGGGGTAACATGGTTTCCCCATGGTGGGGATAGCGCGAGCCTCGGAGGGTGTCATCGACGACGGCGCTCGGCAGTTTACCGAATGGCCGCATGAGCGCGCTGCTGCGCAGGACCAAACCCTCATTCTGGTTGCATCCGACGCGACGCGACGTGGGGTTCGGTCTTATTCATCTTACGTCTCGTTTCAACATTCTCCTCCTCCTCGTAGTATAGTTACTCGTGTTTCGTGTTTTGTGTTTAATAAATCGAATGTAATTCGTGAAGTTAACCGGTGGATCGAGAATTTCATTTCAATTATTATTATTATTATTTTATCATTATTATCATTATATCGGTTTCAAACACAGCAAAATTTAATTATTTCCTTTTTCTCGACGTTTTTTTTCCTTTTTTTCTCCGTTTGTAATTAAACGCTCGATCGCGATACGTGAGAGTATTTATAAGAAAGTAAAGATAAAAACCGACCAATTGCTTGCCTCTGACCCGTTTCTTTTTCTCGCAAAAATCTTCAATTTACCGTTAACACTTTTGTGAAGAAAAAAAAAAAGAAAAAAGAAAAAGAATACTAAAGGCTGTTTTTTCCAAGTCTCTAAACGTATATCTGTGGTAAAGTTCGGGTCGATGTAACCGAACCGAGCGTTTCTCTTTCCCCCTATCTTTCTCTCTCTTTTTCTCTATCTTATTGAGATCCTTCATCTCTCTTCCTACCCTTCACCCTCTTTTTTCTGCCTTCTCTCTTTTCTTCCTATGAAAAATTCCATTTTCGTGCTTTCCTTCCTGTTTCTTTTTCCTAAAGTTTATTTGTCGAAAGTTGTGTGCATACACACACATAGATCGGTTTTAGAAAAGAAAGAAATAAAGAAAGAAAAAAGGAAGAATCGAAGTGGTGCGCACGCTTAGGAGGCAAGGAGCAAGCACACGGCCGCGGCCGCGGCCGCGGCCACCGCATTCGACCGGACCAACCAGTCCGCCCGCAGCAACCCCGCGACGATGACCGACTTTTATGTGAAGTTATAAGTGACGACATAATCGTGCGCTGTTCTAACGCACAATTTTCGAACCAAATAGCCAAAGAGAGAGGGTAAGATAAAAAAAGATATAAAGAGATGTGGAACACCAAAGGTGGTTACGAGTGATCGTCACTTCCGGAATGCCGTGAATTCAAACGTTCCGCGATATCAACCTCTTATCATGGATTCTGCGACTAAGTTAAGCGAGGAAAGAGGAAAAACGTGCTGGAGAGCTGATGACGTGCCTGACATGTAAGTGATTCTTTCTTTCGTTTCTTTTTTTTACTATTATTTCTTTTTTGTGATTACTACAATACTCGGATCGTTTTTTATTGCTAGATCTTCGATTAAGCAACAATTGCAGGAAGTATACAGTCAAGGAAATTAATTTACCAATTGTCTAGGATATTTAAGGTTGGTTGTATTAAATTGGGTAATTAAACTTTCATTGATACTGTCTTATCGTTGGATTTTGGATTGATTTATTAGATTAAAGAATGAATCTTTTAAGATATTGATATTTTTAGATAGGAAATGTTTCTTTCATATGGAATTAGAATTGTTGTATTTCATATTGTCCGTATTATAAGGTGGTTCATATAACTTTTAATGTTAAAAACGGTTTTTATTGGAACCATTTGAAATGTTGATTTATTTTCTTAATATTAAGTCCTTTTTTTTACATTCAATGACACTTTAATGAATAAGACAAGTATTTAGATTTATTAAGCTTCATAATTAACAGAAAACATAGGGGATCAAGTTTCTTTCATATTTGGAATTAAAACGTAATATAACTCCTTCCATTTCTCAATAAAACTTAGCAGTCTTGAAACTATTAATTTGAAAATCCATACTGTTTAAAAGTGAATTAGTTAGATTGTTATATCTTTTGATTTATTAAAGATATTCAAATTAATCATTGTTATTTCATTTAGCGCATGCGAATGTTGTCGTACATGCACGGTTGTTTCATTCAACAAATTTTAACAAAAAATCTGATAATTTTGTTTTTTTTTGTAATTTTCGATAATCCACATTTTGTAAAATTATCACGGTTCATATAAAAATTCATGAATTCAATATGTATCTATATGTTATGAAGAATATTTATTTACAATTTAATAATATATCCTTTTTCTATAATATTTTTTCGCAACTTTGATTCTTAAATATTTGTTGAAAGACATACTTGTGTACGGGAAAATGAAAGAAATTGATATTATCATTCGAGTAGAAAAAATCATAGATGGAAAAGAGTATAATTCGTGAATAAGTTTCAAACGTGACGTTCGTAATCTTTTAAATCGCGAGCAGAAGCGTTAGGAAAAAGCTTTGTTCTTATAAGATTGTCATAAGGGGTTACGCGTAACTTATTGCACCGTAATATATTGACATTTTTTTGTGTACGTGCAGGTCGCTTCGTGAATTATTAGACACGTTCTAATCGAATTTGTAAAAGTGTATCGCTCTCTTTATTTCTATTTCTTACCTTGTTTTTTCCTATTTATGTCATTATTTTTAGATGTTAGACTGTATTTATATTCTCAATTATTGGTTTTCCATTTAAATAATATATGTATATATATATGCTCGATTACGTAATACAGTAGATTCTCGTATAACATGAGATCTGATAGCGTGAATTCCTATAACATTTCAAAGATATTGCAACTACTATTTTCATAGAATACGATTTTTCGTACTGTGTGTTAAATAAAATGCAGGAATTCGCTTCATTTAAAAATTAAATGTTCATTAATTGAGCATTTAATTATTGCTTTCATCGCGATCGATTTCTCCTATTTTGTAATTACTTTTTTATATTTTTGACCATAATGTTATCAATAAAAGTTAGCGGAATAGAGTAATTTTCTTAACATTTATATCGAATTCATATGTTCTCATGAACTAACTGTAAATTATTCCAAGGCAAATATGTATTTTCTATAGCACAAATTCATAGAATACGTTATATTATATTATTATCTACAATATTACTCACATTATACAGTAGTCTATTGTAATTCAGCTCTGCAGTACTTGTTATTTGAAACTCGAATAAACTTGTCGCATTATGTCTTATGTTAGTTGTCTCGTTAAACACTGGTAAGAAATTTAAGTCATACATTTAGTATGTTTTTCGAAATGTTTCCTTTTTTTTCGAGTTATTTTCATTGTAAAATCTCTAACATTGTAAGTAGTTAGGAGTTGACGATTACTTTCTTTTATTCTTTTTTTGCTTATGTTTATTCGTGGAAAGACGTGCGAGAAAGATTTGAGATTAGACGAGAAAGAACACGCGAGGTTCTTTCGTTCGTATAGAAAAATAGACTAGAACTTCTTTTTCTTTCTCTCTAGCTATGTCGTTTTCGAAGTGAAAAATATTCGACGAAGGTCGATCGAAAGGTCGGCGCTTCTTTCTCAAAGGGCAGCTTTTATCGTGAACATCAGTCTGGGAAGGTCGGTGTCATTAATTAGAGATTAAAGGAATAGCTTAGATGAAGGGGCCGGGAGAGGGGGACAGTTAGAATGGACAGCGGGATCGATAAGTTCTTTAGAATAAATTCTATTTTATCGAAAGTTAGAAAAATTGTTAGCTATTGTTAGCTAAAAGAATTTTATATTAAGTAGATGTGAGCATCGTCGTACGAAAATATATGTAATATATATGCACGTATGTATACATTATAAAAATTAATTCAGTGCCCTGATATTAAATTCATTGCATCAGAATCGCCTTTTTGTTTCGTCAAGGAATTTGACAGTTGCCCGAAAATAATGGAAACTATTTCAGAGAATAATAGATGTATCGTTACTTTATAAATAAATACTATATTTGGTAAAAAGACACCGCGAATCAATTGCTACACCTAATATTAATTTTATAAACTTCATAAGTTGATTTTTATTCTACGTTACCTTCCTTCTTTTACTATTACTACCGCTATTGTCGTGACTGTAATCAAATCTACTATTATTTTTAGGAGAATAAGTCCAAGGAAAGGTGAGAATACTATAAGACAGGTAAAATAATCTAAAACAACACAAGATAGGGAAGATTATTAAGCTAAATTTGAAATGCTGCTTTTTTTCTCAATTATATTATTTACTTATACATATAAATTAGGAATATGCAGAATAGTATACGAAATAAATAGAAAGTCAAAGAACTTAATAAGTATAATTAAATGTTTATAAAGAGGATAAGAAATTTAAAAAAAGAAGAAAAGGGGGAGTGTTGAACTACCGTTTCCTTTATCGATATTTTGTTAGATATCGTTTAATGCGTTCGTTGAATAAATGCTGGTTGGGATGTGGTGATGCGATATTAAGATTTCTCACCCTTTTTGGTAACAAAAAGCTTGATATAAGTTGCTTAAGATCTATTGTTATAATTAATTGCTGATTCAGGAGGATCTCCTTACTTGTTATGACTACTGTATTGTAAAATTTTCTTCTTATTACGATTGATTTGTTACACTTGTTTTATTACGTTACGGTTGTTAAAATATATTACGTTACACTACATTTTGTTTATTACTTGGTACCCCATTAGATTCTGTTTAGTAAATTTTGTGCAACTTATTCGATGATTTGTGTAACACTGATCCACCGCTAGATTTTGTTTGATGCTTGCTGCCTTTATATACCTTGGAGACAACTCCAATCCTCTCTCTAAAGGTAACGAAGGTTGAATTTTAAATTATTAGAAAATGTTAATTATCCAATAGCTAGCAAGTTCACCTCCATAATCTCTTATAGAAAAAAATTGATGTTTTTTGATTTAGCTTTAAGAATTGCATCATAGTATGCATGTATGTATCTTGATGCGTTGAATAAAACCGAAAGATATTTATAGCACCTTTGAATGTTTGCAGATTGGATGCGATAGAATTATAATGTAGGTATAAAATTGATCGAAGAATTGTATCAGCACGATTTGGTTCGTTTGTTTGTTTTGTTTATTGCTTTTTAGGAATTTTCTGCCAGTTTAAAGTTTCGAAATTACAGAAAGAGTTTGCTTTTAGTATATCGAAGACACAATGGCTTGGCCATAAGTGAAGTCTCAAGTTTTGATTGATCTAATGCTAGACTGAATAATCATGCTATCTATTGGTATTTCTTGTATGTTACGTCTCGACGTAATAGAGAGATAATATAAATGTTTAAAAATATGTCAATACATAGATGTGGACATTATAAAACCGTATTCATTTTGTGAAGGTCAACATATTGCATCTCGTTGGATTCGTTTTTTTATAAGCTATAAAACCGTTGTAGTAAAATATGCAGTCTCATATAAAAAACATACGATGACCTTGAAATCTCGAAAAATAATGACCTTGAGAATAAAAATTCGGCCTATCGCCGTATTGACGCCTTCGAATAAAATATTTTTTTTCTCTGACATTTTTTTCTATCGTACCAAATAAGCGATATATTTAAGGTGGTATAGTTAGGTGAAAGACCCTGTATATAAAAAAGAGATAGATGATTAAAATCACAGATGAAATGAGAACAGTAAAAATAGATATTACACGGAGAGTATTACAAGGGGATTCATTCAATTCGATCTTTTTCTCTCAGGTGCTATACGACATAAACGACTTTTTCATCAATTAAGGACATCAGAAAGTGAACATACAAATGAAACTACTGCTATTTGTGGATGACCCTTTAACAACAGTACAGAGTATAATAGATCTGTAAAACAAACTGAAAACTTTAGCTAAGTACTCTAACATGAATAACTCAAAAGTAAATGTAGATAAGTCGAATTAATGGTTTTCCAAAATGAAAGTACAATGATTAGTGTTCGAAATAATGTTAAAATAGTGTTCGGAATACAAATGAGTCATAGTTCTATAATCATGTAGTAAACTATATAGAACATTATTTTGGAAGGAATTTATACAATGCATTTTATCATTAAATGTACAAGCATCATTTTGTATTACATATTACAGTATAATTATTTTTAACACAATATTTTTACCAAATTTTATACTGTTTCTTGTCAGATTATTTACTGCATGTTAAATCGTCATACTTACGTATATATACACGTACAAACAACCGAGGACGAACAGTAATTTCATATGTGTGTGTATTACTGACAACAGTATTCGATTCTGTGCTTGAACTTTAGCCTTACTTAACGAGCACATGCTTGACCTCTCGATAAATGTAATTAACCGATAGTACTTCTTATAAAGCATAATAAGTTGCAGATGTCGTTTGAGAGCAAGTTTGTTCATTGTATTGTCAATTGTGGTTACAATAATAAGATTATTTTCTTCGTTTTTTTTTTCCACATCATTAGTAAATTACATATTCGCAGAAATTTATCAATATCAATAGCAGGTTTCGGTAAAATATATATTTATTTATTGTGTATGTATTTTATTTTTTTTAAATATAAATAATTTGAATTATTTGTATATATATACAAAACATGTGGTTGAATAAATTTTTTGGAATAAGATATTTTCCAAATGTTGATATTTTTTACAATATTCTCTATAAAAATCTTTGATGTGACTTCAACAGTGATAATTAATCGTGGAAACACGAAAGATAGGTTATCCAGTGCGAATGACAGAAAACAGATGAAGGTTATTAGGAGGTATGGCTTTGAAGGAGGTCCTATCTGTATATAGTTTACTTTTAGACAATGCCGTCAGACTATGAAGATGGCGTCTTACAGAAAAACATTCTTCAAAAGCAATCCTTCTAGCAAGACCACTTATGTGCAAATAGGGTAAACACACGACTCATAACTCGAAGCTTGAAGCGTCGATGTAACATAGATGGTCTAAAAATTTATTTAAGATATTATTTATTATATTCTGTCTCTTTTACACTAAATTTGATGACCCGTTTTCAAATGAGATTTTTCTTACTATTTCATACCATCCACTAATACTCGATAGGCATGTCGGATGAGCAGTCGGGATTTTTTTTTATTTAATGCCGCGGATATAATATGATGGATGGATATATCGCCAAATTTTATTTTAAATGAAAATATTTAGAACACATTTAGCGGTTTTACAAAGTTTTTGAAATCATCCCACTCAATAACTAGTCAATCTGAAACGATATAATGATGTTCGGTATGATGCATATTCATAAATAAATCCTTTAGAGGACCAAAATTGTTTTTTTTTAAGGCAGCCGTATATTTGTAAAGTCAAAAGATCTGGAAAGTAGTGTAGAAAAAAATAGGTTACACGATATATGACACTCGATGCATCCTATGAACTATTAGGGAACATTTTTTGTAACATATCCATGGGTATATTTTTTCACGTGACGTTTCTATTTTTGTGGTATTTTTTATGGCACGCTACGCATTCTCTAAACTTTCTCGATTGAAAGATAAAAATTCGAAAAAGACTTTTTTTGAATAATTTCTTATAAAGATTTATGTGTATATTATATATCTTGTTCTGTATGTGTTCTATCTGTAAAAAAAATATGAACATTATCGGCGCAGAAAAGATAGAGTAAATTTTCTTAATCTAACTTAATATTCGACGAAACGACAAAACGAAAAGCCAAAGAAAATGAAAATAAGTCGCAAAAAAGTAAAAGTCTAATAAAGATGTATTTCGAGCGTAATCTTTCTTTACTTGCTTTCTTCTAAGATAAATTTCAGAACATCTGAACATCAATCGCCTATTAATAACGTATATGTGAAGTGAAATTTGATTCTTGTCTAAAGAACTAAATCGTGTCCGGTGAAATTCCCCAAAATTCGCACCTCCTAATATATGCACGTAAGTATATATGTTACCATTTTTCGTAAAATCTAGTAATTCACGAAATAACTATACTGATTAAGTAAAGTATAAAGTAAGATAGAATTATGTACTTTGACTAATTGTAAGTAATACATGAATTCGCGAATTGCGAGTAGTTAAAGTATGAAATTAAGATTTTATCTGTCTTTAAGGTTTCCTTTTCTTTCTACAACAATTCCCATAGTTATCTGTTCTTATCTCTTCTTGTACTTTGGAAATAAGTTTTCTGTTAATCACACTTTTCTATCGATTTTGCACGAACCACGTAAAAATGGACTTGATCCAAAAAAAGTTCACTGAAAAATTGAAAGCTTTACCGATCAGTGATAACAATGTGCGTATAGATTTTTAGTTCTTATAATCAGGCGATTGAGAAGCGCGTGCCACGTGTACGTGCATAGTACGGAAAGTGAAGATCATTTCATCCGAATATAAACCTTTCGTGGTTTGTTTCACATACAAGAGCTTAAGATCACTTTACCCTCCTGCCCCTCGTGCCTTAAACGTACCTTACTGAAGCATATTTTAAAGACTGATCGAAACATATTACTGACACTATGTACAAATTTTGTAATTTCCATGGTTTGTTTCATTTGCAGAAGCTTAAAAACATTTCCCTCCCCCTCCCGGGTTCTAAACAAATTGGAGCATAGATTCTAAATTCATCAAAACTCTTTGGACATTCTAGAGATTGACTGAGCAATGTACGAAAAACATGTTCAAAATATACATTCCTGAATTCTCAACATTGACCGTAATATATATATATATATATATGTAGAGTGAATTTCCTCAAAGGCAATTTAACGGAGACTACATTCTGTTTCAAAAGGAGAAACAACATGAAGAGTAGTAGGAGTTATGTCATAGCTATACAAAGACGTAATCGGCCTGGTTTAGTGATACAAGCATGTTTCACTGAAGTTTTATTTCTCCCGAGAACTGCCATTAAGATAACAAACATTTATTTAAGCCAAGTGTTCATTACATACTACTATTAAGACCAAGATAAAGAAAAAGAAAGAGAGAGATCTCCCTTCGCACTGCCGAGGGTTACATGTTACGGACTTTTCAATGGGATGAAATTAAAAACCTGGCTTCTCAGCGGATGAGACCATACATGCAGGTTGCATGAGTTTTACATGGCAACCAGGCTTACTCTACTCTATTTCGTCTTTTTTTATAAGATATTGTACGAGTCATTAACGTAACAAGAGTGAATCATCTCTACTTTTTTGGATTAACTTACAACTTTGAAAAAATAATGAGTAAGAAAACGTTGCAAGAATATGATGATAATTGTGAGGGAAAATTAAAGTTGTATTGAATAGAGGAGACTTCTAATGGAATATTAAAATTAGTAATTTAGAATTCTTATTTTTAAATCTATTGGCTTTAGGATTTCGTAGAAATTATTTAACTCAAATAAAAATAAGAAAGAAGTAATTTTTCCTTTGAAGTTTCAAGATAATGTGTAATCTTTTAAAAAAATAGAGAAACTTAATTTTTGCTTGAATTTGTTTAATGTTTGCTTAAATTTTGATGGATTTTGCGCAGTTGATTAAGAAAATAAATAATTAAGGGATCCGATAATGAAATTTTCTTACAATATTAGACTAATTTAATTTCCAGAAAAGCAATTAAAAGGTTTTTACATTATTTTAATTTCATCAAAAGTGAAAAAAGCAATTTAATTATTATTTAAAGAAAAAAGCTTGTGATCCAGTTTTTGTGCAACTAAAATGAAGAGAATGAAAAAATAGGTATGACCTATCTCGTTCATCATTATTATTATCACATTATCATCGATTATCGTATTATCATCGATATTAGTCGTAGTTGCTGAATGTTCTTGCCTTTTCACGGATATTCGAAATTTATTTATAGAGCGTAAAAATCATATATCACTCGGAAGACGCGACACCTTGGACGATTTCCGTTCGATTAAGCTCGTCCTATCGGTGAAAAATTCAAGTTTTCCGTATATATTCCACACAGTGGGTATATTTGATATATATATATATACGAGGTGTCTCAGATTTCTCTAATATCTCTAGTTTTTTCTTTTTATCTATTTATTCTTATTTCGTGTTTTATGAACACCCAGTATAGACATATAGATATAGGTATATCTACGGACATATATGTAGTTACATACAGTTCGGATCAAGTCTTCATCACTCGCAAAAAAACAGATGAGGTTACATAGGGATTAAAAGAGGGTGGAGATAGATAGGATAGGGTCGTTCGTTCAGAACTGACCCCAGTAAAAGAGTATTTTACGAGTTGGCGAGGCCAGCGTGACGGTTTAAAGTTCTTTCCTCTAAGGTAAGTCTACAGTACTGACGTCATTATCTCAAGAAACTTAAGACGTGCCTTCCAATTTCGATAAGATTCTCGGGAGAGTCCCTTTCGGTTAGCAACCACCACCACATAGTTTTTTTCTTACAGACAGAGACATTTATCTTTAGAAACATTATCCTTTGCCGGAAGATGATCCTCCAAACTAGTTACACGTATATGTATACATGCAGGGTAACTGCACCTAATATAGAACAGTACCTAATGTGGAACCCTGCGATATCTATATAAGTGAACAACGCAAAATATCGGAAACAATGGAAAATATTTTGTTTTTAACAGAAGACAATCATATTAACGTTTGAACTTTTTTGAAAGTATTATTAGCAATACTCTCTCTCTCTCTCCCGGTTATCTATAAATAATAATATAAAGAATTTTAAATCGATTTAAAAGCAATATTTACGAATTAGAAATTAATTGTTCTCAAATTCGTTTTTTTTATTTACTAAAAAAAAACAAATTAAATAAAGAGCAGTTTTACTTAATTTTCTACGTTTTACGTTTCGCATTTCAATGAGTACATACATGTCGGATCGGCAAAGTAGCATAGATTTTAATTTAGAAATACCAATAGATGAGATAACGGTTATGTGCGGTGGTAAAAAATTAAAAGCTTTACTACTTGTCTGATACGTTAAGCCACTAACTCTCGGTCCACTTCTAATACTTCTTCACCGATCCATTGGGGGAACCATTCGTTCATTTTTTTTTCCTTCTCCAGGAAATCGATTATCCGCTTTATCGGATAACAACCGTTTTTTCGGTTAATGATGGTATCGTTCGAAATTTTTCTTTTAATTTTTTTTTCTTTGAAAGGATATGCGTATAACTTCAGTTGGTTGCTGATGAAAACGAATAAATTACTTTAATTAAAAAAATCCTCTCTTTCTCTCTCTCTCTCTCTCTCTCTCTCTCTTTACTTGTCTTGCTCACTCATACTTCAATTCGGCGAATTGGAATTTTCCGCATTTTTACTACTCGTCGTCTCTGTATACTTATAGCTATACTGCTTTCTGCTTGTGAATGGCATCGTGTAAAGAAATATGAAGGTGAATTTGCACGATTTACCTGCTAGTTTAATAATAGTTGAGTAGAGAGAGAGAGAGAGAGAGAGAGAAAGGAAGAAAGGAAGAAAGGAAGAAAGGGAGCGAAGGAAAGCACGGTAATTTCGTGGAAAATTTCGCGAGAGATTTGCCACCGTTATATACTATGCTATAGTATAGTACATGTACTGCGAATCCGCTCGCTTGCATAGGAATTTCTATGCTTGCCTTTTCTTGGAAGCTTTGTTGTTATAATTGTAAATATCCATGAAAGATGATTTTTGAATTGACATAATTACTTTCGAAAATTGAACTTTTCAAATACACGATATATACGAGGGGGGGATGCATGTATATCTATATATTATATATAGTATGATATGCTAAATGTATATAATATAATATAAATATATATAAAGGTTTGTACGTATATAAAAAGTCTTTCAAGTAGCATAATTATTTTTGTTTATAGACAAAATATCGACGAAAGAATTTTAAGCAACGTCCATCCTACTGTAATACTTACGAATTCATTTATTTTCATCGTTCAACCGAGCTCTTGATGTAGAAAATTGAAACTTCGTATAGAGTGTGTCATGTAAAATGAACGAGAAAAAATCTTTTTTTAAGATAAAAAAGAAAAGCGCTTGGGGGATCAACGTCCGATTGAAGTGAAACTTTTTAAGTTTTTTATGTTGATAACTTCAGTGAATTATTAGATTTTTAATTACTTTTTTCTGCACATTTACATAATACTTGAAAACTAAAATTATTAAAAGTACCTATACACATACATAACACACTTTAAATATTTATTTTATAAATATACCTATATTACGATTAATGTTAAGATTACAGGGATTCTATAAAATGCCTAGGGCATTATGTAGAATTGCATCGTAAATCGGGGAATCTGTTAAATATTTGGACAATGGAGATTAAAAAATATGAACAAAATGTCTTTAACAAATTTCCCTGATTTGTTTCACTCGCGATAGTTTCAGATTATTTCCCCTTCCTTCTTTTGTGCTTTAAACTCATCCCACTGAAGCACATTTTATAGATTGACAAAAAATTATTAAGGGGACATTTTGTACGTATTTTTAAATTTTCATGGTTTGTTTCACTTACAATAGCTTAAAGTAACTTCCCCCTCCCACAATCTTTAAAAATAGCCAAATGAAGCACATTTTTTAGATTAACCGAAACTTTTTGTGCATTTTATAGAATAATCGGGCAATCTATACAATACCCGAAACTTGTTTTTATTTGTTTTGGGTATTCTATAAAATGTTCTTCGCGAACAGGAATTGTATCGAATGTCCGGGCATTCTATAGAATCCACGTTTCTCCACATTAATTGTAACATATACATAGATTTCATTTTTTAACAAATTATTTGATAAATATAAATGTTTCATTTGATTATTTCAAAAAACAATGTGTCAGTAGGACTAGAAGAAAGTAAATAATAATTAAACATGTAAATAAATTTAGATTGAATTTAACTCAGCCATTAGCTCAAAAGTACTTATGTATAATATTAACGACAAAAAAATGAATTGAATCGCAGGTAATCTCCATATTCCAGATCTCATCGCGAGGAAGTTGATGTATTTGGAGGACACAGCTACTCAGACTGTACTTCTACATTAATTTTGTTAATGAATTCATTTCATTAGTAATTTATTAGAAAGACATGTACAAAATTCAACGCGAGAAACGAGTCACAAATTGTTTCTCCAACTTATTTTTCAAGTTGGATGAAAAATCATGAACATCGTTTTAAATCGATCTATCGATTCGATTAACGCATAAGAAATAGAGCCTATATTTCTTAATTATTATCATTATATTTTATTACGTTAGTGTTAGTCTTCTTTACTTCGTGAAAACAAATACTGTAAAATTTTTTCGAGAATTCATTATTTTCATACGTAGATAACTGTATTGAACTTTTTTATTTGGAATGTTTTAATTAACCTAATTACTTTAGATATTTTTGTTGTTTATGATAATAAACCAGAAGTTACGAGTAATATAAATAAATTTAAGTAACTGTTCTCTAACGTTATCGTAGACTTATTATTACAATAAGATTTATCTTGCTATATTTTTCTTTTCTTATCCTTTGTGATAAATCTTTTTATTTTTAAAAGTTGCATGAGAAACACTGTATATTTAATTCCTACAAACTACGTAAAACTCATTCCTTCATTTTTTTGTTCTCTTGCCTAGAACGATATGACTCATAAAATGTTGTTACATCGTCTGGTTGTGTCGCGTTGTATATCGTGTCTTGCATCTCTCTTGTGTGAGATAAATAGTATAGGTTGAGCAAATCGGCAAACCGGTAGACCACTCGACGAATTTACGAGATTTTCCTTCTAAAGCGAGCTTTTTGGGGGGCTATCACTGAATTAACGGCAGTAATATTCCTATTTCGAGTTGTATCGATCGCACCGAAAGTCCTGACGGCGACAGAGATAGGTAGATAGATAGAGAGATAGATAGAGCAAGGGGGAGAAAGAGAAGGGATGATGTTAGAGAGGGAGATGGGGGAAAGAGAAAGAAATCTCTTCTTGACAATTGCGTATTTACTGAACGTATATCCCTCTTGTTTATTGGGGCATATCGTGTTACTATGTGTAGTACGTATTATGAGAGACGGAAAGATAGAAAGAAAAGAAATTTTCCCGTTCTCTCCCTTTCTCTCTTCCATCTTTCTCTTGAACGTCTTTTATTTAACTTACTTTAAGCATTAAAAACAGACATAGTGGCCACTGGCAATGAGTATAGTATTTACATAGAATTTTATTTTTTCTATCATCTTTTTCGTTTCCTCTTTCTTTCCTCTCCATAGTTTTTTTGTTCTTGTCTCTCCTTCCCCACTGTACATGGACAAGCAATACTTACGCTATTGTACAAATAAAAAATATTTTTGAATTTTTTTATCGATTTCAATATATATTTATAAAAATTTTTTTTATTAATAACAAAAATAGTATTTATGCAATATTTTGCTTGATTTCTAATCATTGAAAATTTGTTAACGGATTTAAAGTTATATGGTTGTATTCATTTTTTTTTCTCGAGTCGTGTTCTGGCCTTCGGAGTATACAGACGAACGAAGCCGAATTTTGTGTATTGATATTGTTTATATTGTGAAAATCGAAAATAAATACAATAGTAAGTCGTTAAATTTGAATTTCTTTCAAATCGGTCCTGATTAATGGAGTATTTTATATATCTTTAACCATTATCTTTAATCAAGATATGCCAACATCAAATTTGTTTCCGCCATGGTAAATAGTTACTTCTCCCACGCTTACTTCTACTAGCAGAAAAAGACCAAGGGAAGACAACGGCAGTTAAATGAACATTCACGACCAAAAGGAGTACTTCCAATCGCTAACAGATTCTCAGTTTTAAATTCAAGCACGGATATAGATATGGCAAAAAATCGACCATTACCAAGAGAACCTTCGCCCTACCAATATATGTAGATGACGTTATCGACATTCAATTCCTAACAAGATGTTTGAATGAAATAATTTAAAAAGAGAGCTATAAATTTAAAGTTAATTATAATCAGATTTGTGTTCTATCAGCAGATTCTGATACATATACAAAAATTGCGAGATTATTAAAATCTTCTAATATTAGTTTTCATACGTTCCAATTGAAACAAGAATGGTCGTTTTGTGTTGTTATACGTAATGTTCATTACTCTGTTGATCTTGATAACTTAAAAGGCCGAATTTCAAGATTTTTGGCATGAAATAATAAATATAAGTAATATTAGACATAGAGTTACACCCAACCCATTATCAATGTTCTATATTGACTTAGATCGAAAAAAAATCAAACAATAATACTGTATACAACAAAAGTTTCCTAAATAATACTATAGTTAAAATTGAATCATCCTTAAAAAAGAAAGTTAAGTAAAGAAAGAAATAGTACAATGCAAAAGATGCCAAAGACACGGTCACACTTAAAAATATTGCAATCGCTAATTCGAATTGCTAATATCAGATGTGCGGGTGCACATTAAACTGCAGAATGCAAAAAATCTATTGAAACTTCTCTAACTTGTCTCCTAAGTGGCAGCCATTGCGAAATACAAATGATGCCCTCGTTATTAAGAATTATTCAAGAAAACGTTCCTGAAACTCAAACTCAGGAAAAATCAAAACATCCAATCAACCTATAGACCAACCCAGTGGAAAGTAATCAACGTTTCACGATTTAGCATCTTTTTAAGCACAAGCATTAAAGGAAAGCAATCACTCGCAAAATATTCTTAATTAGAAAAACTATTTGAAAAACAAACTGAACATATAAATAACGTTTTGTGTCTATTCACGGTAATCGTAAATAAATTGTCATCCATCAAAAATAATGAAGACTTTACTTATTGCTTTTTAGAATGCCAATAGCCCAATGGAATGAAAAGTTGAGTCGGAATCTTTCTTAAAAAACTAGAACATTTAAATAATCCTGATATCCACAACTCACTTTACTGATAAAACTTATTATAATCATTGTAGTGCCTAGTGAAAAATCGTACTTATGCGAAGAATGCCGAACTAATTTGACGAATTTGCAAAGGTTAAGAAAAAAGCTCATAAAAACCAAATTAAAAATGATATTTACAAAATTCAAAATGCAGCATATTACGAAATAAAGAGAGAATAAAGTAATTGTAATTATATTTCAATATTTGTTAAAAATCATATTAATAAAATCAATATAAAACATGAAAAACATAGAAAAAAGTTTCTCTTCTTCAAACAATATTTGTATATAAGAATAATCATCGTTTGATCACACTTCTATTTAGATCACGTAGTATGAAGTATAAGTATTACATTTATAATCATTTTTAACAAAATAATTAATATTGGACTTTAGTACGAAAGGATAACTTTATGATGCACGGCAAGAGTCAGGCAGATCAAGCGTCAATAAATCCCATTAATTCTGCGTCATCCATATCTGTAACAGGGTGTAGTTTAAATAAAAAAGTAGCAACCAAATTGACAAAATAATTTGCTAATAATTACAATTGTATCAAAAACATAACGGTTTTCGAAAACTGAGATTCGAACACAAAGATTTCAATCAAAACTCTTGCGAAACATTTGCAATGTCTCCTGGTATGTAACAAATGAAATAATCTACAAAGACCTAAGGATTCCTACAGTAAAAAAAGAAATTACAAGCTACAGCGATCGCTGCAACATTCGTTTAGCTAACCATCCGAACTCCTTAGCAAATAATTTACTGGAAAACTCAGATTTAGTACGTAGACTGAAAAGTTTCTATTCTTTTGATCTAACATATGTGTATTTGCCAAAATTCCTCCAACACGGAGTCCTCCGGCGATTGGATTAAGCTTATTATAAGGAGGTGAAAAGGTGAATTAGAATAAAATAAAACACGTGGTTGAGCCAATAAGTGCAATGCTTTATTGGCTCGTCAGGGAAAAAGCCTTGCGGCAAAAAACCCTGTTATTATCAGTACAATGGACGACGATGGATCACGGACATAGTCTGTGATCAACTTCTCGTCACGATTACCCGGATGGGTAATCACGTTGAAAGAAATAGAAATTATATCTCTCACCGTTAATTGCCGCCTCTACGTCTCGCTATCGTATTTATAATATCTGTAAGATATATTCGCTTAACAGATAAACTCCTTGTCTTTCTATGATCCTCTCGCTCGTTGTCTCCGATTAATTTGTCTCCAAGTGTCCTCGTAGGCGTCCAGCGGTAGAATAGAATGCGTGTCTTTCGTATTGTGCCCTGCAGGGTGCCCTCACTCGACGGTCGAGTGGTGGGGTTATGGATGCTAGTTACTAGTAACTCTCTATCGATTTAGTGGGCGCATAGTAAATCTCGTATTTTAGTTACAATCGATTTTCGGCTATGATCGATTCCGATCGTACAATATGAATAAGATTTAGTTAACTTACAATATGGCTTTTCTGTCTAGTTATATATTATACATTTACATATATCATTGTAACATCCTCTTGAAATAACTCATGTTTATATATCACGTTAAAATTACTTACAATTGTCGCCGAAAATGGATTGTACATTTCTCTATTAATAAAAAAAAATTTTTGTTGTGAATCAAATTAGGAGTAAAATTTCCTATGTCGAAATCAATAAATGTTCACAATACACTAAGTGGCATAAATTTGTTAACGCATTTTATTTCTTTATATATAGTATTAATTTAACTGTTTTTAATTGTTCAAGTATTGTATGAGACTAATGTAAATGTTCACACAAGAAAGGTTTTTTTTATTATTAATAAAATCACTCAATTTTTTCTCGCCGTTATATATAGCATTTAATTTAATTGTAGATATTTCAATAATTCCATGTTTAACTTATTCAATCAAATGGATACAATCAACGTAGGAATAATAAATAGCGTGATATTCATATTGTTCAAATTATCGAGTAGCATCTTCCCATCTATCAATCTAATTAATGTTATGAGACATAATTATATGTAGAATCTACAGGAATTCATCGGTTACGAAGGTTAAATTTTATTAATGTTATATTGTTACTGTTGCTCTTGTTATTGTCGTCGTTATTGTAATCATGTTATATTATATATATACATATTGAATCATTTCGAAATTCATTTTGGTTGAAAGTACGCGTGTATTCGATCACAAATTGCACATTGTGAGTTATTAATTATTATTTTCTATGAAGATTGTTCATTGGACTAACAGGGACAACGCACTTAAAATTAACAACGAATTAATGAAATTATAATGAGAATGTAGAATCGATTGAGTCGATTGTGTAATTGAGAAATAGCGCTCCAACCATTTACGTTTTCAACCTGCTTTTTAAAAAGTAAATTCTACACGATCAAAATAATTTATCCAATTGTAAGTAATATATATAGTTGAACGACCGACGCCTTGAATCAGTACTCCGGTGGTTTTCTTGTCGTGGAAAATGCACTCACAGGTGGATGTTGGGAATCGTTTATTTGTGAGAAATGAGGATAGGTAAAAATAAATTAAAATATATTTTTTGAGCCCAGTCAGTACTGAAAAGTACAATTTATTTGGCTCGTCAGGGAAAAGCTTTTCGGCATAAAAACCCTGGTTGAAATATACAGGTGACGATGATATTGCGCTGGCTTGCCTATCGGTAGCTATCGACGATGATGATATTCCAAAAGGCAGAATAGAATTCTGACCACGTGCCTTCTTCCTTTGTAGCTTGTTGTATTCTGCTGATGTATCTGTTGCGCAGGAGTGTAGCTCTCTTCGATGTGATCGCTCACAGATCTTGTGGTAGAATAGCATTTAAGCGTGAAAGCACGCGGCTTTTATAGAAAAAGACGATGCAACACGCGGACCAATTACCGAAAATTTGGATAACGTAGCTGTCGATGCATATGATTGGTCTAATAGAAATGGTGGGAGAATGCGCGCTAGAAGAACGAAGGCGCCCTGCAAGAAGCTCGCTGCGCTCCTTTGTTAGACCGTAACTAAGATGTTTCTTTGTCGCTATATCTCGACACGCGTCGACACGTCTCGATAAGTCCAGATGATCTCACTCACTCGTTTGCGTAGGATACGCAACAATACATTAAATGTAATAATTAAAATAATATTATATTAGGTGAGTCATAAGTAACTTCCGACGCAGCTATGTAGAATTTATTATTCGAATTTTTTTTTTTTATCAACTGTTATCCGCCACCTGGAGAAAGTAGGGAAAGTCAGCAAGTTAGGAGTATGGGTACCTCATAATCTCAGTGAACGGAATAAAGAAGATCGCATGTCAATCGCCACAAGTCTGCTTTCACGGGTAAAACTGGAGCCCTTTTTAAATAGGATTGTAACAGGCGATGAAAAATGGGTCACCGACGAGAATATAGTCCGCAAAAGACAGTGGCTTGATAAGAATGAACCACCCTACCAGATCCGAAAACAAACATCCATGGCAAAAAATATCTTATTGTGTGTATGGAGGGATTGTCGAGGAATAATTTACCACGAGTTGTTGAAGCCAAATTTAACGATTACTGCGGATAGATATGCTTAGCAGCTTCAAAGAGTTCGAGAAAAACTCCGTGAAAAGCGTCCTGCACTCGTCAATCGCAAAAATGTCATCCTTCTGCACGACAATGCGCGACCACATACAGCAAAGGTGACTCAAGAAAAAATTTTTGAGCTTGGATGATCTGTTTTACCACATCCTCCTTACTCTCCGGATCTTACCCCGACAAACTACCACCTTTACTGTTCCCTACACAATTTTTTGAATGGAAAAACTTTCAATTCTGAAAAGCAAATCACGCATGCTTTCGAAAACTTCTTCCAGTCCAAACCAGTTACATTTTACAAGGAAGGAATTTATAAACTGCCAGGAAGATGGGAGAAGGTTATAGATAACGGTGGTGAATACGTAATAAATTAATGTAATTTTTTTATTTAATGAGAGCAAAATAAATATCTGATAAAGAAACAGAAGTTACTTATGACTCGACCTAATATAACTTTTTCATTTTTTAAAGAAAAAAGAAATATGACCTAAAATTTTTATAATTTTTAATGTTTCATTACTATGAATAATATTTATGAGAGTCCTTCAAAGTTTGAAAATTTCCATGATTTGTTCCAAATATTTTTGTTTACATTCGTCAGTCAAAATATTAAATATTTCTATGTCTACATTTTCTTCTTCTTATTTTTTCCTATTTTTTCTTGTTCCATTTTATTTTTCAATTTCGTTATTTGAATTGGGAATAGGTTTTGGTCATTTCTGCAATTTGTACGTACGGTATATTTATCGATATATAACGTAACTTTCCAATAAGGGAGTCAATAGAAAGAAAGAAAAGGAAGTTAAAAAGTAAAAGGACTTTAGTGGGGAAATTGGGTGAAGGTAAATGCACGTATATTAAAATATTTCTTGGATATTTGTTAGTTTGGTACGTAAGTTATTGCTGTAATCAAATGCTGAACGAATATGCTCTATAAGTTTTATAGGTTTTATTTGTATATTTAGATTATGTACCGTTTTTCGTATTTTACTAGTTTGCAATAAAAAATATACTTACCTTATTTCATGATTGTAATAATTCGAAGAAATAATTCGAGGTATATTCACTCACTATTTTATTAGATTACTAAATCTTTTTGTAATCTACTTTTTTTTCTCTCGATGTTTCTTATTTTTAATTTTTATTTGCAATTAACTATTTGGTCAAATATGATTAGATGATAAACTTTTGAAATCTTTTTTGTGTACAATAGATTTGATTCTTTTTTTTTTCATTATGTTACAAATCATAATTGTTTTTTTCTCTTTATTTATTCCTTTTGTTGTTTTTTTCTTCTATTTATTTCTTTTTTTTATTTAAAATAAGATGTGTTTTAAACTTCGACATTCAGAAAAATCGTTAAAGATAATTGGCTCTGGTCGTGTGTCATTTGTAAAGGAGAAAAAGAAGTTTATCGGGTAGCGTAAATCTCCAAGTTTATCATTGTTCGTGCGTTATACTTCATTTCGTGAGTAATAAAAGGATTAAATAGAGTTTGATTAATGACTTCCGCTTCGGTTACCTTCGAGTACGTTCTTTGAAATGTAACATCATAATATGGTTAACTTTCTGACAAATTTATTCTCCCGTCCTTTCGTCAATAAAATCGATTGCTAGTTATGTTTCATAAAGGATATTAACATACTATCCATCCTTTTTCGATATTAATCAAAATCTCTACAAATTAAATATTTTTTTAAGCATTTGTATACGTTATAAGCTTAAAAGAATTAAAATAGAAGATAATATAATTGATTTCATTTCATTTATTGCATTGATTTCGGAATAAACAGATTGTTTAACATTAATAAAATGTTTAGTCAAGAAGAATTTTATATTCGATAGAATTAGAAAGGTCATTTTCTAAATCTAAGCAAATTGGAAAATATATGAGGCTTAGGAAAAATTATCTATATATTTTCTTTAAATTTTGCAAAAACAAGGATAAATAATCTTTGAACTTTCATTAATCTTTCTAGATAAATAAATATCCTATAAATAAGTTATATAAATAAATGTTCTATAATAATCTTATAAATAATTGTTCTATAAACCACTGCTTCTTTATTAACACTTGATTTACAAATCAATCAAAACGACTAATTTTAATTTCATCTGATGGGATTTCACTCTTAAGGCATTGTGTGAGCAGTATACATTTTTTTATTTTCAATTTTATATTGTCTTTCTTCCTTTCTCTTTCTCTCTGTTCTTTTCGGATATATTTATGACGTATATATTATATACGTTATTATATTTTTAATTGTCGATATTTTCAATATTAATTCCCTTCTTTTTTGTCTTTTGTAAGATTTTCTAATTTTGTAAAATAATATATAATTGTAATGTATAACGATCAATATGTTATAATTCTTGATTTGCTCGAACTATTTCGTTCCAATTAATAAAAATGTGAGATTGCTTTTTTGACAAAGGAAAGAGATGCGGCGTTATCTTCGCGCACTTACAAAAGTCAACAAATCAAAACGAACGAGAATGACGTTTTACGTGAAGGGTATGGAAGCTTCAACTCTTCTCGTAAATATCCAAAGAGGTTAATCTCGGCTTATAGCCCATTCGTTGCGAGTAACATATTTTTCATTTCTCATTTTTTATTCTCTTCCAGAAAAAACTAAACTAAAAAGTACGCATGCGCGCACATGCACACATCAATAGAAAGTAGAGAAAAAACGTGAATCGTTCTATATATCTTGGCAGAATGCCCATTTTCTAAGTTCGCACCTGAGATTCGAACTTTCTCGCTTTCAACGAGAATCTTACACCAATTGGTAGAAACTATTAAGGAATTTTATACTGGCGGTAATGAGGAACCTGTAGGTATAATATAAGGTATATAATAAGTGTCTTAACGGCAAAACAGTCCAATCAGTTTTTGGCAACTTGCTTATGACCGTGTATAATGATTATTTTCTAATGTTATTATTGTTTGTTAGACATAGAAAATGAACAGATTATTAGAGATATTTTTTTCAAATGTTTTAGATTTGAGTAAGTAAAAAATTTGATAATGTCCTTACAGTTATTTACTTTTAATTTTTTATCTAATTATTAAATAAATCTAGTTACTAGAAAAGAATTTGAAAAAGAAAAGTATTTTATAACGATTTTATATTATCGTCTCACAAAAAAATCCTTTTCCACCCTATCTTCATCACAAATTTAGATTCTCTCGATAGCTAGAAAATATAGTAATACGGATTCTGAAAAAAATCGAAGAACAGTCAAGGCAGTTAGGAAGAGGGGGATGGAGGGAGAGAGAGAAAGAGAGAGAGAGAGCAATAAATAGATATAGAAGAAGATGAAATATGATCCGACCTATGGATGAAAGTATAAATAATCAAATTCCATCGAAAGTTCCTAGTCGATAAACTTGAATTATGCCCGTCGCTTGATATTGAAGTATACTCTCACAATCAGAGAAAAGTTTGGTACACTTGTTCAATGTTCCTCGATGTTAACATTTTTATGAAAGAAATAAAGGAAAAAAGGACAGAAAAAGGTTAGCTTTAGTGAAACAAAAATCGTTGATGTAAGTTGTAAAAATAATGTACGAGAGTATTCAAGAAGTGACAGTTACTAATCCAAAAACTAAAATATTATATGTATAAACAAACAGAAAAAGGATTTCTAGAATATAGAAAAGATGTGTACGTATATGAATATGTGTATTTTTTCTTTGAGGCATTCTCTTAACTGTTGTAGTCGTTACGCTAAATTGAATAAGACCAACAAAGATTATAATGTAATAAAATTTATATTTTCTCTTTACTTTTTCTTTGTGTTTACTTACATCTGCGTATATGTATCTTTCTTATTCTTATTTCTTTTTTTATTGTTTTTATTGTCACTGTACGGAACTTTTATATCAACAAAGGCCTAAATGCACTAATGTAAGGGTATTGGAAAATGTTTTCCTTTTTTACTTTTAATGCGGTACGCGAACTAGTCACGATTTGTTTGCTGAATTGAATGGAGGAGTATTGAATTGTGGTTGAACTGTGTAACCTTGAGTATCTAATTATCGTTTTCATTTCATTTTAAGTCGTTGCGTTTAAAATGGCGGAAGAGTTTCCATCGAAAAAATGTGTCACGCTGTTTAATGTTGTATGAGTATCAAATTCTGCTATAATTGTTACTTAAAAATATTTTTAATGTTTCTGTTAATAAATATATATACAGTAGTTTACAAAATTGAAGTCCGGAAATTTATTCCTAGACGATAAACCTCGATTTAGGAAGCACATAAAATTGAATGATACAGTGACGAAATCGAGTTTAAACCAATTCTAATTGAATTAACAATTCAAGAATTATCAAATATGTAGACTTCAGTTTCCTTTGTCAACAGTTACTTGATATAATTTGTTTCTCTTATCTTTCTTTCTATTTCACATGAGCTCTCTCTGTCTCTCACTCTCTCTCTCTCTTTTTCTGTCTGTCTACTTGTTATCACAATTTTTTTTATCTCTTATAAGTTGTTTGTATATTATTGCTATTAATCTTTTTCATTATTATCGTTGATAATAAATAATTTTATGAAGCTTCCTGAATTGAATTTCGTTATATTTCACATATTTTTAAATTTATGTTTACGTCTATTTAAGATGTCTCAAATCTAATGAAATATTGATATTTTTTGTTCTTTCCATCTCTCTCTCTCTCTCTCCCTTTTTCTCTTTTTGTATGTGTCCTGTCTCGTTTGTGTATACAATATATATCTATACACAGAAGAAAGAATGAACTAGTTGAAGAAAGGAAGGCAACACTGCGTTGTGCTCGACTATTCTGCTCACTGGACGAAAAAGGGTTTACGAGCGAGATGGCTCAGAGGATATATGGACGCGAAAAAATGGTACACTGCAGATGGACGAGGCTGGAGAAGAACATATGTGGTGTGAGGAAGATGAGAAGAAATGTTGAAAAGAGACCTGTGCGAGACAGAAGAAGCAACATGATATATATATACACGTATATATGTGTGCAATTTATAAATATGTGTGAAGAAAGAGAGAAAAGGAGAGGGAGGGGGATGAAGAAGTAAAACTAAACAAGATAAAACCACGAGAGTGAACCAACCAGTCTTGTGAGTAAGAATATGTTCTCGAGGTTAAAGAAAATGGAGCAGGATGTAAGCAGATATGAAAAAGATAAATTTGAAAAATTCAACTTATCTTCAGTGAAAACCAAAAGGTTTTCTCTTTACATATAATGTGTTATACTGATTAAAAAGGAATTTACAATTATATATAATATTAAAGACAAATTTATATACAATAAAAATATTACATTATATATAAGAGAGTAAAAGATAAATATTAAGACGATGGATTCATTGTTTGTACTGATTTTAATAAATAATATCGGACTAAAGACGATGGAAGTTATTAATTTGAGAAGGATCATGTATACAATGAGAAACGCATTCTCATTTCTTTCTCGATTATCATCATTATTTATGTTTATATAAAATATGTTTGTGAATCAAAAAACGCGTTATATTTAATTGATTAAATATAAGGTTATGGAGAATTTGTTCTATACAATGATTATAATTTTAATTAGAGACTTTCAATAGTTTGTTTCACTTTTGATGTGATTTTGTATATCCATTTTTCATTATGCTAGAATGTAATGTTATCAATATTTAAATACTATGTTAAAACATACAAAAATAGTTTATTATCTTATTTGTTCAAGTCTTATTGGAAATTATATATAATAATCAATTAATGAGTCAACGGCTTAGCATCGTTAAAAAAACTAATTCCTCTATGATCATTAAAATCAAATAACAATGGACATGATTAATACAGAGTGGCCCATTTGGAAAAACCGTATGTTGTTGACTCATTAAAGACAGTAAAAGACACGATCTCATTAGAAATAAGGGCTATGTGTTAGAGGTGTTCATATAGTCCAGTGAAAAAGGGGCAAAATTCCTGAATTTTAGGGAACCGAATCAAAATTTGATCTAAGGGTAATTTGACGACGCTGAATCGAATGGCGCTAATTTTATTGCAATCTGATACCGGGTTCTTCAGAAAAAGGTAAAAAATGGCCTTATCTTAAAATCTAGGCATTTAATCGAAAAAAGCTTTAAACAAAAGTTGTAGAGAATTGAAAAATACATAAAAAATATTGTAAGGTTTATCTTCGTATCTGCAAAAATAAGCGAGAAAAAGTGGTAAAAGTAATTGTACGAGTGGGGGAAAGCAAGTCTTATCCCTCCGTCGCTTTTTCACGCGAGCGGGCTAGTGTGCGTGCGAGCGTCCGTGTGTACTAATACAAACGAAGGATCTTCGACAATCTTCGGGCCTCTCGGCCTTGAATGCGAGTGCCAGTGAGAGAAGAAACCGATATTTCCCCTTTCTATTTTTTTATTTAACCGATATTTCCCCTTTCTATTTTTTTATTTAACCGATATTTCCCCTTTCTATTTTTTTATTTAACCGATATTTCCCCTTTCTATTTTTTGTAGCCACTACACTACTACACTATGTATTCAATTTAATACACAAATAAATTTTTACTAAACAAAAAATCAGTAATTTAAAATTTTATAAAATACATAATTTATTAGGAAAAAAATTTAAATTTTAAGTTTCGTCTTAAAAAGAATACGTATTCAATATGATATACAAATAAAATCTTGTTGAGGCAAAAAATTTATATCAATTAATTATACTAATTAATTTTATGTGTCGAGACATAAAATAATTTATTATTTTTACTCTCGACTAAATAATAATAGTTTCTGTTAAAATAAATTATTGTTTTTCTTTTATTCAAGGTTCACTGTTTTTGACAATAAATAATGAAACGGCGTGCCATAAGCATCAAGATTTGATTTAAAAACGCCGCGCTTATACGCCGATATATATAGATACACAGAACGCTCGATACTCGATGGCCAAAACGAAAAATGCTTGCTACCGAAAGAAAAAATCTTATACAGAACGCTCAACTATCGATGGCCAGGAAAAAAATACTCGCTCTATCGCCTAAACAAATAGAAAGGGGGAAATATCGGTTTCTTCTTTCATTGGCACTTGCATTCAAGGCCAAGAGGCCCGAAGATTGCCGAAGATCCTTCGTTTGTGATTAGTACACACGGACGCTCGCACGCACACTAGCCCGCTCGCGTGTAAAAAGCGACGGAGGGATAAGACTTGCTTTCCCCTACTCGTACAATTACTTTTACCACTTTTTCTCGCTTATTTTTGCAGATACGAAGATAAACCTTACAATATTTTTTATGTATTTTTCAATTCTCTACAACTTTTGTTTAAAGCTTTTTTCGATTAAATGCCTAGATTTTAAGATAAGGCCATTTTTTACCTTTTTCTGAAGAACCCGGTATCAGATTGCAATAAAATTAGCGCCATTCGATTCAGCGTCGTCAAATTACCCTTAGATCAAATTTTGATTCGGTTCCCTAAAATTCAGGAATTTTGTCCCTTTTTCACTGGACTAATAGAAAAGTGACTGAAATCCGTAAGAGAGAGAGAGAGAGAGAGAGAGAGAGAGAGAGAGTAATAAAGACAATGTATAATAATTGGTTAATGTCATAATTAAAGCAGTATCGAGTATATTAACCAAATTTTATAGATTTAATACTATATTGAAGGAATGGTGCACAAGTCGAACGCAAAGTCGATCATAGCCTACAGGAGATGATTTCAACAGGCTAATATAACTTATTGTTAGTCATGAGTCATGACTTATAGAAACAAACGGTCGTGGCTCCTTTTTGAATGTGTTAAATGTCAAGATTTTAGTAGGTAGATCGCAACGTATTTTTTAGAAAAATCATATTTTATAATGAAATTCCTCCTATATTGTATAAATTATGTACAATATTATTGATTGTTTATGAATTCTAAATTAGAAATAAAAATCTTTCTTCTTATTAATATTTTCGAATCGACCATAAAGTAGATCAAATAATTATGATATCATATCGATCATCTTTTCAGCTGAATCAGCTGTTGTCGAAGAATTTGTTATATAAAATAAAAGAAACATGTATAAAGGTATATTGTATAAAGGTTGGAGAAAGAGAACGTAGAAAAGTAGCATTACAGGAAGCTTTGATTTTTTTTTTTAGTTTCGTTGTCAGTTCGTTTAGGGCGACGGAGTGGAAAGACACGTCGTCGTTTGAAACCTTCATTTGAGGAAATGAAATTTTAGGGTGGTGTTGATGTTGGTGTTGCAGTAAATGTGTTAGAAGTAGTTATTAGATGGTATGAAATTGGAGTGGCAATTAGAAAATTAAAAATATTTTATAACCGGCAATGCGGTTTCGTATTTTAGCCAACTATGTTTTATTTCGTATTAAACTTTTCGCTCTGATACATTTGCGAAATAATGCTTTAACCGTAGATGGAACGCATCGTTGACAACTCGACGTTGAAGTATGGAACGCTTATGATTCTCGATACGCAATTCGTATTTGACTGTCAGTTTCTTGACAATGTACGTGTATGTATATGCTCTTCGTATTTGAACGTCAATTTTTCGACATTGCATACACATATAAATAAGTATGTATATTGTACGCAGATTTTTCCAACATGGAGTCCTGTGATGATTGTGATAAGCTGATGATGAAGAAGATAAAGGATTACATTAAAATAAGAAATAAAACACGTGGTTGAGCCAATAGAAAATATAATACAAAACTGCATAATTTTCTGTAATTATTTTACTGTATATCTGTATAATTTTCATTCGAAAAAATAAAGTATTCGCTTATCCCTACTTTTTTCTCAATTCTGTGAAAGTGTTTATGCTGAGCCAAGTTATATTGTTACCGCGTAAATTTATGTATGATAGTTTGATTTATTTATCCATCCCTATTTCACTCATTCCTGCGATAAAAAAATTGCATTTTTTGTCGAACTCACGAATAATTTCTTTTCTACTATTTTCTTTAAACAGTATTTTTCTTTTAAATTTATATGAGACAAAAGAACTACTTTTCTGTTGTTTTTCTTTTTCTGAAAGAACAAAGATTAAAAAAAAAAATTCTTGATTTCAAGAAAACTGAAATTTTGTTCAACTTCATTCGTTTATTTGAAATTGGTTGTGAGTATAAAAGGAAAGAAATTGTTCGTAAAAACAAATGAATAGAAAGAGACCACGATAAAAGTTGAAAATGTATAAGGTAACGACTGGCGGATTCACGAGGGAGTTCATGAGAGAAGGAAGTAGAAGCAGAAGTTGATGTAGAAAATTTACCAGGAAAATTAAATTGCACCTCCATGATGAAATCATCATTATTTAAAACACGCATTTTGTTCCCTTCATTTGGTTTTTCCTCCATAATTTAACGACTAACTGTTAATTCTTCGAAGTTATTTACTTCCTTCATAACGATTTATTTACTGTTTCTCATGTATCCAGTATAAAGCCAGGTACTATCAAAGCGCTTAATTCAAGGATTTTCTCGTCACGAAAATCGTATAATCGTCTTGAAATTACCGAGCAAAACTTTCCTCGTCCTTTCTTCCTGTTTCTGTTTTTTGCCTCGATTCACTCGCTTACGAATAAATTCGAGAGAAATTCCGCATTAGGAAAAGTATCGTACCGGTGACTGGGAACCAAATTAGATTGTGGTTCGTTCTGGAGAAATGAGGAAGGGGAAAATCGAAGTTGGAAAAGTATATAAGGAAATCTTGTTTGTGGTCCGCCATCACGAACATGTACTGGCGAACTAGAAGCAAAGTGTAAGGTATATGATGGTAAAGCAAAATTTCTTTGAGGTTTAATCATATCGCGACAATGATAGCATTGTTCGAATAAAGACAATGCCCATATTCTCTGGGTCTCTCTCTCTCTCTTTCTCTCTCTGCACGAACAACTGTAGTTGTAAAAGCACGAAACGACTTTAAAAGAAATAAAGAAGACCAGTCTCTCGATTTCTAATTATTTTGACGAAGTTTTAATTTTCTCTTTCCTCTTGTGAATTCTTCCTTATCGTTATTTTTGATTTTTATAAGACGTGTCATTTTTTCAATCTTCCTTTTCTTTTCTGGAAGTGAACTTCTTTTGGGAGGGTTACAGAAAATTTTCGCGCAACATGGAAAGTGAAAGATTTTGAGGAGAGGGTATTATTTGAGTGGTAGGAGAAAAACAGGAAATATCGATCGCACAAGACTTGCAGGACACGGCAGGGGAAACTAGAAGTTTCAATTTAGTCGTGTGTGGGGGTTTCACGTGCTTTTCTTTTTTATTTTGATTCATTTGCTGGAATATTTACATAGAATGATCGATATTTATCTTGCTTTTTTTTTACGATTAGTTAATAATATTGGCAACGTAAAGATTTTATTCCTTTCTTGCACGTTGACGTTTCATCTTTGTCTGTTTTTGTTTTCTTAACTTTATTCTTTGTTACAAGCTTTTGCCATTAGCTTTTATGCTTTACAGTAATATTTTATACGAGTAATATACATATGTACGTTCACATATTGTTTGTATAATATTTATAAATATTAATATTTGATTCATATTGTTATATTGTTTAATTTTCATATATATATAAGTCAATGTCGTGTGTACGTGGCTTCTCATGTAAAACGATTGTAGTCATTCTTCATAATATGTCAATTGTATTTTACGTAGAACAATCTTAGTCGCCCATCGTAGAGAGAAGGTTGAAATAAATATGAAGGCATTATTATAAAGAACAATTAAATCGTATTTAAATATATAATAGAAAATACAATATGCTCGTAACTCTCGATTTGTAACGTTCTGTGTTCTCGACCATTTCTCTCTCGTAGTCGTACAAGATTACTCTATGTTCATAATAGACGGCCCACTGTATCAAACTAGATTTTTTTCGATTATAATTCTAATAGTAATAATAAATCGTAATAGTAAAATTAAATTGCAGATTTTTCCTTCTTATTTAATATACTCTTCACCTGACGCGGTCGGATTCAGTGGCTACCCGGGGGGGGGACTCTGGTTTTATATTTCAATTATTTTAAACTATTTTGGGCGTCAGTTAATTTCTTAACTAACAAATCTTTATCTACTCATTCGTGTAGTCATGCCTAGCTTTTATTTGGCTTAAAACAAATACAGGGTGGGTAAGATTGGATGATCCAGTGAAAATTAATTGCGAAATTCAAAGAAATAAGTTTCAAGCAAGAAATAGGTGTTATTAAATTGAGACTTACGTATTTGCCGTGGTCCAGGAACACACTAAACACTGCTTTTAATTTTATTATAGTCAAATTTCGTTCATTATGGATCATATTTAATAAATTCATATCAACTGGCATTTTTCCAACTAGATGGAAATATAGTTTAATAACATCCATACATAAATTTTGGAGAAAATTATTACGACAAAAACTGTCTATCATGAACTCTCTAATCACTACGACTAAACTGTCATCGGCGATCAGGAGCTATGTATCTCCTCATTAATATGGATTTATTCAAGAGAGGTCAATAACAACTAACCTAGTCATGATCAATAATTTTGTTTGTGTTATACTTGCGTAATATGGTCCCCGCATCAAAAGGAATATATCGAACTGGATGAGAGAACGCAACATAAATTTTTGCGATTTGTCTCACGTATATTTGTTACCCCTATGTATAGTTTTGACTACAACTATGACTCAATACTCCATAGGATGAATATATTAACATTGCGAGACTGGAAAAATGTAGCTGATATTTTGATCTTGTTTAAAATTATCAATAATCATATCGAATATCCTACATTATTACAGTTTATTAAATTCCATGCTACCTCACGTCTCTTTCTTCACGCTTCGATCTTCCGTGCTGACTTTTATTAGAGCAATCTCAGAATCACTGACCCCATTACAAGAATATGCAATTATGCAAACTTAATATCGGACAAAATTGAACTTTTCGCTGAATCTCTCTTCTTTACGTAGTTTTTCACATGTAAAGAAAATCCGACATTTCATATGCACTAACCTAATAGTTGTAACATTGGTTTTAGTACTTAAGTTTAATTAATGAAGAAAATGTTCCCTCCAAAATGGAGGTGCAAAATTACAGCATCATCCTATGCAGGGAATAATATTTACATATATATAAATTATAATAAAAAGCATAATCTCATGATTTTATAAAAACGAAATAGTTTTAATAAATACCTTTAAATTCCTAATCTAGGAGAAAATTCTGCTCGCTTTGATAAATATAATATAAACAGTTAAGATAGTCTATAGCTTTATGTATATGCACAATTAAAATACGTAAGTTGATAAATTTTCCGGTATATTTAAAGTGTGTTCGATATAAATGGTCGTAACTTGGTCTCGCACTCTACCCCACAAAAAAGAGTCCACGGTCGACGAGACAAGGTTCGAAATTATATTCCCCTAATATTGACGGATTCCTGACACATGTTCTACGTATAAATAACGAGACCACCTAATTGTATCACTAACTATTAATCTCTTCATCATAACACTGTAGTTTTTATTTATTCGAAGGCATTTTATTGTTTCTTCGTTTCGGTGATCCCGTGCACTGAGCATCCACCATAAAGTGAACGACCTTTACTTCGTAATGGAGATTCTTCCTTCCGGAGATCTTCTGCTAAAGGAGTATATTTCTCTATTTTGTGAATTCTTACTAAGTCTATTGCCTCCCTCCGGTTTTTGAAAGGCACGGCTACATCGATAATTATGATTTTCTTTTCTCGTTCGTCCCTTATTACGATATCAGGCCTAAGACGTGCATTCAAGCCTTGAGAATCCTCTACTATCCGATTGACCGTTACAGTTCCGAGTGTCCGGTTCGCTCTGACCAGACGTTCCACGATAGCGTCGTAACGAAGTTGCCGCGCAGCAGAATGAGGACCACAGTGGTTCAAGCATGCGGGATCGTTTCGGTATCCCCGCATCGCCGGCAACACTTGTTACCGCTCGCCCAATGTCTTGTCTCGTTTAGGGGGAGCACGCCGAGACGAGCTCGGTGGACAAAACGCTTATCGGCAAAGCGAGTGTTCCTACCGTCCCGCATGAAGTGATTGGAAACCTGGGATCGTGAGAATACCTCGAACGCCTTACCTTGATCGGACTTGGCGAGAAGCCTCTCACGATACCAGCCCACCACTGCAGCTCTCAACCTATCGACGACTTGACCTCTCACTGCCGACATAACGCGAATCGTCTGATTTCCCCTACCTTGACACACCAGGAAGATTTCATGGCGCTCCCCGTACTAATCTTAGCTATCCAAAAGATCTTTCTTCCCACGCCGTGCAGTGTTTCGAGCCCTAGACCACACGGAAGCAGAATCTATCGAATGTCTGGAGAAATCTCTTTCGATGTCTCCGGTCAGGTAACGGGCAAGTCGGTATTATAATAGATGGAGAACGTTTTAACTTGAGAGAAACTGTATCCCTCAGCGATTCCCACGCCAATGTCCTAACAACATTGTCTAAAAATGTTTAAAGTTTGAAAGTGTGAGCTGTAGTCAGGGCATCAGCCAGATCAACGAGTGGAAGGAGTCGTCCTCCTCCCTCCCTACGGAGTGGGAACACTACCTCCGCGCTCGAACGCTGAGGCAGATGCAGCCATCCCTTGGCCGCTTGTTTAATGACCTTGTCCGCTAGCTTCCCTCCTCACGCGTGACCCATCGAGACAGAAGTAGAGTCGTGGTAACAAAAATGTCACCACGGCGTCAAGCTGTTGCCATGATGCGAGAAGACTCGAATTCACCGCATGGACATCCCTAATTAAGCCGGAAATAGACTCTACCGGCGTTTGAAAATTGTTAAAATCTGTAGGTGTGCCGAGGTGTTTGTAGGACTTTTCTTCATCCAATGGTCTCATTTCTTCATCCTAGATGGTGAAGCGGGTCGGTTGAACTCGTTCCGACGATCTCCCTTCCGAATGTGAAGGGAGACACATTTGCTCGCGTTGAAAGCTAGTCCAACGACCTCGCCGCGTCACCTGTCCTACGCAGAAGTGTCCTTATACCCTCAGGCGAGTCTGTGACGAAAGCAAGGTCGTCCGCGTAAAATAAATTATTGAATTTAAAGTTAAACTACTAAACATACTGACATTTCATGTATTCCTATTCCTACCGTGAGCGATCAAATGACCGCTTAAAAAAAATATATATATCTTAACGTAAAATCAGATTGTACCCAATTGGATTTTGAATAATATATTTTCTTTTACTTAGAAATGAATAATGTACATTTTATGTGTTTTCATCGAATTTCTTGCAAACTACAGGATTTTTATAAATTATCACATTTTTACAAATTACAAGACATCGTTTAAATGCGCGTAATAGGTTTAGCGTTAACACACATTTTTATTCTTTAAAGTTTTAATATCAAACGTTTGAACATTTTGGTGAGCCATTGTAGTAGCGTCGGTCCAAAATAACCGCCAAGGTATCATTAAAAGTACAAATACCGGTCACGGGTGACCAACGTGATAGTCAACGTGATCCATTGTTTCATATGCTAGTATCATACTACCGTTATGTATGTATCCATATAAAATCTGTCGCGAACAGTAGTCTCCTTTTCTTTCTGTGATTACAAAGAATTCATTTTCTCAGTTAGAAGTGACTTTCTGTGTTTCTACAGATTACATGTTGAAGAAAAGTAGGATATTCTGTTTCATTTTTATACTATTTCACAATTATTTTAGTCCGTTTTGCAATATTCTGTCATACGTTTAATATTAAATGAGCTATAAAATAAACATATAAGTGCATAATATAAACTTATATTTATATATTAGAAATATAAAACATTCTCTCTCTAATTTGAAGGCATGGAATTCTAAAAAAGTAGTATATTGTAGAAATAGAGAAAAGTCTGAGAGAAATTAGAAGAAGGACAGACAGAGAGAAAATAATTTGGAATACTGGGAGGGGTTAAAGAAGATTTCTGACGCGAGAAATATAAAGAATGCTTCGTCATTTGACACCGGAACGATGTGACTGAGCGGCCAGATCGCTATCGTTTCGAAGACGTTCGAGATGATCGATACTGTCACCACTTTCTGACGGTTTATGAACGGGATAGTGAAAGAGGAAGAGAGAATGTGAAAGAAAGAGAGAAAGAGAGACTCCCTCTTCTTGCTCTCTTGCTCTCTCCCTCTCTCGCTTCTTTTCGATTTACCGAAGAAATGCTTTTCTGCGATAATAAAAAAAAGAAGAGAAAGAGACTCTTCTTTCGATCCGTTCGAATTTTCTTTTCGTATCCTTCTCTCCCTCGGCTACTGTCTCTTTAGGCGACGTGCGAGAAGTACTAAGAATATATATCCTTTTCTATATCTTGTCAAACGAAAAAGTTATACACCAACAATATTTTTTTTCAATTGCGATTTAATTATATTTATGTATAAAATTTTAGAAAAGGAGTTTTTTTTTTTTTTTTTTTTTTTTTTTTTTTTTTTTTTTTTTGAGTTTCTAAACAACGGGAGAAATGCAAAGGATTTTAACTCATGTATACGTCGTGTGTTATATTATTGATTTGTACTCCTTTACAAAATCACGTTTCTATACATATAAATTGACTCTTGACTTCATAAGCGTTTGTCATCAGAAGAATTGATTTAAAAGCAGTATTTTTGTATGGTACGTCGAATAAGTATAAAAAATATATTTTACATTAATATATAAAACTACTCTTTAAATCTTTTTAAATAATATTTATTAAAGTGAAATTTCTGAAACGACGGCAACGATAAAATTTTTATGAAATGACACGAGTAGAGAGGGAGAGGTAGAGTGAGATAGAACCTACAGTCGATCGATAGTTAAACGAAATTATAGAAGGTTATACTGTCAATGTGATGTGTGTGTGTTCCGAAGGCTATATAATATTTGTAATAAATAGAATTTATTCTTCTGAAAGTCGTATAAATATAAAAGAATCAATAAAAGAATTTAAACTAACATTCACAGAGGACAATGAGCCAGTATAACGGTGAATTTCGAAGAGGACGGTACATCGAACTTATATTTCGTGTTTTTAGATTACAATATATATTTCTTTCAATTAATTTTCAATCAATTAAGGTAAATCGAACTGTAGTTTATTAATATTTTGGATTGTTTAAATTAAAAAATATTTTTAATAATATTCCTGGCCAGTGGTGACATTGAGTTGAGAATTTTTATCGAATAAGACATCAGGTCGAAATTGTTTAATATTCCAAGGATATTAATAGATATGTAATTTTTAAATAAATGTATTTTGTCTTATTCTTACTTTAACGGGTATTAAATTGATTCTGATACTAAAAAACATTTAAATAACACTAAAAACAAATAATGACCAACCAATTGTTAGACATGAAAAAAACTAGACACTCACTGTATATAAATCAATTGATTATTTTCTACATGATAATATGAGTTTCACTATTATCGCGCGTGGATGCCACAGATATTCTTTTTTTTTTTTAATAATTTCTTTTTTCGTATTAACAAACTAAAATATTTGCATAAAACAAAATTATAATAAAAAAAATGTAGAACAATAAGAGAAAAAATGATAAGAATATATATATTTAATTGAAATACTGATACTGATGATTAATACGAATAATACTACAATAATACTTTCTGTTCTTTCGCTTTGTTAATACTTTCTATTTAGTTGATACTTTTCTTTAATTTATTCTTTTCGGTCTTCTTTTTTTTACCAAATTTTGTTATATATTATCTTTTCTCTTTTCCATTTAGCACTTATTTCTTTATTCTTTCGTTTCTTCTCTCTTTTTACATTGTCACTCTTTCATGTACACTTCAGATTAAGTTCAATTTGTATTTCTTGTTAGCCTTAACTAACCTGGAAAAGAAAGACTACGTGGTACCGTTTATTTGTCTTGTCTCTTAACAGATCTTGTGTCAATCAACGAAGACCAAATTGAAACCTTCTTTTACATTTATCGCTCGCACACATATGCATATTCATATTATCGATTACATATGGGACGGACAATCTGCGTAAATCGAGGGATGGGTGTACTTGTAAAAATCTGAACGCGTCGACTAGGTCGAGAAAAGGTCGTTGCTCGGTCATGCTCTAATCCTCCCTTTTTTCTATCTCGTGCGCGTGCCGATCGAGCCTTTTATACAACTTTCTATTCTTCTTTACTTTCACTACTTGTTCACGCCTGAGCTGTGGGGGTTGCTCGCCGTACTCCTTTATTTTTAAGCTGACGGAAGAACGTTCCACCTACACGCAAGAATCCCTTTTCTCTTTCTTCTCTTTTTCTACTTTCCTTTCAAAGAAAATGAAAATCCTTGTAATTTTACTTCTTCGTTGTTATTATTATATTTTTTTTATAATGGTCTTATGTCAAAGCATATATTTTTAAAAAATACCACAATTTACGATTAAATCAAATTTTACATAAAATAATGCCATAACAACGAAAATTTACCTTTATTTATGACGTTTCATTTTGAAGCAAAGAAATGAAGAAAATTGAGCGATGATTCATATCATATATTTATTGCTTTGTTAGAATAGAAATTTGAACGTTAATTAAGCAAAACTTTTATTATGCCAACAATAAATGGTGTCTATATATCTTTATAGAACGAATATTGTATTTCATTTTCTATTGGAGCAGATATCGTACTTTTGTCTTATTTACTTCCAATAAAATTTATTCATAATAATGCAACGTTATTATGTTGTAAATATAGCAATAGCACAAATAATAAAAAACGACTTGTTGAAGCGTAAATGTACATAAAAGTATATGCAATTCAATAGACAGATAAATACAGAACAGTTTTCGATTACAAGATAAATTAGTTTTGTTTAATTTTGCTTGGAAAGCATCATACGTGAATTCTGTAAAAATAAAATTTTCGTCGTATTATTCGAATGCTTACGTTCTTCTATCAAATGAAATAATACAGCTTGTACCCATTCACGCGCATAAATAATATTTACGAATATTCCGTTTTCAATAAGCTTTATCGAAAACAACCGACATTCATTCATCGATATACACGGATTATTTGTTCTATGCAGTTTTTAAACACGAATAAAATCGCGTAAATGGAGTTCGCTAGTATGAACAAAGCTATAGATAAAAGTCAACGTAAATTGAAAAAATATTGATTTCACATATATTTACAAAAAAAGAGATGAAAAAATAATACAAATTCAGGGAAACCAGAATAAAGGGTAAGAAAAAAAAATTGTTTACAGCGAGTTGTTGAGAAAAAAGAAAAATTTTTACTGAAAATATCAGCTTTCTAACACGATTATTTTTTGAGCAATTGAAAAAATCTGATTTCCAGATTTTATTTTTTTGTAACTTGGGTATTTATAGTGGGTTCATGTTTATTTTTTTTTAATTATCGACAAAATACATGAATTAAATAGCTTCTCAAATATTTGATAGCTCAACTTGAATTTTCATAAAGAAAAGAAAATTTAAAATAGCCATTTCAAAGTATTTCTTTCGAAGTACGATTATAAAACTCTCAGAAAGTATTATCTTATACGTACTATTATCTTATACGTAAAAAATGAGGTACGTATACTAATAAAAACTACTTTTTTTTTTATTTTTTCCCCTACTATTTTCACTTAATTATTTGTATTTTATAGTTCAAATGACGTTATTGACTTTAAAAATTGTATCAATTAATAATTATTAGTTTCGATTTTCTTTTCTAATAAGATATTATTTATTTTGATGAAAAAAAAAATTCATAAATATTTGAGAACAATTATAAAAATAAATAACTTTTTTACTTTTTTTATTCTTACCTGGCTATGTTCTTTGATTCGTTATAGATGTCTATAGTGTAGGATATTTATTGTAACCCTACGTGGAAGATACAGGCAAGTGAAATTCGAATTACTTACTCTTATATTATTAATAAGGATTTTATTAATAAAAATATTATAACTATACAACTCTTTTCTCTTTACTCTTTACTCTTAGATCGGTCAACTCAAGACTCTCTTTTACTCTCTCTTTTACTCTCTGTTTTCTTTTTTCTCTACTGGTCCACTCAAAACAACCATAATCTCATTCATATCTTTAATATTTGCACGTTTCTATAAATATATGCATATTACCATCGATATCGTCACGCATTTTACATAGATGCACACTTAACTAACTCTAGGTTCTTCTATATTTTTCTTTCAACTTATCGGTCGACTTATCTCATACGCCAACATGCACACATCTGACTAACATAAGCTGGAATCTTCCATCCCTACAATAATGTTATCCAATACAACCACCCTTATCTTTTTGAAGCACACGTGCTAACTTGATGTTTGTCGTAATACTTTCTTTCTTACCTAATTTAATCTCGCAATGTGCATACAAAAAGATTTATCACAAAACGTGATGAATTTTTACTAACATAAGAGAAGGCGATAAAATAGGAAAAACACGTTATTTCTATTTTGAGTTTTCCAACTATGTACGTAATCTTCGTGAATTTGTCAACTGGGCAATAACCAAGCCTATTTTTTAGATATTGTTCTTAATCATAAAAAGTATAGTTATCTCATACAAAAGACAACACGTTCATTTATTTCGACATTTTGAACCAATAATCCGGATACGCCTACGATCAATAGAGAATAATTTTCTTCTTTTTCCAAAAACTGTTTTAGGAGAGACTCTAACATTTCATTCTTCAGATCTTCATATGATCTTTCCATTTTATTAAAGATAGTCGTGCGTCAAAACACCGAGATTTAAACAACATAGCTAACATAATATGAATATGATACGATCAATGTGTTTAACGTGGGCATTGAGGATGCCCCTAACGGAAAGTGTGTATAATGAGCATATATTTCACAGATAGTCCAGACATTCTATATAAAATCCGCGACAGGGT
Source organism: Polistes fuscatus (assembly GCF_010416935.1). NCBI lineage: Eukaryota > Metazoa > Arthropoda > Insecta > Hymenoptera > Vespidae > Polistes > Polistes fuscatus. Next base: position 11,444,907 of record NW_025113140.1, on the reverse strand, counting down.
GTTGAATCCATATTTAACATTCATTTATCTTTATCTTTTATCACTTGTACCCTGCCTACAGATGTCTCCTTCTCTATTACAATTTGGCGTGGTTTGTTTCATTTACAATAGTTTATGATCACTTTTTTAATAACTCCCTCCACTCCTATGCTCTGAACATTGTCAACTAAAGTAAATTTTATAGATTGACCGAAACTTGTTTCTGATATGTGCACAATGTCCTTTTGTTAAACACATTGCTCGTAATAATTACATCTCAAATCACTTTACAAACACGACACAAAAATAGTTGAAAATCTAACAGTAGCAATAAACTGTTTTGTTTATATAAAAGGCGTGTCACTGCGGTCATATTAACATATTGGAGACATTGGTCTCTAGTGAGAAATCTCCCAACTTCGCAATATTAATACAAGACCTACAACAGAGAATTCATTTCATTTAGCAATGCATTGCACTTCTCTTTTTTCTGTGCAAAGCATATAGTCAGCATGATCGAAAATGTATTAAGTAGGACGTTACATTTCTTTGATATATAATAAATTCATTAAAAATTATAGAAAAATATATTTCCCGACCATATAAAAAATTAAGATTGCCTAAATTGATACTAAATATAAGTATTCAAAATAAGCTGTGGGATTATTTACTGCATATAGAAAAAAGGGAACGGGTTTAATTATTTTCAGTAATCGCTAGTTTTCTCTTTTTATATTTTTAACATTGTTTTTATTAACTTTAATAATATTAAAGTGACTTCTCTCTCTACCGACGTTAACAAACAAACACGCATACATAAATATACATACATTTTGAAATTTGAAATGAATTGTGAAATGTTGTCTCTTGTACATGAAAAGATTTTTTGTTTGTATGAGGGTCTTACACGTTGATTTGCATTTGTTTCTTTATTTACCATCCTTCGAGCGCGTGCTGAAATTCCTGACAAACATTTCACAATTTTCTCGGTAAAGGTCACCTGATGGTCAACATGTTGTACATCGTTGGATTCGTTTTTTTATAAGTTATAAAAATATTCTAGTATGAATATATAGTCCTATTTAAAAAAAATACGATGACTTTGTTATCTCGAAAAAAATGATCTTGAAACAAAAATTCGGTCCATTACTATATCGATGCCTTCTAACAGAATATTTTTTTTCTCTGACATTTTTTTCTATCGTACGAAATAAACGAGATATTTTAGGTGGTCGAGTTAGGCGAAAGACTTTGTATATAAGCATATGATACTGCAGGAACTTATCTACCTACATAACTACATTCTTAACTATATATACATATACATAAGAGTGTAATATAGTTAAGAGGGTTACAGTAGTCGACATCAGTCCTTAGTCTGTTAGAGAATACTCAACATCTTTGCAAACCGTACAAATCTGTCAGTGGTGATGTAAAGTGGTCCAAATTCCTGAAAAAGTGGAACAAATTCAAAAAGTCAATTTTTTTTGGGGGACTTTTAACCTTTTGCGGTCGGAAGGCGCCTCTCGTGCGCCACGGCTATTCGTGCCGCAGGTCGGATGGCGCATGAGACGCGACAACGTAGGCTTGGCAAAAAAAGCCAAACTAAAACGAAGCACTATTTGATTCAGCTTCATTAATTTACCCTTAGATCAAAAAATCAGATTATAGCCCAAAAAAATTCTAGTTTAGCTATTTTTGACTTGCCTAAACGGTGTTTATGTTTGATTGCGTTATTAACAATAATTAACAATTGCGTTATAAACAATAGGAATGCCGTATAGGTATTTGAGAATGTTCCTTAACTGTTGATACCCTTTCGTATCAAGTGTCAAATAAAACATCTTAACAGAGATAAGATTAGAATTAGTAAACGGTTCTTTTGAGTCTTGGACAATGTTTTGTAAATTATCATACAAAACTAAAATACAGAGATTAAAATTACAAAATTATATTCTTAATGGTATAAATGTAGATAAACTATTAAAATATAACAATTTTTATAAGATAATTTATGTAGAAGGTAATTTTATTGTACCTATAACGTTCTCGACACATGCGCGAAAATCGCGTCGACCTGCTACTCACCCGGCCGAAAATGTCGCCGACCGCAAAAGATTAAACATAGGGATATGTTTATTGGATCCCACAGTATCTTTATTAACCATTTTTTATGGATAAATAATACATATATGTAATATATATAATTATATATATTACATATATATATATATACATATATATTATAATGTATATATATAATTTACATATATGTAAATTATTTGCTCAATCATGAGCATTGAGCATATCGCTTGTGTGATTTGTGGCGTGCCGAAAATTACGGTCTCTTTAAACGCGCATAGTGTAGTTATTATTTGTCCGATTTCAACATATACCTAAGTATGGAATCTCCGCCTAAAAGTAAGTACAATTCAATTGTTTTTCAAAATTTGTGATTTGGTATGAGAAATATTTATTCAAACAAGCATAAAGTTACAAATCCTAATATTAGGATTAATTCTGACCTAATAAACGATCAAAAAATTAGCTGTCAAAATTTACCAATTTAGCTTATATCCACGATTTTATAGGCCAATGCACGACATTGTAATAAGGGAACCGTAACTTGATGTTCCACAACAAATGGTGCTGACTCAACACGATAAGCAGTCCTTCGTGTGAACTCGTATCCAATCTCCGTATTATTAATATTCGTATATAAATTTTCTCTTGTATTGTTTTTCTGTGATTGTGTTTCTGAATTAAAAATTTTACCTATATTTAGTAATTAGTTTTTTTGTGTGTCTTCAACCAATTTTTAATTAGGGGTTTTTTTTTCGTAATGTTTTTTTCCGATGAGCCAATAAAGATTGCATTTTTTATTGGTTCAATAACGTCTTTTATTTTCTTTAATTTTATTCTTCTTTTTCTCATTCCAATTTATTTGAAATTACGAAACTACTTCATGTTGAAGGATTCTCCGTACAAACAACCTGTACTTGACTTTTTTGTGTATTTTCGTTTTTAATTAATAAATAGTTAATAAATAATAAATAATTAATAAATAATAAAATAGTTTTTTCCATTATGGCAAACAATCTACTCAATTAGACAAGTGAAACGTAACATATATAATATTACTTTCAGTAATAATGACATCTAAATTATTCGTCATTTTCAGTCCACCAATTTGTTTTAAAAAAAAAATCATATCATATTAATAATCAACGACCATCCAAAACCCTCAAATACTAATTTTCAAAATAATTAAATGAATTTTTAACAAAAATGTTTTTGAAAAAATAATAACTACAAATTTTCAAAAAAAATTAAATTATATCTTTATATTTTTTCAACTTCTTCCGGATTTCGGATCACTGTGTGACGCCACTACTATGACAAATCAGATAATTGGACGATATTAAATTTCCACTTCCTCTTCTCCTGTTATCTCTTCTTCTCTTTTCCACTACCCTATTCCATCTCTCCGTTCATTCCTCTTAGGTACGCCTTAAAATAAGATAGGATTAAAATATAAATTCGTAATATCTCTTTTAAGGAAGATACAAGCATTCTATCTTTCAATATTGGGTATTTTTTATTTCGTTTTTTTTTCTCGTAGTCAATTTCACAGAAAATTAACGTTATTGATAAGACTGGCTGTCTTCTATGACTGCTATTTTCACTGAAGATAAATAAACCAATTTTGATCCTCTATTACAGGGTTGTCTAAACCGCAGTCTACGCACCGCATGCGCCCAAACGCTGCAATGAATGGATCCAAATATATTATATATAATAGAATCTTAAACTTTCTTTAGAACATATTATAATATATTATATATTACTTACAAACTTCTATACTTAACAATTATTGTTAGAATTAGTATATTTCTTTATTTGTTGTCCGAAACAATATTTTCTCTTCAAATGTAGTTCAAGCAAACTGTTTTATGTTGATGAAAGTATAATATTTTGTTTGGTTTACAAAACTCTGACGCTAGTCAAGTTATGTTTTATGCTGTGAATAGGATTGCAGTACCATGCCTTTTGTAAATATTAGGTTGACAAGTATGAAATTTGTAGTGCATCGTATTGTTAATTTTGTTTTTTTACAAATTTCATACTTGACGTTTTAATATTATACAATATAGATAGATCGTTACTAGATTATAATGTTTTGATTATAAATCGGAATTCGGCGAAAAACTATGCTTTAACTTCTTTCAAATAAATAGATATTTATATTATAATATTGCATAAATCCTCGACGCTCACATTTCAACCGATAATTTACAAATGTGCATAAGCACTTATATACAGCAAATGGTTGATAAAGGCACTACAAAGTCCACTAAACATATTCCATGGGTTAATGGGTAAAAGTCCTAAAACAACTTTTTTTTATTTCGCGGACGTTTTCGGGATTTGGGTCAAACTCAACAGATATTGTTCTGCTTACGTTTATCGTTCTTTTGAGAGTCATCAGAGTCTATTTTTATGAGCTTAGAGAAATTTTTGATATGTATTATTTACTGTTGACACTTTCTTATTCATTGTCTTGCATTCCTCTAACGAGGTATTTTCAAACTGTGAATATGATTGTCGATCCACTGCTTCGACTTTGTTCTGTTTTTATAAGTAATTTCTAAATAGGTTATGAAATTATGTATCACTATTTAAATCTATCACGATGATTATATCGCATTAGAATAAAAATAGTTTTAATTGTTTTTAATTTTATGTTCCACATGACAGTTTCCTTTTAAATTATTAATATTTTTTCTAAAAAAAAGTAAACGTGCAACACTACTCTGGTTTAATTTGTCTCTTCAAATCCCTTTTTTCGTCTTCCGTTGACTTCTTTTATCCTTATCTCCGATACGAATAGCTTTTCTTACAATACAAGAAGAAGATTGAGAGATAGTTCAGAATTCTCGATCGAAACACGATTTCAATTTAAGAGAGTTTTTATTCTCCTTTTGAAGGAGTTCTTCAAGAACAAGAATTCATAGTTTAAGAGGATAAGATGATAGTTGTCCGTTCGACAAATTTACGAGCTAAACTGTTTCAATTGAAGAACTATTATTTTTCTTAATAATGTTATCTTTCTTTTTGTCAAAAGAAAAATAAATAAAAATAGTTGATTAATATATATGTCCATTCTAAACAATTTTTCAAATAAATTTTTTTTTTCCAATAAATATTTGAAGTATTGAGACGTTAAACAAAGATTTAAGGTGTATGTATTACTTGAATATGAAGTGAAATAATAATGTTAATATCATTTTATTCAACAAAAACAGTAAACATGTAGAACTTTTGCTAATTATTAAGTTAAATTTGTTCCTTTTAAATAATCAATATTGTGAAAAATTTCAAATTTCCAGTTGCAGTAAATGTAACAATACTATTTCGTAATATTTTACATGGATCCGTTTTTCTTGTAACAGTAACAAAAAAACAATAGAGAAAGGTAGTCTCTAATCCGAATCCTCTCATCGTTTTTTTCCACCGTGTCCTCGTTACCCTCGTATTCTGTTTGGACCTTTCATTATATCTTCTTCTTGAGGATACACTCGGTCTGTTTTGATGCGACCGTAACATGGAGATTTGCTTGCCACATCTTCACGACACTGCGGAAGACATTCGTTTCGGCTCGTTTATATGCGAATTTAATACTATTTTCTGTCGGAATGGCAATGTAAAACAATAGGTGCAAAGTCAAATGTTAGCAGTATAAAATTTACATTTTTAACAACGACAAGAAGGACGGTAAATTTGAGTTGTTTGTTTTTGTTTCTTTTAGTTTACATTCTATTTTAGTTTTCTTGATGAAATACATTCTTGTATACAGGGTGCTTCAAATGAAGTATTACAAACTGTTTACTCAGAAATTACCGAAAATATAGAGATTTCAGTTTTACTATAATTAAATAATACAAAGAAACTGATTGTTTAATGTGAAATATAAATTTTTGAAGTGACTCTTAGGTGGGAGAAAGGGACTCCTACATGTTTTTAAATGAAAGATGTTATTAATTTGTTAGTATTCAAATAGCTATTATTAAATCAAATAACAGTTTCTTAAACCGAAAATAATAAATATTGGAATATTTAAATAATTTAATAAATAAAAAAATAATTATATAAAAATATTAAAAATAATTAAAATAATATTCTTAGACTTTTAAACACTTATTAAATTTTTTATAAATGTCTTCCTGAACATTTGATAATGTCAATGTATGTAGTAACTAATAGACAAGCAGTACGTATTGTTGTTTTTATATCTTCTTTATTTGTAAGAGAAATGATCATAACTTTATTTTATGTAACCGTATACAAATATCTAAAAGGGACAAATTTACTGTGCGAGCTAGCCATGATACAGAAAAACCTGTATTCATGTACCATCCGTCTATTTAAAATTCCGTCTTTCTTTTTATATATTTAGTGGAATATTCCAAAATATACAATGAAAATGCACAAATAAAATGCACATAGAAAGTGTATGTTTATATGCAAAATTGAAATAACCAAGGAACACTTATTCCTATTTGTAGAACCGTTTCTAGTTTCTACCTTATTTTTGAAACTATACATAATAAAAAAATTGTTTGAGTAAGTATTATTCAATTTGATAGAAATCTAGATCTGAATGCACAAAATATTACTCTAATACGTTTCATTTACAAAAAATCTAGGAATTATGTGTTTCTTCCTTTAAAAGTTACTTCAAAAAAAGTGTTGCACTTTAAAAAATTAATTTTCTTGTATCATGTCATTATTGCAAAAATGAAGTCTATGATTACTTTATTTGAGCCACCTATTTATACATTCACGGACATAATAATAATATATCTGTACTATCTTGAATTTCTCCAGAACAATTTAGAATTTCTATAATATAGTTAATAGTATATAAATGCCACGACGCAAGAAGAAATACTAATATTATAATAAGATAATACTAGTACAGTTTTTCTCTCTCTCTCTCTCTCTCGTTTTTTTTCAATTTTTTTTTCTATCTTTCCAATTTAGATATGCAGCATTAAAAGTTTGTCCTTATCGACCATCCTAATCGTGAACAACAAGCTATAAGTCTCGATTTAGGGAGACTGCAGGAAGCTCCAAACTTCTTCTACTCTCTATCTTTTAATTCCTTACTCTTTTCCTCTCTGTTTCTCTTTTTCTATAACCTCGTGGAAACTTCCTGTGCCTGAATACTTCTTGATAGACATTATCTTAATCGTGATCTCTGGATCTCGAAGGAGACTTAACCAAGTCACCCTGGTTCTCTCTCTTCCTCTCGTATTCTCTTACCTATTTTATCAGCACCCTCTACCTTCTAGGAACAAACTATTCAGCATTCTTATCGACATTCGCCTTCCGATAACGACAACTTATATTAGAAAAAGTGACAGGGAACAATATTGTCGGCAACGAGTTGTTGTAGACCAGGAGTGGTCAATACGTTGATCGCGATCGATCGGTCGATCGTGAAGCGATTTTTGGTCGATCATCCTGACAGGAGATAATTTCTGACACATTTAATGTTAAAACAAAAATGAAATTATAATACTGCAAACTGATTTAATCTTACAAGCCAGAGAACTTAAGCAAGATTTTTGGAAATATGTCAATCAAGGAAAGTATCCCAATATCATAAAATATAGCGACTATATCTACTCTTGTTTTGGATCTACATATTTCATATTTAAAATTCATAAGAACTAAACAATGTTCTCTACTTATTGGTTCCCATATTGAAAATTCATTATCATTATCTTTATCTGGATACACATCAAATGACATGCAAACATAACCTTTCCATTAATTATATTATAAATAAAGAAAATTTAATCAATATTTTTTCTGTGGCTATTTTATTATTAATAAATATCAATAAAACATCATGTTAGTTTAATACCTTCTACCCTGTTGTCACTTATTAGTATACAAGACACATGTTTGAATGTGTTTAATGGCAAGATTTTAATAGGTAATCGCGACACATTCTTGTGACAAAAAGTCGAACAAATATAGAATAAAATTAACCACCGCTGCTGTAGACGATAATGAAAAAGAAGTCTATGTACTCATGTAATTATTGTAAGAGATAATTAATCTTTAATACTGATCAATAATATCTCACTTCTCAATTTGTAAGAATAGAAGGAGGTAATAATGGAAAAAGATACTAATTCATAGATATCGGCGTCAGTTCTCCGTGGAATGTAAAAAATGTTAAATAAGTAAAGCATGTAAGGAAAGTGCTACTATAATATAAATTTTAGGTCAGTATACGATCAAAATTCATAAAGTATTCATTTCTCAAAAAAATATAAACGAAATATCCACGTTGTACTTGATAAAATTTGTTTTTTTTTTGCGTGGTGAAGACAAGTTATCGTCGAATTCGTAAAAAATAAAATCTAAACTTTTCAATAGTACGATATGTGAACAAAAGACAAGAAGAAACTAGTATTACATAAAATAAATTAAGACGCATGAAAATAATTTCTCAATTGAGATTGACGACAAATTCTGAAAGAATTGTTCAATAAACCTATTAAAAATGCTTTAATTATAGCCGCTCTTATAGTTACAACTTTAGGTAAGATCGTTTATGCTAAAACTGTGAATAATGTTCTCCATAATGTTGGATTGTGTGTTAGAGCGGCGATGCAAATGCTATTGATCATTTAAGCGAATAAAAAAAGCGATTGGAATTTGCTAAAATGTACTAACAGAAATCAACAGAATTCAGGAATTACGTAATGTTTTCAGATGAAAGTAAATTCAATGTTTTTGGATCGGATGGAAAAAGATTTGTGCGGCGCGGAAACGTAATTTATAATTATTTCAAAATGAGGTATGCAAATACTGTTTTTACCCATTGTACATAGGCTACAGTATAGGACGGGTTTACTTTAAAATAAACAAGGATAAGGGTTTTATAGTTTTCCAATCTATTGATACAATGGGACCAGCTACTCTTGTGCGCGATTGATAACAAAGAAAGTATCTATCTTTAAAATATTCTTTTAGTTTTTCCGAATATCTAAGAATATCATAAACGATAAAGAAACTTTGTTTTCCGAATATTTTACATTATTTAACAAATTATCTTTTGAATACTCCTAACAGGACAATCATTCCTCGTTCGATTCGATTCGTTATATTCTCTCTTCTGTATTCTATAGTATCCATCAAAGAAACTGTTTCATACAATGTATTGCAAACGGTTTAAATTGTTTCTTGCCTTTATTTTCTTGTAGCTTCCTTTTATTTCGATCCATTAAATTTCACGTTTCTTTTGTGTTATCCTATTTTGCGTTATCCCTTCTTTTTCCCTCATGTTTTTCATACCTACTCGTCCTTTTATTCTGGAAGTATGATTGATTCCGAACATTTTTCTCTTTCACGACTGTAGCTTCGAGAAACTTTAGTGAGAATGTAGCAAGAAAGGATATCAGGTGAAACGAAAAAAACAGATGGGAAACACGTAAACCGAATCTCTGCTCGTCTTTTATCCAATCTTTTATCCAAATCTTTATTTCCATCTTTTTCCGTCTTTCTTGGTAAAGAAGCATTTTCTTCTCATAAAAAAATTTTGTACCAATTTTGTAAAACATTCGTACATTCGTACATCACTTGTATTACGTAACATCAATCTACTTTGTGTCCTCTAGAACACGTACTAACGGCGTAAAATTAAATCCACCGCGAAATCCGTTTCGATACGACAAGGTTTAACGGGTATATGGTAGAGAAAAGAGAGTACATGACGACATGTTTCGAGCAAAAACAATTTCTTGCTCAAAGAGCTATTCAGAGTTTCATCGGAAGTGACAAAGATAATAGGATTTTGATTGAATGGATAGAACTATACAACGTTGTTAAAGAGAATTCAGCGTTACATCGACGATATAGTGTATTAAAAACAGCACTGAAAAATATTTCTTTATCTATTCATAATAAATAGTTTAATCAAATATCCGTAAGTAAAAATAAATATGTATTAATGAATATATATATGATTTTCTAATTAATTTCAGATAAATTTGAATTATTATTATTATTATTATTATAATTTTCTGTATTTCTTCAAATTTATTTTTTATCTTTGCAATAATTTTTCAATTATTTTTTTCTGTTGGAAAGATATACATATGTGACGTTATAAGCATATATCTTTAATTACGTATTCATAGTTATGGGCGAGCATAACACACATGTAAGCCCACAAGAAAACTCTTAAAATACTATCGTCCTAAAGCCTATGATTTGATCGACGAAAGATCAAAAACCATGTTGTGAAATTTACTGACTTGAAAGTAATTATATCTAACAACTTTTTTGTTGTATGAATGGTTGCATTTTATTCAATGTATTTCATTCGAAGCCACAATTAAGTGTACATAAACTCATATTGTACACCCGTTCCTCGACTTATGCTGATTATCCGTTCAACACAATTTTTCTCTTTCGTGGAAGAAAAAAAAGAAAGATAAAGAAAAAGAAACGCGAATTGTTACCATTGTACATATTCATGAATTCTTGTAGGAGAAAGACCGAAGAGTTGATAAGTTTTACAATGCTGATTGTTGAGAAATCGTCAAATAGAAGGCAACAACATCTCATCGGAAGTAGATGACGAGAAGGACAACGATGAAAAGATGACGGAAACGGATTTCTTGAGTTGTTCTCGCTCGAATACATATTCACTTTTTCTATTTTAAATCAAGAAAAAAAGAGAGAGAAGCAACCCTCAGGCTAACGATGTCTTCAGACACGGAACATGCTCCTTGAGTCCCTTAACAATCCTCGAGAAAATATCGAGCAACGCTGGTTTTAATCTCCTGTTGCTTCTATCAGAACAACGAAATAACACGTATTAATCTCATTTGTTGTCTTCGTGGAAATCGAACGATTTTATACTAACTGTTCTTCAATTCATGAAGATAAATTCATAAGAGATTCTATCATTTCTACTTTTCAGTCAAAGAAATTTGCGAAGTACGTTTTTAAATAATCCTTCAGAGAGAGAGAGAGAGAGAGAGACAGACAGAGAGATTGAATTTTGAAATCATTCAAAAAGGATTATTTTGCACACAGTAAGGTCCAGCTCGAAACATTTTCCGAGTCTAATCATTCATTCAAAACTTTGTTTGAAACTTTTGGTGCCTGTGAAAATCGATTGGAAGTGTATTATATTTACATATAAATAGAGATCGAAGATTCTAGTATGCATGCGTTTGGGTTTTTTTTATCTATCAAAGTATAAAGAGGAAGAAGAAAATTGCGCATTGACTACGATTCGATAATTTCGAATTGATACTTACGTTTGTTTATGTATATGTATTTGTAGACTTATGTTGAAGAGAAGACAATTCTTTTGAAGTTTTCCTGTGGAATATGCTAATGTTATGAAAAGGATTTAAAAATGAGGTTAGTGGGTTAGTGCAATAGATATTTTTCTACTATAGAAAAGAAGCTGTAATGCTCTTTCTAACGGTCATAGGAGCTGGAATATTTAAACATTTTACTTACTTTTTTTCTTAAAACGAGATTTATTTCAAATATCAAACGCATTTGATTATAGAATCAATTTAATATTATAATATTATTTTATCTTATATACTATAAAACTCATAACAAGCGTATTTTGAAATTTTCCTTCATTAAAGATAGGAAACTATCTAATCTCTAATGAATTTATTATAATAAAATAAACGGCTATTATAAGATAGATCGATTTTTAATAGGTAATAAAAATAAAGCTAGCGGTAACGAATTATGTTTGTGTTGCACACATTATGTAATAATTTATAATTTTCTTGTATAAAAGATATTACATTAGAAATAAAGGTAGAATATAATTAAAATTTCGTGGAGTTTTGATAACTTTCATAGGTTGTGTATATGTAATTAAGCAATAATTTCATCGAACAGTTTATTGATAATTAATATTGAATCATCAATTGATTATGAATTTTAATGTAATTTTGAAGTGAATATTAACATTCTAAATGTAATACGACCAGTTGAAAATATAATAATTAGTTATGTTAAGGAGCTATGAGAAATATTGTTTGATTCGCGTAACTTATATATCAAGAATTAAAAAATTGTTTTTAGTAGGTATATATTACTCTTTAAGGCACGACGATATTAAAAGTATCCCGCCTTTATGATACGTAAATGTGCATAGTGGGACTGTTCGAGTTCCACAAAAAACTTAATTGAATTATTATTTCTTTATGTTTTTATAATATGTTATTCCTTTATTAATAAAAATAAACCAATTTTGTGCAATTTAAATATAAATAAAATTTCTGCACAACATATGTGTTGCGTAATCCTACGCAAGCGAGTGAGTGAGAATCGTTTCGAGACATTTCGAGACGTATCGACAATCGCCGAGATATAGGGACAAAAACATCTTAGTTACGGTGCACCAAAGGAGCGCATCAAACTCCTTGCAGGGCGTTTGTGTCCCCTAACACGCGTTCTCCCACTATTTCTATTAGTCCAATCATATGCATCGACAGCTACGTTTTCTAGTTCTTCGGTAATTGGTCCGCGCGTTGCATCGTCTTTTTCTATAAAAACCATTGCTTTCACGCTTTAACATGATTCTACCACGAGACCTGCGAGCGATCACTTCGAAGAGAACTACACTCCTGCGCTACTATTACATCAGCGAACAAAGGAACAAGAGAAGAAGGCCACGTGATCAGAATTATATTCTGCTTTGGATTAACAGCATCCTCGATAGCTGCTGATAGGCAAGCCAGCGACACATCATCATCAACTGTATTTCAACCAGGGTTTTTATGCCGAAAGTCTTTTCCCTGCAATGAGCCAAATAAATCGTACTTATTAGTACTGACTGGGCTCAAAAATATATTTTAATTTATTTTTACCTACCCTCATTCCTCATCCACCTATAAGTGCATTTTCAACGACAAGAAAACCACCGGAGTACCGATACAAGGCGTCGGTCGTTCAACAATATGAGTCTTTTTGTTTTCTAAAATTCCGTGCCTCCAAGGATTAATGCCAATGTCTTCAAGCAATAGTTTAACATTTGTAAAGGAAAACAGATCATATAAATATTAAATACATTATTTTTGACTCGAAACGATCATGAAATGCAATGGCTGAAATTGAGAACCACTGAACTGATGACAAGTCGAGAAAAGAACATTATTCACGAAGGTGCAAACAAGAGGTTGTTAAAGAGATAGGATCTGCTGGAGGAGAGTCTTTCTCGTTCTGATAATAGAAAAGAAAAAGAGTCGAAAGATGGTAGTGGTAAGGATGGCAAAAGAAGAATGGAAGAAACAAAAAGTTGAAATTGAAAGCTGGAGAGTAATGAAGAAGCGTGACGAAGCTTGGATGGAGAAAATAGGGTAGTAGCAGAGTTTCCATGTCTTTCTTGATAAGAAAAATGAGAAAATCAAGGAGAAATGAAATTACCTAACGAAATTTCCGCGTAAGATGGAAGAACAGTAACGGCAGTAGGAACATTAAAACTTCGGGGATTGCAAAGTGCTATTAGATCACCACTTTTGCGAGCCGTCATAAAAAATAGAAAAAAGCAATGCTACTACTGATCCTTGTAGTAGTAGATGAGCTGATGGCGATACTCGGATGATGAAAAAAAGTAGGTTAGATAAAAAGAGTGTGGTGTACGTATTTAGTTCGTGTATTGTTCTATAAAGATTTTTTGAGGGATCAATGAATATTTGCAATACGATAAAGTTTAATAACTGATGGCACATATGCAAATAATGAAGAAAAACATTTTAATTGTTGACGTCTGAGACTTTATATGAATGACGATCTACAGTGCTAAGCTAAAGAGATCAATGATGTCACGAAAACGCTTTGATTTGTGTCCATTTGCTGACTCATCTGTAAGGCTAACAAATGGACCCTATTCTAGACGTCACAAACCCTATCTTCCTATTTATATTTATATCGTATTCCATTTCAGTGACTGCGATAAATATGTTGAATTTGTGACGTCTACAGGTGGTGCAATAAAGAGGATTATCACAGATCGAATGCTATCACGAAACGGATACTGAGTTGTGTTCGTATGCAGCCGAATATGTTTCAATGCTCTGTAAACATATTTTAGACTCTTTAAATATGAACATTCTACTACTTTAAGAAATAGACAGAAGACAATGAAAAGAATTAATGGAGTAACTCACGCAAAAGTTTGTAGAAAAGAAAAGGAATAATCTTTCCTACATAAATATAACTTTTAAAACAAAATAAAATTGTTTTAAAGATCGAGCATTTAAAGTTTTATTCATCTCAAGGATTATCGATTGCATAAAATATTCAAACGAAGAACCAAGAAGAGTTCTTTTTTAGAGACGAAACGGAACATATGACCTTTGTTTTGCTACGGAACAGAGAGAAATGGAGAAGTGTTCCAAGTTTGTTACGACTCTTAATTGAATTCATTTATTGGTTTTCATGATTAATATGAAGAAAATAAGGGTATTAATTTCTCTTCCTACTTTCCCTTCTACTCTCCCCCTTTTTTTTTAATACCTAGTCTTCATAGTGAAATATAACTAATTCATAGTATGTGTAAAACAGAGAGTGTAGGTATTGGATGAAAGTGAGTGTATGGAAGCGGCCCAATAATGTAAACAGTCGAATAACGATAGAGTGTCTCACGGAGAGACAAAGATCGAATAAAGGAAAAAAAGACCCTAAGAAGTCAGTCAGCGTCTTGTAGTCCAGCATCAAACACGTATTACACTGTATTATTATTATATTTTTGTATTTTATTTGTCAGAATATATATTGCATTTTCATGAAGCGAGGTTTTCTTTCATAACGAATTTATCATCAAAATTATCGGAATTCTTATTTTTTGTTCGTCAGATATTCTTTCAGAAGACTGATTAGAAAAAGGGAACCTGATATATAAATTATTTATTATTCTGAGCAATTTCAGTTGAAGTGAATCTTTCGCAAGAGAAAATAAGTAAATGTTTTTTAAAAGAAGTAAATAAAAAGTTGTTACAAGAAAGCATAGTTTTTAAGTGAGATAAAGAGAGAGAGAGAGTCAGAGAGAAGAAGAATAACATTTTCAGGATCGTCAAAATATTGTAAAGTAAGTTAAATGAGAGATTAGGGTGGTGATGAAGAGATTGAAGATAAGTGGAAGATAGGTGGAAGATGGGAGGTGAAATGTAAAAAAGAACGATGCGAAAAAGAGAAAGATGGCGGATGGATTAGGTGGGGGAAGGAAAGAGGAATTTTGCGATCGAGTCAAAGCTCTTTACCATGCAAAGGGTCGGCAATGAAATAGAGCGAGTAATTGAACGGGAAAGCTTTGCAAGTTTATTTTATTTTTTGCATGCCCGTGAAATCTTATACTATTATTTGGAATTGTTTTTCTAGCTTTTCCATCGACTGCTATTAAAAATATACCGAAAACTGAAAAGATAAAAACTTTTACTCGTTTTCGACTCTAGTCAAGTCCTGTCGTTCAAAGCACGTCCATTGAGCTTTTCAAGAGATACCTCTCCAATTTTTATTTGGTCATATTTTTAATTAATTGTTTCTTATTAAAAGGATTGGATAAAACTCTAATCGATACAATTATTGACAGCTAGTTTACATATTTTACCGATTTTATTTACATCGATTCCTGTTTCCTTGGTCCTTTTAATACAGTTTTTATATATATGTATATACTGTACACACACACACACACAGAGAGAGAGAGAATATTGCAGTGTTCATGCAATGCGAATAAATTGGATCGCAAACAGTAGAGAAATGGTTTTAGTATGAGATACTACTTATTCTTCCTGAGATGATATTTTGGACGATGATAGGAGGAATTTCAAAAGCAACAACTTTCAACTACACGTTATCAGAGAATACTGATGATATTATTTCCTAGTATTAGCATATGCACGCTCTCAACGAAACTTTGACGTTCTTCTATACGACACAATAGGGTATATTCCATCATATTCAACGATCCCTAATGTTCCTTTCTCTAACTGTCGTTCTCTCTCACTCTTTTCCCTAACAGGATAGTGGTGATCATCAGTTGGCCGCAGTTCAACCCTCATAGAGTTTCATGACGAAATTCTCGAGTGCGCAGACGTTGGCCATGCAGTGGAATCTATTGGAGAGATTAAAGCTCGCATTTCGTCTCCGTCTCCCTTTATCTCTGTTTACAACTCTCTGTCTCTTTCTCTCTTTTATGCGTAAAGTAGCCTCTACTACTGCTTCTCCCACAGCCATGGCTTCCAGCAATGAGATTAAATAATTTAGAAAGTCGATTGAAAATCCTACAAGCATAAAGTTAGACCTAATGAATTTTAATGCGTTTAAACGAAGAAAATGAACGTTATTTAAACAACTCTGCACGATGATAGTCTCTCATCAATAAGTTATTCATTCAGCGAGGAATAATAGCTTATATTTATAAGGGAATTCATTATTTTATTTTTTTCGAATATTCAATTTTATAAAAGTTAGACGATAAAAGAATATGATTATTGGATCTATGTTTTATAAAACCTTATAAGCAGTGTAGATAAAGTTTTGTAAATTATTTTGAAATTTATAAGGAAAGAAAGAAAAAAAATTTGAAAACATTTAGAAAAAAGAATCTTTAAGAAATAAAAAAGTTTTCTCATCCGCCATTCCTGTATATGATTATTATACATAGTATTGGTTCTATTAAATAACAAAGCTACCTACAAAAAATAAAACTATACAACTGCGGAAATGTAGTAAAAGAGGTTAGAGAACAAATAGTAAAAACAAAAATATAAAAAGATAGCGAACTGTCGTGGGATAATTTGGCAAGACAAACATCAAAAAAGTAACTAAGCCAAGAAAATATATGTATATAAAACAACAGTCGAGTAAATACTAACCTAGATGACAAAGATCAAGCTAGGTGTAGTTAAAACAAAAAAGTTAACAAAAATTCTATTACATAATGAAAAATGAAAATGTTAAAAGAATATATATTATACAAAATATTAACGGATGTATATAAAAACAGAAATAGAAATAAGATAAACTTAAAAGCATGTTGTGCGACCGTTGCCTTGATCGATCTTTCCGTATCGCTAATGCCGCTTGGCTCGTTGATTTAATGTTAGATAGGATGAAGTGGCGCGATGTCATGATATCTCCCTTTTTCAATAACAACGAAATTTAATGATAAAGTTAGCAAAAAAATTATTCGATAAAAGTTGCTTGAGATTTCCTGATACGGTAGCTAATGATTTAGGAAGATGTCTTTTTTTGAATTGCAATTGCGATGCTTGCAACTTGTAATTGCTTGTTAACTTAT
This sequence comes from Polistes fuscatus, assembly GCF_010416935.1. Taxonomy (NCBI): domain Eukaryota; kingdom Metazoa; phylum Arthropoda; class Insecta; order Hymenoptera; family Vespidae; genus Polistes; species Polistes fuscatus. The sequence goes on along the minus strand of NW_025113140.1, from coordinate 11,427,560 downwards.
TGTGTTAATACGACTTCAGAGTACGCTTGTTCGATATTAATGTTAGAATGCAACTGTACGTTACTGATGTTAAAATGCAATTGGTTGCTATTGGTGTTATATTGCTAGTCATATCTAACGGATATGATGCTACTCGTATCGCTTCTTTGAACACGGCTATAATCTCCTCTATAAGAATAGTTGAGGTGAAATCTGGGACTTTTAGAATACTTTAATTGACCAATAACTGACAAGATCACCCCCTTAGTACCTTAGAAAAGAGAGTCGATGTTTTTTATTAGGATAGACATAGGTAAAATTGTTAAATAATTATTTAGAGCGATGATTATCACGATACTTCTATTCATTAGACAACTTTATGAGACTTCTAAAGTATCACGACAATGCTTTGAATTTTAACGTTAGTTTATGTATCCTAATCTTTTAAGAAATGTTTTGTTTTTAGATTAATACAATAGTTCAATAATGTGTCTGACAGTGGAAGACACGTCTCAAATTTAGACTGTCTGTTACCTACCTGCTCTTGGATTTTGAGACTTTGAGTTCATGCATCATGTGTCTTACGTTTACATCCCTAACGCATTTAGCTACATTGATTTAATTTTGTGTTAGAGTGGTAAAAGGCTTCTAATAATTTTTGAAAGACGAGCTCACATACAAATCACATACAAATCTCTCTTCGCGTTACATTTTGACATAATAAAGAAAAATTGTTAAGAAAAAATTGTAAAAAATATACAAGAAAAATCCTTACTTTAAAAAAAAGAAATTTTATTAGATCCCCTAAAAAAGGCTGTTCTTTGAAAATTATAATGCAGTAATGTATAAAACAATCGATGATCAATAAAAATCACCGTAGTACACTATTCTTCAAATATCGTAATTATATACTTTTTGTATGAAATAGAGTACAATAAAATTAAAATATCTGGTTTACGAAGTAAAATTACAAAGAAAATAGTTCATAAAAAAAAGTTTACTAGGTAACAAAAAAATTCTACTCACTACGATAGATAATGTAGCTATACAGCTCCTGAATAAATTTGAAATAAATCGGTCATAAACTGTGGTTGTGATCTGTTCGACAATTTCAAGAAATGTAGTTTAGAGGTATAAGCGTTCATTATTTCACATAGCCCGGAGCGCGCTGCACGAGACTAAGCTAGAATACCTGAAATAGGCATTTTGAAACTTGTCACCTCTATAAAACTTTTTTCACCGTTTTTCAATACCCTAAGAAACATTTTAAACCAAAAAAAATTTTTGATTTCTTGAAAATTCTAAACTTTAAATTCTAAAGAAACATTTTAAACCAAAAAAATTTTTGATTTCTTGAAAATTCTAAACTCTAAATTCTAAAGAAACATTTTAAACCAAAAAAAATTGTTGATTTCTTGAAAATTCTAAATTCATTCCTACTCTATAGTAAAAAATTTTAAACTCTAAATTATTGAAAAACCTGACCTTCCCTAAACCCTTTTTAAAATGTGCTAGCACATTTTAAAAAGAACATCGTATGCTCGAAACTACGTAATTATTGGTATATAGTACATCAGCTGCATAATTACGGTTAATTAATGTTAACAATTATATTTTTAAGATCGAACCAACAAAAAGTTGCGCTCTAACATTAATACCAAACAATCGCACCTAAAATCGCATTAATAAAATAAGTTAACAAGTAGTTACAATTTGTAAGCATCACAGTTGTAACTAAAAAAAGAGATCTATCATTAAATATCATATCAGATTTCAAGATTTCAAGAAGAGAGATCAAGATTTCTCTTATTAAACAATTTCTTTGTAAAATTACTTTATCAATAAATATTTTTTATTTTGTTACTTAACGTCGCATCAACCTCTTGTGGTGTTTATTATTAGCGACTGAAAATGTAATTCATATTTTGTTGATCAGTGAGGTTTGTTTTAGATATTGCAATAGATTTAGTACGGAGTCAGCAGTTTATAGATTTTTCTTTACAGTTGATTTTATATTACATTGTTGTCGGTTGGCACTGTAGTTTTTATAATGCAAGAGAATCTAGCTCACTGTTAGTCGTTCTGAGCACAGATCACAGGATGGGGGTTTTTCGTTTTTGAGGAGGTATTGGTGCGCGAGTTTTGTGTGTCCTATTTTCAACCATGAGATAACTACTTGATCATATCTTGTTAGTGTAGATGGTAATTTATTTCCTTCGAAGAAGCCGTTCTTAATTGATAGCAGACGTGGCGTTATGAAGGACCTCCACAGTTCGTTCCAGTTTGATTCTATTTTCTTTTTTATTAAGAGATGGATGCTTTCGAATGTAATGCTGATATCATACATGGGATTTGTCAAGTCCGGTTGCTTCACAAGCCGCTTGGTCCAATTTTTCATTTTCTTCGATACTTATATGGGAAGTACCTCAAATTACTGTAATTTGGTTGTTTTTTCGGATTGATTTGACGTATAGTGTCTGACAATCTTGAGTGGTGAAATCGGTTGTCCATTGGTTTTGGATTTCTTGGATGGTGTTTAAGGAGTCACAGAAAATGGCGTAGCATTTTGTTTCAGTTGTTGGCAATTATGGCGATGGCATGTTTTAGATAAGTTCACAAAAGAGTATGGAGGCGTTATGATGGAATTTTACTTTGAAGGTTAGTTGGTCATATATAATACCATACCCGGTTTCGCTTGCCGTTTTTGACCCATTCGTGTAAATGTGTTCCTGATTGGTGAACGCTTCGCGAGTTTTCAGGAATCGAGTTTTTATTAGGTTCGGGTGGACTCGTTTTTGTTGTACTCGAGTAACGCAGTGTTAGATGCGATTGCTGGTAGAGCTTAAGGAGGGATTATGTGATTCTTTTTTTTATTGATGGTTATATGTTGATACCATATTCCCTTTTCAAAACCGCTATTATGTTGAAAAAGGGGAGCAGAGTTTTTCTTTTATTTGTTGGTTGTAGCTTGCTTGGCGACGTACCGAGTCATAGGGTTTTAGGGGGTAGCAGGAATTCTGGCTGCGAATTTTGCACTAAGGCACTTCCTCTAGATGTTTAAGGGTAGTTTCGCTGTTTCGCTAAGTATACCGTTGATTGGGATAATGCGAAATGCGCCGATTGTTATTCTGAAAGCATTGTTGTGCAGCGTGTCGAACTTCTTTAGCGTATTGGTGCTTGCAAAGTTTTAAACATGGACCCGTGATCTGTCTTAGCTCTAATCTCCATTGCTCTGTAAGTTAATAGTAGGGTTTTGCGGCTTGCGCCCCAACTGTTGTTTTCAGTATATTGAGCCGTTTGATTGCAGTCAGCAGTGAGCTTATTTATATGTGATCTCCACGTCAGTATAGTATCAAAGGTGAGTCTTAGCAATTTTGTGGAAGTAGTTTGTTTTAGTTCCTGGTTGTTGAGGTTCAGTCTAGTACATATAGGATATTTGTCTCTACTGAAGCTGACGATTACTGATTTTTGGCTCGAGAATTTGAATATGGTGGTCTGTGACCATTTGTAGAATTTGTTGAGAGTGTCTTGTAGATGCATTTGAGTCGAGTTAGGGTTCTTTCCTTTGCATATTATGATGAGATTGTTCGCAAATAGAAGTCCATTGATGTTCTTGTTGATGTTTGTTGATATTCTTCAGCATATTGTTTATTGCAATGAGGAATAAGGATATGCTGAGAACAGATTCTTGAAGTACTCCATTTTCGATAGTTTTAAGAGGAGAAAGGATATTGTTGACTCTGACTAAGTTTTTGTTACTATAAATATTTTTTAGGAGACATTTGAGTTTGTTGAAGTAAAGAACGAACCGGTTGTTTGAGTCATTGATTATATTTGGCGATTTCAGCATTTCTTTTATTTCCTCAATGGCTCTTTTAGTTGATGTACTCTTTCCAAAGTTTCTTGATAGTGCTTTGATCGAGCGACATTGATCTCAGGGTTTGTGCTTGTACATTTGCAGTTTGTGCTGCCAGTTGGAAGATCGTGCTTATCGTCATTATATAGATGATCAGTAGTGGATATTGATAAGGGTCTCTTGTAGGGCATGGTTGCTTGTTTATTAGGCAATTTTGTGGGATGCGAGCACCTCCAAGCCAAACACTTAAGTAGGCGTTCGTGAGGAGATTGGACGGTGGGCCCTGGATAGCTCAATTGGTTAAAGAGCAGTCGCCCGGAAAGCGGAAGATCCGGGTTCGAGTCCCGGTCCAGTCTGTCCAACGGCCCAATTTTTTCACGAATCCTACAATTTGATCTCCGTGTCGTTAGTTATATCGGCGAGGGTGACGGGTTTGCCATTTGTGTTGTTGGAATGGTTAGTTTTATCGGTTTTTTTTTGTTTTTACTAGGGATTGTTTTAAGGGATTTGCCGTTTGTGGGTGGCCATCTCTGTCTGGATTTCTCTGCATTATCGAGTTGTCGCACTTTTTGGGCGTATGTCCCTTTTATTTACACAGGAAACAACTGAGTTATCCGTGGGCGCGAAGATTCTATACTGTGTGTCTCGTGGATAGTTAGAAAAGATTCTAGAATTTTTGGGGCATCTTCTGGGTTGATGCGGATTTACTTTCTTAAACTCATTACGTGTGAGAAACTAGGTTCTTGAATTCTCGTTCGAAGAAAAAAATTTTGAATTTCATTCGAATGTTGCGGTTTTTGAAGATATTTTCAATTGTTCGTGCGGGATAGAAGCTGATACGTTAGATAGGATTATTCTTGTAGATGGATTTAATAAAGTTCTGACTGTAGTGGAAGTATTACATATGAATAGAGTTTTATGGTTGTTTGTGAAGTAGTCTGTTGTATTTTTATTGTCGAAGTACACACAGACTCGGGCATTGGATATTCGAAAGGCAAATCGGATGGCATTAGATCCGGTAATGTTTGTTATTGCGTATACGTAGTTTTTTATAGTTGTATCGTCGATTGCATCTATTATAAAGCTTGGCCTTTATTCGGCAATAGACTACTCATTGTGGCGGTAGAATCTTGTATGTTGAGGAATTGGGAGATTCGGTTTATTGCTTTTGCTTACGGTTCTTGACTTAATACTTGTGGTTCAGTAGTTGGGAGATTGGTTAGTCTCACTTACACTACAGCTCATGTTATGTACAAGAAGTAGTGTTTATGTGAGTTTGTCTGTACATATACACATCAGTGTGATGACCTACATTAACACTATGATGGTGATACGTGGTATAAGACAGTATAAGAGGGCTGGCGAATACGAACAAACGGACGAATGAAAGAGCGACCGACAATTGAAATTAACGTATTCGTAGCGGCGTTCGCGATTGAAGATAAACAAGCAAATACGTCCGATAAATTTAGCTGCTCTTAGACGACTGTCAATAAATTTGTTTAACATTAGACGTAGAATTGATTACAAAGATTGCAGAAGAAAATAGAGCCCGATTAAGGAAGAATGAAAAGATTATTATTTCTCACCGTAAGTTCAACTACATATACATCTACGCTGTATGTAGCGAAGCTTTGTAAAGCTAAATACAGCTTTCTGTTGTATTTAGAAAAGAGTTAATAAATGTTGGAGTTAAAGTAAGAAAGTTTACGGACTCGCCAAATGAAAGTTATTAGCCGCAAGTTAGTATACCGTACTAAACATGCGCCTCACAATGCAAACTCCTTGTAAGTACGTTCAGACTGTTCTCTTTCTCTCTCTTACACCAGATACACATTGACTGCTCCCTTCGTGCCGGTTAACTGTTTACCAGGGGTGCGAGTTAAAGGAATCAACCTTCTTTCTTTTCTTTCTATAATGTAAAATCTTATAGTTAAAACACGTCGATAAATTCAAGGATAGCACATATTATGACGTCTGACTATTTTCAAGGTATTCTTTTCTGCAAATAGAAGTTAAACTATAAATATCTATTGAATAATAATATCAATGTGATAAGCAATCAGACAATCATGTAAGTGGACAACTTTTATACATCAGTTTACAATAAAAGATCAATGCAATGAAGACTATTTGGGAATTCTTAAGATGTATAAAAGTAGAGAACAAGAGAATTTATTCAAAAGGGATAAGAAAAGTTATAACTTTCAAATGAAAATCTTTAAACATTACTAAATGTTAACGTCGACCTCGTCATTTTTATATTACGATCTATTTCCTTCGTCTCGGTATTTCCGAATCTCCGGTTCTTCTCTCTCGAAATAAAAGAAATCAACTTTCTTGCTACCTCGTAAATAAGCAATGTCTCCATCGATCGAGGCTTGTGTACGAGCCGAAAGAACGCGATAACACGATCGATTCGACGGTGTCGAGTCTTGTTTGCTGGGGATGGATTCACGTTAAGAAAAAAAACGTCACTGTTCTTGTTGTCGTTTGTGTGCTGGTAACCCGTAGATTTGTACTACTGACTGGACTATTAGTTACCTTATCACTTATACTATTTATACTCTTATATATACCTATATGCAGGATATATATACAGGATGATCGACTTAAGTGTTACATACTTTGGAAGTGAAACTTTTTTGACGACAGTAACGACAAAATTTTATGAAATGACATGAAAAAAGAGAGATATAGAGAATAGGATAGAACCAGCAGTTGATCGTCAGCTTAACGAGATTATAGAAGGTTTTAATGATAGTATTGTATGTATGAAAACGTCGATCGATAGTTATTACGAGATGCGTTTTTTTATAGAAGGATGAGTAAGTATGAGAAAAAAAGTTGAAGAATTTTTACAATGTGTGCACACCGACCAAAACAAACTTCCGCCATTTACACCATGAAGTCTGTCGGTATTTACGATGCACGGGCACAGCGATTTCAAATTTACGGCATGAAGTAATTCGATATATCTCCCTTACATTTAGTGTGGACTGATATCTATATTTTGATATTTCTATATGCACATGTGTTTTATATCGATACAAATAAAAATTATTTATGTGTTTTGAAGTTATTTAATTATTACATACGGTGGTGATTGATATTAAAAAACTATGAATATCTTCAAAAATATCTTCAAAAAAATGGATTATTTGTGAATATTAGTAATAAAAGTCTTTTTTGAGGTTAATTGAGGTATGTATTATTATTTATTAGTTTTAATTCGTTTTATTTTCTCTCTATAGTGATCACGAATTTAAGTTGAAAATGAATAAACAAGATAACATGCCGTGTGATTTTTTATGCCTTAACCATACGATGACAATTTTCTGATTTAAATCTAAAAATACCTGTAAATTACAATCATTCTCTTTATCCTGATATTAAAACAGACAATAATAAGTAGAATAGCAATATTCTGTTTAGTTAAAATACTTTTTAACTAAAATTTTATTTTTTAATTCAATTTATGGTGTTCTGCTTCTCTTTTTATATCTTTTATGTTTCATACATAAACTACTTTTTTAAATAATTTTAGATAAGGATGTGACTCTATATTTTTTATTCCAATCGAAAACCATAACACACCCAAGAAAAAGATTCTATTATAGTGAATTATTGTGAATTATTATGCGAATAGAATGCAGCTGCAATTAGAAGGAATAAGCAAGACATGAATCTATTAAAAAGTAAAAATAACAATTTTGCTTCTAAAAGAAACAAATATTATAATTCTTTTAAAAAATATTTATTCAAAGCATTAGAAAACTTATTCTCTCCGCAAAGGTGATCAATCATTTTACTGGAAGAGAGAGCGCATTATTTTCAACAACAACAACAACAAGAAACCGACGAACCTGAAATTATGAAAGAATTTTGAAGACACCATCTTCTTTTTATTCACACTGGAAAGAAACCATGAGCATTAATATTCTATCAAAAGAATTGAAAAATGAATGCATCTTAGTTATTTATAAATTATTTTCTATAATAAATCTTATTAAACTATAATCTCTTGCATCTTTTTGACCAGTATCAGTATACATTTAAATTTCTGATTTAGTTTTCGAGATTTTTAAAACTAATGCAGATGAGTGTAATGTCTATTACTATCGTTACAAAAATGTATCTAAAAGAAAGTATCCATCACAAATAAACGCGAAACGTTGTAAAGCGTATAGGCTGTGAAAAAAAATGTTTTGTTACGCAAAAGAAATATAACTTCTTATTTTTTTATTAATACAATTATATGTAGACATTAATATAACAATAACTTCTTTTTATCTAAAATCAAATCATCGAATAGGACTTGATATTTAATATCAAAAAGACTAGAACCAATAAAAAAAAGGAGAAAGATTTTATCTTGTAGTTTTTTGTCAAAAGAAATACATGCATTAGTTTATAATTCAATAACTCTTAACCGAGCTTGACAAAATTTACTTGAGAAATTTAATGTTATCTAATGTAAACATTTTTCACGTCGATGATTTTAAATATTTTGATAGAAATAGTAATAACACCTTACAGGGGCCACCTTGTACATCTACACCATCAGTATACGTGTTCCGAGTGATAGCGTGTGGCAACCGATATAACCAGCTCTGTTTCTCTACAGTAGTGTAAGGCCAAAGAATTATGTTACCGTGCCAAGGCCTCACCTTGAAACAGCAAAGCCATCTATGAATACTGTATGAGACGTTATTACTTTGATTCTCTTCGATCGTATCGTCAACTCATTTTACTGCTTACTAGTATAAGGAGAACCCTGGCGTAAAGAGTCGATCAACAACCAAAGGGATAATCTTAAAACATTAGAAAGTTTTTGAAGTACTATGTGTATTTCGATTAGCATCGTTCTTCGTGTCTTCTTTCAATTATTTCTTTGATTAAATCGTCAAAGTTACCTCGGACATTTCTTCCCCTCTTTGTTTCTCTTTGTTTCTCTTTGTTTCATTCGATTGTACCATAGTATTGTTTCGTTACAGCCTATCGACCTGTTTTAATGTATACATATAGTATCATATATACATACACGGTCATTTATAAGTGCCAGAGAAGGAAGAAAAATATGAGATGGTGGAAAGAGGGATAAAGATATAAAAGAAGACCAAGATAGGATAAAAGTGTAAAACTGTTTGGAATATAAACAGTGGGCCACTAGAATAAGAGTTATCATCCACCAACTGTTTATGTAACTCAACGAAAGTTTCTGAACTATTTTCAATATTCTCAAGATATTAATTTTCTAACTTTTATGTAAGATTTTATCCTTGTTATGTATAAATCCCAGTTGTTTAAAACTGTTCAAGCCTTCGGAGATCTGCAAAGTAGCGAAATTATTGTAATGTGTTATTCTAATCGCATTAAAATAGAAAACTTACTTGTTCGTTTTTCGACCTGGATTGAGAAAGATGGCCGCTATTATTGCATTAAAAGTGTAATGAAGATCGTTCATTTTTCTGAGAAATTTATAAACGACTTCATTGAATTCATACATAAAAGAAATATTATCATAGAATACGTACTCGATAAGGTATTTGAAACGATTGGAAAAGAAAATAATAGTATAATCGATTCGAAGAATTCATTGACGATGTAAATTTTTTTAAAACTTTAGAAGGTCTGATTCCTAAATAATTAGAATATCATGATGATTTAATAATTATTTAATCGTTTAAGTCCCGAAGGCTTTTAAAAAAATACGGTCGAAAAAGCCCGAAAAGCGTAATAGCGCTTGTTTTAATCAAGTGCGAAAAATCCCAAGCAGCGCTTGTTTAACACTACTTTGACAGTCAGTGACGGCGCCATCATTTGTCATAGCGTTCGAAATTTACTGGTACGGAGCTTTATTGGAAAGCATATTTTTATTGTTAAAGAATATTTTATATGAGAACGGTTTTTATATTAAGGAGGTTTATCATTATTGGGAAGCTCTTAATTGGGATTAATATTCAGCGATTTTATATTGTGTGGGAATATTATTGAGCGGTTCTTATTAGGCCAATTATTATTTAGAATCAGAGTAGTGTAAGAAGTTTTCTTTGTAGTGTCTTAATAAATAAAAGTTATTTTATTTTCATAATTATAGTTATTTACATAATCAACAAATTTACCTGATCAAAACAAGTATCGAACGGGTTTTCATGTTGTAAGAGAATGTTATCAAGCACGCTGCTGCTAATGCTGCTATTGTAATTGGGTACTCAAAGTCTAGGGGTTTCGAATACTTGACATTACGATCACCCTAAAGTTCATAGACTGTGGAGTGTCTCTGTGATAAGTACCAGAACTCTTATACTCCTTGGGTAACTTTTCTGGGATATTAAACTCTATATCTTTTTGCTGTATCTACATCGACTTCGCCCGCAAAAGAAAAGCTTTTATTATTTTCTCTTATAGACGAGATCTTCACATTCTACCCACGTCTCTGATATGATAATTTATCGATGGCGCAGCAAAAGATAGACCGACCTCCTATTTTTCCTTTTACGTCACCCGCTCTTTAAACCTTCTTGTTATTCGATCGTTAACTCGATCACTGATACGGATATTAATTGGTCGCAAAGCATACGCTTTTTATCGTCGTCGATTCATGTTTTTTACTTTAATATGAACGTTTTATCTTGCGAAAAGATTGCAGAAAAATTGTACGATAATGTAGATTTTTATATGTAACATTCACAGTGACTCGTTTTAATATTTAGAAACCATAGCTTTTTAAATATGATTGCACTGTACACTTATTTAGAGTGGAGTGTTTTTGTTACCAAATAGCACACTTTTATGAGATATCAAAAACATATAGGTTTTATTTATTTATTGATAACATAATTATCTATATGACATATCAAAAGCAAAATAACGCTTACTTTCAGTGTCACAAAAACATTCGAAAATGCTTTATCTTTTGTAGCTTATTTTCTCTAAAAAATTAGGTTACTTGCTCAAAAGTTTTATTTTCAAATATAGTCGTGTTAGAACACTCAATCAAAGATCATAAATCAGTTTACATTAAAAATTACAGATATATTATACGTATTATTAGCAAAAGTAGAACGCAAAATCAAAAATATTTCGTTCAATGTATGCCAACTTGTCATTTTTATAAAGAAAAGGGAAAATCTTACCAGGAAATTAGTAATTTATTAAATATACGTAAGAGTATATATAGTAGCGGACATCATAAAACCGTATATCCACGAAGATAGAATGAAAAGTATTCAGGAGAAAGGACTCCCGAAATTCGTTACTGTCCGCGATAAACGAAAGATTATCTAGAAAATAAAACAAGATCCTGAATTAGGTGCTCTGAAAAAAAGTTGATCTTATAGTTATTTAAAGAAACTAAAACGAAAGTGTATCCTTATATAGTTCGCAGGGCATTAAAAAAAGATTAATACAACGGTAGAGTTTCTCGTAAGAAGACTTCTATATATATATACTATATATAAGCGAAAATAATTGAAAGAAAAGAATTGTATTCGCTAAGGAGTATGTTTTTAAAGAAAAGATATAGCAAAATGGCCTAATATTTGCCGATGAAAGCAAATTAAATATTTTTGGGAGTGATGAATTATAAAATATGGTGACGGATCTGTGATTTCAACTACAAGAGTTGGCGAATTAGTCTTCATCAAAGGCATTATAGACAAAATCAAACATTTGAATTGCTTTTAACACAATTTGATAAAAAGTCCTACAAGAATGAAAATTGGAACTTGTTTCAAATTTTATCAAAACAATAATCCTCTCCAAAAAATCATATATTTTACATGAATATCTATTATTTAATTGTTCCAAACTCTTGAATCCTCCACCACGGTCGCTGGATTTGAACCCTATTAGAAATCTATAAAATGAGTTAGATCGTAAAATTGGAAAAACATCAATAAAATCAAAATAGGAATTAAAATACAGCAGTTTGACAACAGAATGGGGACACACATATGCCCATAGAATATTTAAAGAAAATTATTTTAAACATGCTAAAGCTATTGCAAAAAGTTCTTAAACAAAAAGGGAATCCAATGAAATATTAGAATTACTACAATTTTATTTACTATTGTTAATAACTTTTATAAGAATATTGTTCTCTTAGATGTGTCCGAGTTTTTTATTTATATTTTTTATATACTGTTTTTGTTATGCGCAATATAGATAATTATGGTAACTAAATATATAAAACCTATGTTTTTCTGACAACTAACAAAAGTGTACTACTTATTGTTAGTAACAAAAACGAAACTTAACTCTACTCTAACAATAAGTAAGCGTATAGGGCAATCATATTTAAAAAGCCATGGTGTTCATTAAAGTGAGTCACTCTATATGGAAATTTTCAATAACCACATTCAAAATGCTTATCAATTTTTCAGATACGTACGAAGACAGCCGAAGGAAAGGCCAAAGTGGACTTAGTTCATCACGACAATGAAGTATTTAAAGAAAAAAGGAAGAAACGAAAGCATAGAATAAGAAGATTAAACGAATAAGGGAAGGAAGAAAGACAAGCAGAGAATTGTTCGAAGAAATCACTATGAGTCACGATATTTTCAAAAATGTTTTTGCACTGGTAACAATATCGGCAACTATTATGAAATAAACTTCGTGAAACTTTTTTGGCAACGAACCACCGACGCTTATGTAACTCTCACGAGAGAAAAAATGATTTCACGATGCGGATTCACCTATAGAAAAAAGGAAATATTCGCAGATTTAGAGAAACGTGTTTACATCAGTGAATAATAACAACACAACACCAAGCAGTCAGCACTCTTTTCAACAATTAACCGTTAAGGAAAGAAGAGAAAAAATCGAAGAAGAGAAGAAGAATGATAAACGCGTGAAATATTGGCTTCAGGACTCGTGTTGCGTTTATCAAATTTTCATGGTAAACAGAAAGTGACCGTTCGTGTTAGTATTATGTAAAGTAGAAAGAAACGAAAGAATTAAAAATTTGTTCCTCTAAGGATTGCAAAAGTGTGTCAGGGAAACTAAAGATCCGTCTGTAGTGTTTGGCAATTGATGTAGACACGGAATGTGGAAGTTCCGGTTGGCGTATCGGCAAAGAGACGAGGAATACGTTCGATGGTCGAAGTTAGATGTGCGGTTGAATGCGTCCCTTTGTTCGAACTCGGAAGAGAAGATCGTGTCTCGCGTTTGGCGTACAGTGGATGCTACGTGATACTCGAAAAAAGGGCATACGACAGTACGTCGTGTTGGTTCGCTTTCGTGTAGTTACAGTGACGCGACACGTGTTCGATGTTAACGTTGAGGTGAAAAAAATTTCACTCGGAAGTCGCGAATTGGTGGTCGCGAGTATTTCAAGATGGCGACTGGTATCATCGTTACATCCGCAGGACGCCGACAACGTTGGCGTCATTTACTGGTCCGCGCGCATCTCTTTGCCGCCATTTTGTGGCTCGACGCCATCTTGACGTGCAGTGGGCAGAAACCGATCAACCTCGGTGGTGTTAAGAAACGTGATGTCTACATCGCCGGTTTTTTTCCATACGGGAATCACGTACCGGAATGTCACCTGGGCCGTGGTGTCATGCCTTCTGTTAAACTCGCCGTTGACCACATCAACGAAAATCAAACAGTTCTAAGAAATTATCGGCTACATATGTGGTGGAACGATACAGAGGTAATGTTTTTTCCCATTTCTTTAAGTTTTTCTATGGACAAAATTGTTTATTAACTATTTTATTTCTTCCTTTCTTATTCTTTTTTCCTTTCTTAAATTACTCTCTTGATTTTCAAATTGGGATTGAAATATCCCACATGACTTAGTGTTAATGTGTTTAATTACAACTCAAACATTCCGCTAGCATATTTATTATTTCAACGTTTCGCTTAAGCGCATAGCGATGTTTGATGTTTAGTCAGCGATATTATTCATTCGGGTCATCGTGGGTTGTTGACCTCGGAATACTCTGACCCATAACGTAAAACGCATTATTATAACACCGCCGTAAACTATATTGATCGGTTAATTGCTCGAAAAAGCAGGCATATTCATAATTTGAAGAACGCAGCATCGCTTCCTTTCACTTGTTAACTCTGTGCGAAAATCGATACTACCTAGGCCGCGGGAGAATAAGAGATTTTAAATAACGTGTTCTGATTGTTTCGAGTTTTCTTGTCATCAAAGGAATATCCCTAGCGAATTATCTTTAAAAGTACTAAGAGAAATCGTTTGCATAAAGTGAATGACGCCTCTGATGGTAAATATCATTTTTGTCATCAGTTTTTTCTTGTTTTTCCTTTTCTCGTTTTTTTTTTCTTTCACAATGTGCCTCATTAATTCAGGTCTATATTGAAGTAGATAGCGCTGCAAGCATTTCCTGAAAGAAAAGAACTTGCGTTAATAATAACTTATTAGAGAAACTACTCTAGGAGGTGCAATTCTCTTCCATTAGTCTTTTAGAATAAGAAAGGGAATATATAACCTAGGCACTTCGACGAAAACTTTAGCAAGAGAATTGTGACTCTAATTTCGACAACAACGAGGACGATCATAATTATTATAGTAATATAAAGAGAAAGACCACTATCATCATTTACACATAGTATAACGATCAATGGATCGTAACGGCGCTTGCTACTGCTTTATTGTCTCAATTGTATGAGTTGTAACTGAAGTACGCGTTGTATATAGGTCTCGTGTTCAGTCCACCGAAAGATACGCAATATCCTGGCACCGGACGGTGCTTTATACTCACGAACAATTATATCATTCGGTACCATGCCAACGCGGTTTCGAAATACCAGTAAGTTTTCCGTGTCTCGATCGACGAGTTTTTCAAGAGAACCATGAAGTCAAACATAATATCTCTACTTAAACTTTAGCTTGATTTTAAATTTTCGATTAAAATTTGTTTACTAAGCAATCAGATTAAGGCCTTACATACGTCTAGCAGCGTCAAAAATGCGCTAAAAGAAAAAAATTGTTTAGTAGCGATAACAATAGAAATTAATAAAAATAAATAGTGCACATTATTTATTGATATTTAAACTCTATCAAAAATTTTATTTCACTTTATTTTTACAAAAATTACTATATAAAAAATCACGTGATCCACAACAGTAAAAAAGAAAGTTACTCTACAGTCTGCATTATATCTCCAGTAAATTTTGATCGATCTACAGAATTTAACATAATTCTTATAAAATAAAGTTATAGTTATAGTTGTCGAGCCGGAATTTTAAATTTTGGTAAATTTAGCAATTTATGGCAGTTTTAAAAAAGTATGCATTTTACATCATAAATTTTATACTTTAATTATTTTTTTTAAATTTTTAAATCAAAGTATCAAAAATCCGGCTCGACAACTATAGAGAAAACGATTTCGAATATTTAAAAACAAATCGCATTAAAAAATATTAAAAACTTTATGAGTTATCATACTAATAGTGGTGGAAAAAGTAGTTTCGAGAAAAACGCGTTTAAAGTTTTAAGTGTCTCAAACAAAGGACAGCTATCTGCGCGCACCAAACTCTCGTCGGGTAGTCACATTTTCTACCATAATTTTGGATCTATGGGGAATTTTTGCAATCGACGTTCACATAAATAAGACTAAAACTATAGAGAACAACAATCTGTTAAAAAAAAATCGATTTTGGGAAAATTCTGAACGTATGTAAGGCCTTAAGAAGTAAATTTTGATTAGTGATTAATCAAATTTTTTAAATTAAATTAATATTTTGAAGAATGTGTGGCTCTAAATTTTATTCTTATTTAACAGAAATGTTACAAAATAGATCCTGATTTTTAATTAACTAAAATATTCTATAAATTCAACATATTCTATTAAATACTATTTACCTACTAACTTTTCGAAACTATATATAACTATTATAGTTTCGATTGTACAATGTACAAGGAATGCAATATTCTATATACGAATGCATCGATCATTTTCTCGATGTAATATGAATATAATTTTGACTGTTGTATTATCAAACTTAAATGTGATAGAAAGTTCCAAGTTTAAAATCACACAAATACTATTTACATTCCAAGCAATTAAGGATTGATACACAAATGATTAATTTTTTATGCGATTAATGAATAGAACTTTGTGAGTCTATGATAAGCAAATATTATACGTTCAAGATAGATCTCTCTTCTCTAGTACAAACATAGGATAGCAATTATCAATATTTGCATGTTCAGAGAATGCATTATTCCTATTGGTAAAAGACACTCTAACGTGAGAATACGTATCCTTATAATATTATTAGTTGGTCTCTATTATGTGGCATATTAACGCAAGTTTTTCCTGTATGACTGGTCAATTTCTTCGAGGTACTTTAAAAAAATTTTTAAAAATCCGACAGAAAGAGAAGAAAGGAAAGAGAATTTTTTCTGATCGATAATGAGTTTGTATCTAAGATGACTCGCTAAATGTTAAAAGCGAGCTTGACCTTGTCTGAAAAGAAGAAGGAGAGAAAGGAACAGAGACGAAAGGGTAAGCTTCGATCGGTGTCTAATTATTTTTGCAAATGTAACAGTCAGTTTCGTGGTGATATCGTCGATAGTGACATTCACGTTGAGGGTTGAAGCGAAAGGAAAATGATGGTCGTTGATTTTTGCGGTTGGTAGACCGTTATATAGCGAGTTTACTCGGCAGATCGATATTGTACAACCACTGAGTCAAGGTGAGTTCTCTCTCTTTCTCTTTCTTTCTCTCTCTTTCTCTCTAAAACTCTATTTCTCTCCCTCTTTTTCGCTTTAAGTCTTCAGCTTTGAGTTTCAAGTATAACCAAGAAAGTAAGCCATCGTGAAATGGATAAGCAAGAAGAAGAGAAAGTATTAACGGCACGGCAGCCAGTAGTGTTCGGGTTGACCGTCAGAACAGCACGTAGAACCGCGTGTGCTTACATAGACTCTTTGTATAATTTAATGCCAAGGATGCCCTGGACGATGGAGACGGCAATATACTCCGTGACATTATTATTGGTCGACGGTTGTTCGCCGGTGCGGCTTGTGATTATCCATGGATCGATTAAATCGAGCGTGACCCTGTCCTCTTACCCTCCATATGATGCCTACTTAACGTCGTACCTACACTTTTCTATGCGATCTTGAACAAGGTTTTACTTGTAATAGATATGCTCATCAGTTTACTTCTATCTTTATCTTTGTTTAATCATTATCATATAAGTATAAATTACATTTATACACGCGTTTATAGAAGGAACCATAAAAATATTTTAACGATATTTTTGTAATACTGTGTGCTCATTATTAAACAAATTTTTTTGTAAATCTTTATAATTAGAATAAGCCGCAAAGTAAAAAAGAAATTACGATCGGATTTATGAAAATAACGAGTGTGGATTAAATTATTACTAATTACATTTTCTGTATGAGCTGGTTTATAATTTATAATTGCAAAATTTATAATTGGGATGCGTTGCGAACATAAGTTTATATGAACTTGTTTCATCCATTTGACCTCAATAATACGTAGTATAAATTTGGTCCCAATCATTTTGGATACTCTATATATGTTACCGTTAAAGCGTGTAATTCAGTTAATTCAAGAAATGGTATGGAACTCAGACATTGTAAATTGGATTTAATTTCTTTCGTTTTCTTTATGAAACGTAAATTCAAGTGTACTCGAGAAATGTCGGTAGAATTTGTGGATAATAATTATGAAGGCAATAGAACACAGTAGGAAAGTAATAATTATCTCTCGAGAGTTTATTTGGTAAACTTTATTTATTAGTCGTCATGACCGCATTTCTCACGAAGTAAAACCGCGAGGTCGCATTTTTCGATCGTTTTTTTCTGAATTATATATAATATAAGTTTCATTTATATATTTATACACGCTTACAAATGTTATTGGAGAAAAATAATAAGCATTTGTGGCAATGTATTTGTCAAAATAGGAAATCTCCCCATGGCACATTTGATTTCTAGTGTTCTGTTTAGTTAAAGTAAAAAAACCGAAATGATTCTTAATTAGAACGAGTTTAATTATAGCAAATAATGAAATGAAGTTAAAAGTTTAATATTTGAATAAATAGCAATTTATTGAAAAGTAGTAATTATCGAGTTTTATATTTTGCGTATTTTTAGCGAGCAAAAAAATAAAAAAAAATATTTTGAAATAATTTGAATACAAGCTATAAAAATATATATAATAAAGGTTTATATAAAAATTGATGAAACAGGTCTTCAAATATTATATTAGCCATTATTGGTATATATATAAAGCTAACTAAAAAGTTAGCTTTTTACTACAAATACTACATTTTGTGATATGTATAAGTTCTTTTTACATAGCCAATACAAAAAATAAGGTAAAATGGATGACGAATAAAAAAAGATAGACTTAAATTTATTTGTCTTGATTGGGATGGATTAAATTGTAGAGATTATGTTAAAATAAGAGAATAAGGGTACAGCAAGAGATTTATTTTTATATTATTCTTCTTTTTTTGAAGACTAAGCAATCGTTTTTATATGCACTATTTACTATTCCCAATTCGATGGACTTTCGAAAATAGTTAAATACAGGGACACAAAATCCATTCCAAACATACGAACATATACAGCAATAGGGAAATGTATTTTTATACTAGGTCAGCAATTCAGAGCTCTTCTCTCGCGGTGTTTGGAGGTGGGGTTTAAAAGAATGAAGAAACCTTATGCTTTGGAAAATGGGAAATCGAGAAAAAATTCTCGTAGTTTTCTCTCGTTGGAAATGTTCCCAAATTTTTTGTGCTTATTGATTAGTTGATATGAAGAATTTCGAATGTTGCCTTCTTGCTTTGAGATAACAGAACATTTTTCTCTTAATTTGTTAGAAAATGTTAATAGGTTTAATGCTCTGTTTCTTCTTCATTTTTCTGTTAAATAAATAAGAAATTTGTTTTTCACAGTAAGCAATTCATCAGGTGCATACTATGAATTTCTTTGATGAACGAAGATGAAAATACATTTAAAATTATATAATTTTAGGAACTATGTTATCAGTATCATTCAATTATTATTATAAAAAAAATTAAAGAAACCGTCTTATAATTACTTTCATTTTAATTTGCAGATATTGCGTATTTACTTTTTCTCTTATTTCCAATAGTAATTGTACAATGATATTAGAAATACATGAGATTATAACCAGCTAACTTTATCTTTTTTCTGTATTATTTGATATCGTGAGAAAAGAACATATTGTGTATATTAATTTTTTACAACTACTTAATGTTTTTTTCTCTTTTTCACCTTCCATTAAGTCGCGATGATAAATATCCACGACTGACATAATAACCAATAGATTTTATCTCTCATAATCAGCATGTGATCGACAGATCGCAACATAATGTTTATCTCTTTTTCGTACTATTTAATGTTTATTTTCATGTTTCTTAATGCTGATTTTTATGTATATTGCTGTTTATCGACTCTTAATTCTTCGAATTAATTTTATTTCTTTTATTTATTTACAATGTCAATCATTCTTTGATAATCTTTTCATTTAAAATGTATCTGTTAAAATTAGTAAAAGCTAATCAGTAGATGCATTTGTAGAAATAAGATCTCAGAAAAGTTCATTAGAAACCGTGGTCGTAAGTGGTCGTCAGTTATGTTTTAGATTTTATTTTTTGTAGAGAACATAAATACTAACTATATACGCATATGTTAGTGATCATATCTCTTTTATGATACTTGCTATAAAATGAGATAGAAAGAGGGGAGCTTTTATATGGGCAATTAGGTAATCTCATGATGTCGTGTTTTTATCCACATTGACACGATCTCCGAAGAGTTTTTTAATGGCCATCACGAATGTGTCATTTGGATTAAAAAAATAGACATAGAGAGTAAGAGAGAGAGAGAGAGCGAATATGCTCGTCGTAGTCGATCGATGACGTGCCTCTTTGCTAAGTTTACAATAGAAAAGAAAAGAGAAATCAATAGGCCAATGTCGTACCGCATAATCAACTTTTATACAGAGTAAAAGAGAAAAAGAAGATTCTTGTTTGTTATTATTAATGTCAAGTGTAAAATTTATCATTTTCGTAATCCATCTTGTTCTTACAGATAGATTATAGGTTAAAAATGTTCAAAGAAGAAAAAGAAAGAAATAAATCGGCTACAGATGTACGAAGTTTAAACGCTTTATATAAGAAAAAGAAAAGAAAGAGAGTAAAAGAAATAGACAATAGTGCAATATATTAATGCCGGTTTCTTTCACAATAAAAAGATTATAAATAACGATTTCACAACGGGTGAACATTATCAGAGATATATTAAATGTGGTCCACATTGAATTAGGTTCTATATTTCATTGCACCATAGTTTATACAATGAAGAAAAACATTAGTTTAAATTTTGGTATCAAGAACATATAAAGCAAATAGGAAAGAAGGAAGAACATAGAACAAGAAGTCCTGAGAAGAGATCTCTTTATGGTGTAGATAAACATCATCCGATTTAGTGTAGTCTATAAATTTTAACAAAGAAAAAAGAAAAAGAAAAAGAAAAAGAAAGAATGGTAAAATACGAATTTTTCTTAAGCACATTGAGACGATTCTTTAAACATCCTACGCTTTCTTTTTTCTTTTTTTTCTTTTCTTTTGCCTTTAAGTAATTACATGATTTATTTTCAGCGATACTTATTTTATTACCTAATGGCTTGTCTAATAGCGTTATATAAGTTTAAGAACATTTTTTTTTCGCTCCTTCACTTCACAATTTTGTAACTATACATCAAATTAAACTTACGTCTATACAGTTTCTTATTACTTGGACTACAGAACATGAGAATATAAACGAAACTACGTTTATGCGCTACTCATCGACCATTTTGTGGCTGACATTATCCTAATTAGATTCATCTAATTGAAGTGAGAATACTACTCATAATACTTCCTTTTAGAAGCGTGAAAACTACTTACACCCTTAATGGATTAGGCGAATCTCATTGTTTTAAAACGTCTTTTTGGCGTCTTTACCATTTCATAATTTCTCTCTCTCTCTCTCTCTCTCTCTGTATGACATTCTCCTATTTAATTAAATTTATCTTCAAAGTAAATGTTCTGCTAGTAACAATGTACCATTTGAAATTAGCGCACATGTGTTTCTGCAATCAATTAACTTCGTTTGCATCAAGTAATACGATTACAATTACAATGCTGAAGCGTAGTTGAAACGATTGAACACAATCATAGTACAACGACTAAATCGTATTTCGATTGCTGCTGAAAGGACATTACGTTTTGAATGGTCATTGAACAACGACTGCACATTTTATTCTTTGCGGAGCTGTGGAAAACGCTGACATTTCTCTCTTTTTTTCTATCTTTCTCTTTATCTTTCTATCTCTCTCTTTCTTTCTTTATCTTTTCCTTTTCATCTTCCTTTCTATCTGTCTATCTTTTTTCTATCTCTCTCTTTCTTTTTATCTTTCTATCTTTTTTCTATCTCTCTCTTTCTTTTTATCTTTCTATCTTTTTTCTATCTCTCTCTTTCTTTTTATCTTTCTCTTTTGTTTTCTTTCTCTCTCTCTCTTTCTCTCTTCTTTATCTGAAGAACGAAGAAATGCATGCGTAGACCAGGCGGTCGAATGCAATCAAAATTTTATATCCACTTTAAAACTCTTAAAAGAGAAGTTTAAGATTACTCGAGTTTTTGTAAAATGTCGGAGTCGCTTCAAATTAGACTTCGTAGTAGCGATCTTCTTCAAACGGCAATATTTAGTTCCTGTCTGATTAGCCATTTTGATATAGTCTTATTTAACGATCAATGTATTGGAGGAAATGATGTTACATAAGTAGTTGTTTAATATTTGCATCTAGGATGTATAAGGTATGAAATTATTTGGAATTTAACGAATAATTGCTACTGAACAAACATCTTATTTTCGTACAAATATTTTGACAGTTACTGGTATAATAAGAATCAATTTTTAACTCAAAGATCATTTTGGAAAACGTTATAATCCATAGAATTTCGATCGTAACCATCTATTAAATACTGATTTTATTATTTCAAAAGAGAATTACAAAATACCTTGAAAAATCTTCCATACTACGATATTTTTTTCGTTTTTATATTTTCTTCGATCGGAATTAAGTCGTTTCGTATTCTCTCTATCTCTCTCTTTCTTTCTTCCTTTTACTAAGCTACCATATAATCCTCGAATTAGCTAATAGTTCAGATTATGAGTTCAGAATGAGATTTGTTGGACTAATAAATCATTTGCTCATGTATGTCTTGACCCATTCCTCGCAATTCCTGTTTCTCATATATAGCTTCGTAAGTCAAATAAGAATAATATTCTTTGTTTTTAGTCTTGCTTATCACCTTACCAACTTTACCCACTAGATGCTGTAATATAGATTTATTACTTATCTTCAAACAGGTTTTTCTCCGTTATTCTATCTTATTATTTTATAATACAATACCTATTTTTTTCTTCTTTCTAAAAAAACTTAGGTCTTTTATTTCCTGAGATTCTTTTCCCCATAATCTATGCATCTTGCTAAACACGTTCAAACTTTAAATTTAGATACGAAAAAACAATCCAATTGTAAGTTCTCTAAAATAAGATTTGCTTTTTATTCGTTTCCTTTCCTTCTCCTTTTTTGTTTCCTCATTTAACATACGAAACGTTATTTTTAAAGATACGAAGGATTTTTCTTTTACATGACGGTATATGTAATACGCGAGAACACATTTCTCGAGGATACGGTACTAAAGAAAAAAAAATAAAACGTTATACCAAAGCATGCACAAAAGTCATAGAAATTTTGTTCTACTACTTACAGCACAGTTTTTAAAATACGAGCACATTACCTACATTAAACATTATGATCTCGATTGAGTACAGTGGTGCCGCATGGCGAGCTCAGTCGGAAGCAATGAGTTGTACGAGGTTAGAGGAGAAATAGGGGTAGCTTTTGCCACCCCTGGAGACGCGTTGTATTTCTGAAACATAAAAATCTATCAGCTTTATCCGTTTTTACGGGAATTTCCGTAGCTTGGCATTCCTAGACTTTGGCTCAGCCCAGAACGTACGATTGAACGGGCAATATCTATGTTACGAGTAGGTTAGGAAAAGAAAAAGAGAAATAGGTTTTTTCTAAACGTATACGTAGATATACAAGTAATATTTATATATAATTTACGTACATACTTATAGAGTAAATATAGATTTATAATCATGATTTATAGTCAGAAGAAAACTTCACGTTCTTCATTTTCACTGATTTAGAAGCTATAAAGCATAACATTCTTATGCAGCCAACACATACACATATATGCAACGTAGACTAAATGAAAGTACTATAAGTTCTTTTCAACGAAATTATTGTTCATGCTTAATTCAACTTTTTTAAATTTAATAGTGAAGAAGGGCTGATCACTCAATGAAGAAACAAATGTGATCTTGACTTGAGATGAAAAGGAATATCATATTATTTTTTTTTATAAATTTGCACATTTATTATTCTATTTTTTCTTCTTCTTCTTTTTATTAGGACTTCGTCCTGTTATAGCTTTTATTGCTATTTCCGGGAGCGCTTTATTGTTTTTACCGAGGGTAGGTTGCTAGCCTCACCCTCGAACCCTCCTCTCCTTTGTCTCGGCTAGGGACTATTCTATTTTTTAATAGCTTTTATTCTTTGATAAAATAATTCTTAAAGTAAGTTAAATTTGTCGATCTATAAAATGATGTGAATTAGATATCATCATTTTATAAATCTCTAAATATAAATGTAACTTGCAGTAGAATGAGTTGATTGGGTAAATATAATATTTTCAAAAGATGCAAAAACGACAACCACATCTATTAAACCAAATATTAGGTTGGTGCATATGAAATGTCAGATTTTCTTTACATGTGAACCTTTGTCTCTCTGTTTTCATTATTCTTTTGTTTTTGGCATTACTTCGTTTATAGTCGTATTGTCCATTGCCAGAGTCACATTTCAACAAAGCAGATTTTTTCAAAAGTTTTTAATTTTTTAATTTTTTTAAATTTCCTAAGGATATGTGAATACAACCGATATATTCGTGTAATTTTTTTATGAGTATAAACTTGGTAATAATGCTGCAAAAGTTGCACGCAATATAAACAAGGCGTTTGAGGAAAATACTGTTAAGTATCAAAAAGTGCACCGTTGGTTGAAAAATTTCAGTCTGGTGAATTTTCCTTACAATATGAATCGCGAAAAAGACCCAAAATGTCTATGAAAAATGATGCTCTGAAAGCATTAGTGGAAAAGAATCCTACTGTATCTTCATGGGAACATGCTACCAGAAAGAAACTTATTCATCGGATCTTTCGCCAACCGACTTTCATTTTTTTGAATATTTAAAACAATTTTTACGGGCTAAACAGTATGAAAATGAAGACTATCTGAAAAATTCCATTTTAAAGTTTATTGATTCTAAAGATTAGAATTTCTTTAAGACAGGCATCTAAAATCTCGTTAGGAAAAGTAAATGAGATAAATTAAAATCTCGTTGTATTGAAGTAAATAGAGTTTATTTTGATTAAATAAACAGGTTTTTAAAAAGGATATGCAGTTTAATATATTCACTTAAAAACCCGACATTTCATATACATCAACCTAATACGTAAACGCATTCTTTGTTTATAAAACTTTTTAATAGAAAATTTAAATTCTTTCCAGTTTGTATTTCTTACAGTAAGAGAAAGTCCTTGTTTTTTATGTTCTTTACATATTTTTATATAGCGTAATACCTGCTCTGTATTTACTAAAAAATTCATAACATTTTGTTTATTCTATAGAACATTATTTACATTTCCAGAGTTGATCAAATATTTCATCAACTCTGATAGTATATTAGGTACAAGCATATATATGTACATCTATGTCAAAGGCCTTACCTCGTTGAAAAAATCTAATTCCTGCACGATCATTAAAGTTAAGCAACGATGAGCACGGTTAGTATTCGGATAGGTGACCGCTCGGAAACATCATGTGCTATTGTCTCTAGAGAGATAATAAGACGATCTCTATGGAAAGGTAAGATGGACTGTGTTTAGAAGATATTGTAGAAAATTTCTTCAAACCTATAAAAAAGAGAGGAATAACGACATAACATATCTACGTAGATATGTATATAGTATAATGTACATGAGTTCAGTGTACACACACAAACGTAAAAACAGCGAGTGTGGCAGTTTTTCTACCGCAAGAATATTTGATATTTATTTCTCCATACTTCTATATACTTCTCTATACTGGAAAGACTATTTTTTATGACGGTCTACATGATACGAGATTTGCAGCATGACCCAGATTCCTAGGATAGGTCAAACTTATTGAACATATGTTTTCCTACGAATCTATCTAACTGCCGTACAATCATGCTCCGACCTGTCCTTGTGATTTTCATAAAAAGTTAGATAAAGACAGCAGAATTCAATTTGGCGTGTGATACATATTTTTATAGTTTATTTTAACGTTCTTTTTCGATAGACTTTTTTGAACAGCAAAATCAACTGCCACAGAAAATGAGAGCTTTTTTTATGTTTCGTTTTTTTCAGAAGGTATTTGAATTACGACTAGTTGGACGAATTGTGCTTTATCATTTGTCTCCTATTTTCTCTTTTTTTCTTCCATATGCTTCTTTCTAACTCTTTGTAAATACCATTCATACTCGTACATATATATCTATCTACCTAGTCATACATTATAAAGTGTATCGGATGTTTTCTTTTAAACAGTATTCGTTGCCTTTAGTGGTATAGTAGATACAAGTATACATCGGAAGCAATGCCGTACGATTTTGCTTTTCGCTAAAAGTTCGAGAAGATCCGTTTGAGATGGCTTCGTAGAAGAATCCCTTTGTACGAAAGGCGAACTCCGATGATTTATCAAACATAAAAGAGCGTGAAACTTGTATACATGATTCGGATATTTCTATCGAACACAACTGTTTGTAGATATGTGTATATTTTGAGCATGGGAATGCTATACTATGTAACGTATAATAATCGTTTCATATACTCTCGGCTCTTTTGAACATTAAAGCCTACATTCTTTTCAATACACATATACGCGCACGCACACACAGCTACATATGTGTCAATGCTTCCCTACTTTCTCTTTTGCATTTGATTTCTGTGCTTTCGTGTGAAAATATTTCAGAATATTCGAAGTGGAGACAATGAATGTTATTATTATTTTTTCAATCGAATTTACTGTACTCGATATCGCACCAATATTTTCTCATCTTAACAAGTTTCCCTTCCGCCCTTTTCTCCTTTTTTCTATGCATAGCATCTGACAGCACATTTATCATGTCAATCTTTTCATCAAATTTAAGTTACCGTTTTACCTTAATAAGCTATTAGTATGTTTTATTGTCTTTTTATCTGTTGTTTTAAACATTATAATAGGCGTCCAGAACATTTTTGCTCAAACTTGTAATTAAATACGATTTTCTATAACAGGAATTCAAACAACGCATAACATATTAACCGACTTATGCGGGAGTTCGTAGGATTAGATTTATTGAAGTACGAAATATGAAAACAAAAATGAATAATAAGTTTCACTAATTATTGCAATTCTGGCAAAAATGCATGCAACTCATTATAATCTCCTCAAAACTATCTTAAAATCCTCTCTAATATACATAACTAGATATCCTTTCTATAATTACACGTGACTTAATATACTTTCTTGTCGCTCATTCGTCTCACATTACTTTCCGATCACTCAATTCACTCGCCGATACATTCTTTTCTTTCTTTCCACAACACACACTCACAATCAGGCTAGCAGCAACCATTCACTTACAATAATCTTAATCGATATTGCACCGAAATATAAACTTAATAAGTCTAAAAAATCTTGTCAAAAAGTGACAAGCGGTATGATACTGTTTGTTTCAGTTTATATTGAAAAATGTCAAAGCAGCACGATAGTCATCTTTAAATATATATCGATAGCCTCGAGCATACCGTCAATCGTGTAACACGGCCCAATTTTCTAGCACTTTTCGACATGGAATGTGAACAGCGCAATCGCTCTGTTTGGCACTCAGACAATAATTCAATTTCTTTATTTTCTTCATTGTCAGTTAAAAAATATAAAGAAACCAGAGAATATACTTATTTACGACATACACACACACAACGAAGCTTTTAATCTTCGTCGAAATATAATCAAACAAAATGCTTCAAAAATCATCGGATATCTTTTCTCTTTTTTGTGCACTCAATGGGGCGACACGCATGCGCACGTGCGTTCTCTTCCAGTTGGAAAGCTGCAAACTAGCACGAACTAGATACGATATCTACTTTTAAGATTTCTGCAAATAGTACTTGAATCGAGAGATAAAGAGAGAAAAGAAAGAATAGAAAGAAAGGGAAGGATAGAAATAGAAAGAGAAAGAGAAATAAGATAAAGAAGAGGAACAGCGAGGCCGTTCTAAGTTGGAGCTTCGACTATCAATCTCTCTATCTCCTTGTATCTATAGCGGCCCCTTGAATGATCCTTGTGTAGCAAGGGTGAGATGTTTGCGATGGAATTTGAAAGTTCAACCCTGCCGAGGGTTTTTGGTCCTTTCGAGGCACTCAGCCACTTCACCCTTCACTGTTATATGGCGCTTTAACTCCACTCGTCCATCGACCCTCCTCTTTCACCTACTTCAACCTCTTCTTCAACCCCTTCTTTCCCATTTCTCTTTCTCTCTTTTTTGCTCTTCCTATTCTTTTTTATCCTATCTTCCTCTCTCTTTCTTCATTTTTCTAGCGTCAACGTACTTGCCCCTTGGCATTGGTTAGATTTAAAGCAACGATCGAATAGAGCTTCTTCGCGTTAGTTCCAATTCCTTCAGCAGCAGTAGCGGTCTGCTTTCATGATTTTCTGCTTCGCGTTTATCTCCTAGCCGAGTCGTACCACAAAATAGAGTTTCTCTGTGTATATGAGCAAGGAAAGGAGAGAGAAGTTGGAAACATCGACAAAGGGAAATTGATCAATAGAAGTATTTATTTTTTTTTTCGGTTTTTTCTGGTGCTCTGATTTACAGAAGAAAATCAAAAAGTTGTTCTTATTTTAAGTTTTTAATTTTTTAGAAGTCAGAAATTTATAAAAGATCTGCGTGTCAAATGTACAAATTGAATAATATGGTTTTTATTTCGCGAACAAAACGCAAATCATAGCTTGTAAAAACATTATCTTATTGAACCTTTAACACTAAATCTAACACACGCGGTAAAGATGCAGTAATTTATTAAAAAATGCGATAAAACGCATAAAATTTCTAAATAAAAGAAAATATTTTGTTTACTATCCAATTGGCTAAAATCTCATTCTATAATGTATTAAGATACATGTTTCTTTAAAGCGATCACTTGACCGGTTACGGTAGAAATAGGTATACATGAAGTGTCGGTAGGAGGCTTACTGTTAAATAATCATTCATTATTTATATTTCTTCATATATTATTAATAAGAAAAAATGTCTTGAATTAACATTCTTGTTCTTATTATCGCGTAACATTCTTTCCATGACATTTTTATATTACCTTTATTCGTAATAAAAATAATTTTGTTATTTAATTATCGTTGTTCAATAAAAAAAGTGTTGTATAAAACTTTATATAAATTCTATTAAGTTTTTCTTTTTCCCCTCCTCTTTAATCCTATATTATTATTCTTATTTCCATTAAATAATATTTTAAATGATATTTCTCCTTACAATTTCAATCAATCTAATTGTAATAATAATAATAATAATAGCAAATTTGAATCATGTCATTCTGCATGATACGCAAAATTTTGTTCTCGTACATGAGAGAGAAATAGAAATGAAAGGTGTCAAGCGTGGACAATGCGGGAGATTATTATGTAAATTTGCGTCAGTTCGGGGGTTAGAATATTTGAAAATTTCAATGCACCTATTCATAGAATCGACTGTTTCTCTTTCTCACCTACTCACTCAATCATTCTCTTTATCGCTTATTCTCTGTCATGTAACGAGAAATTTTGAAAATTGTCCCAACAAATTTTCTCTTTTACCTCTCTTCTCTTATCTTCTTATACGTATACGTATTATCATAGAACGTGTTAATTAATTATCTTACGTGTCATTTGACAGCGACTATGCATCGTAAATTACATTTCTACTCGAAAGCTTTTTTTTATTTCTCCTGTTGGTTAGAAATAGTTGGGTTAATTTACATACATGTTTAATCAATTGCTCACAAAATTATATAAAATATCTTTCTTCCGATTATGTCTTCATCATATTTTTGAGAGAAAGAAAGAGAGAGAGAGAGAGAGAGAAAGATCAAAAAATAAAAATAAAAATGAAAACGATAGAAGCCGATTGGTCTGTTGGTGACGCGTGGTAATTAACTGTACTTCATTTTTAATTGTCAACAAAGCGATCTCTTTTTCTCTTCTTTTTATCTTTCTCTCTCTTTCTTCTTCTCTTCATCACAGTACCTCTATTCTTCTCTTTCTCTCTCTCCTTCTATTTCTTTTTGTATAAGCTTTTTCTCTCAACGTTTTTACCCGGTTTTCCTCATCGAAGTCAAGCTGATACAGTAGCTGTTGCTGATGTGGGCTGGTAGAATAGTGGTAGTAGTGGTACTTGAATTTAAAGGGTCGATCTTCTTCGTTGCCGTCTCTCTTTTCTTCCCTAACAATTTCTATTTATCCCCTCCAGCTTCGCCTTCGTATACTGATCGTCGAAAGTATTGAGGAAAAAAGGAAGATAGAAAGAGAATGGGTGCTATCTTCGCTTTTAGAAGAGTTTCTCATCCCCAATATATCCTTTTTTTCTGAATGTAATGATCGGGAATGGATCTCTGATGGATCTCTAATGGATCGGATTGTAAACGAATGTTTCGCAAAAACAAATAATTAAAAGCAATTTAATTGAAGCTTATTAATAAATTTAACATACAATAAGAATAAATATATACATTGTTTTACAAATTTAAAATGGTTAATAATAATTTTACTGTTATTATGATAATAAGAAATTAATAAAAATAACGTTAATGATGAATATAATAATAATGGTCATTTAAATAAATTATAGTATGAAGAGAAATTAATACAGTGAGTACAAATAAGAGTATTAATACAGTGAGTACTAATAAGAGTATTAATACAGTAAGTGAAGCACCTTCTTCGGTCGCAGGTTGCCTCGACATCTCAGGTAACATCAAAGGTAACCGTACCTGAAACCTGGACGGATCTTGTGGCCCTGCCGTGTACATAGTCGCCTAAGTGGGAAGCCAGCACGTCGAGGAACGCTCGCCCGTGGCCGAAACTCCGAATCGTCCAAAAGCCTTGCCTTACTACATACATAATGTATATGTTACCGTCCAAGAGGGAAATGCCGAAATTCACCGAAATGCCTAGGCATTGTCCACAATGCTAAGCGTTTTTAGGCAACGTAGGACCTACGGCCTTTAGGCAACCTACGTTGCCTAAAAACGCCTGGCATTGTAGGCAATGCCTAGGCATTTCGGTGAATCTTGGCATTTTCCACTTGGATGGTAACATATATACATCACTCAAGCAACCACGCACAATTTTCAACTAATCGTTTATATTTTA
This sequence comes from Polistes fuscatus, assembly GCF_010416935.1. Lineage (NCBI taxonomy): Eukaryota > Metazoa > Arthropoda > Insecta > Hymenoptera > Vespidae > Polistes > Polistes fuscatus. The sequence continues at coordinate 11,397,133 of NW_025113140.1, read as the reverse complement.
TATAAGAAGGACCATTTAGATAAGGGCGAACGAATCGACTTGGGAACACACAAATCGCAAAACTTCAGAACAGTACGATAAGTGGTGTAGTGGTATTTACGTACGACCGATCTTACTAGCGAGCACTCCCGAATGGAAGTAAGTACCTAGCACGTGCACAAGGCCCAAAGACACACGAGACCCCCCCCCCACCGTTGCTCTGTACGCTATCGCTCGATCGCCAACGCCCGTGGCTATTGAATTTGATTTCACTCCACGGCGCAAAATACAAATTTTTCCCAAAGCCCTAAAAAACCCGAACACAGTATAAAGATTAATTTCTAATCAAAATATTATATTTATTTTAAATGAATAAATATTTTTGAATTTGTAATTTTTATTGTTTTAATACTAATTAATATTTATATAAAATATAATATTCTTCTATGTAATAATTTAATTTTAATATTTTATAATAAGGATTACCTAGTAAAATTGTAATAAAATATGATAGAAAAAAAGAAGAAAATTATAAACGATATTAGCTTATTTTACTCATGACAATGATGGGTGGTTTCGATGTTCCCACAAATAAGAAGAATATGAGGGATGAAAAAAATAAGAGAAGAAAAGATCAGACTGCCGTGCCACGTGCCTCAGCTCCAGGGCATATAAGGGTAACTTTTTAAAATGCAGTTAATTCTATCAATCGATAAACGATTTTCTCCTGACCCAGATTTTGGCGATTCCAGAATGACGTCACATTTCTATATCGTGTTTGCCTGTGTATGTACGTATATGAATATCGTTCGGCGTCGTGCCCAGGTAATTTATTCTTGTCTAATACTAACGGCGAGTACTACGAGTCGCGCGATGAATATGTAAAGAATGTTGCTCTTTCGGGAAAGGGATTTTTATGTCCTTGTTCAGAAGCGATATATTTTTCATTCGATCGTGAAAAATTCGCATTTTTATCTTTTCTACCGTGGTGGTAATAAAAATCAAGTGTTGTTGAAAAACAGACAGAGATGGATAGATATATATGCTTATAACAATATTAGATAATAAGAAATAAGATTTGAAGGGACAAAGAGATGCAGATCTCTGGTCCTCTCTCTCTCTTTTTCTCTCTTTACTAATTTAAAAATATAGATAAATTCAGATATATGTAGAAATGAGGGACTCGAACATACGGATAATGACGGAAACTGAAGGATAAATAGAAAGAGAGATGGCAATTTTAATTCTTTATCGAAATAATTAAACAGAGTGAATTAATGTAAATAATGCATATATACGTACATTTGCATTCGCAACATAATGTAGCTGGGAAAACGAAAATTTCATGACCTCTCTTTCTCATTCTCGTTTAATTATCATCAATACAGTTATTCATCGATTTACATAAATCAAGTCTCTAAGGAGGGAAGAATCGGGGTGTAGAGGGTTGGGATGGTCTAGATGCTTTAAAGCATTGGCACCGGGCATCGAGTAAAGCAAATATTTTCGATCAACGATCCGACCAGCCTATAACTATGCAAATATGTGTTAAATTCTGTTCGAATCAAATTATCAGCTTAGTACGCGACATGTGAAATATAATCAAACTCTACTCGGGTATATTGCAATTTCTCTCTCTTCCTCTGTCTCACTCTCTCTCTCTTTCTCTCTCTTTCTGTTTCCATATCTCTTTTTCATTACCTCTTTCTCTCTTTCTCTCTCTCTTGCTCGTTCATCCGTACCAGAGGGAAGTAGATCAATATATTGTTATAATCGTGTGCTTCTGATGCGTGAACGATCATTTATTGCTTGGATATAATTACGAAACCTTTTAGCTAATCTCGCATATAGCTTGTGAGCATTCTAGGAACGCGCTTAACGCTTGACGAATAAAAAATGTCTTGACGAGTAAATTTAATCCCATATTACTTCATGTCAAATCGTAGAGGCATGTTTAAGAAAGAATAAATGCAAAGTATAACGAATGAAAAAGTAATCGTAAATATAGTAAATATAAAATCGTAAATATAAAAACTAAAATGTCATTTCATTAGGCGTTCGATAAATAATTTTAAGATCTATAAGACTTAATATTATTCATTATTATTAAGAATAAATTTTGATTTTATATTTTCTATCTTTAATAAGGTTTTTTTTTATTAGATATTTAAAATAATTACTCATATTATTATTATATATCGTATTATTATTATAATATTATATTTTTCGTATTATAATTATCTTTTTTTTATTTGTTTTCATTAATTCTGATTTATCTCTCAATTAACTCTGATTTGATTTTTTTGATTATTGATATTTTACGTATATATGTACGTATACGTAAATTTTCAGAGATTTTTTTTTGGAACGTTATTTTTTACTGAATTCTCGTAGTAACTAAATAAAATATGTCAGAGATAATTCAACAGTTTTATGAAAAAACAATATTATCAGGACAAAAGTTCTGACCTTATTCCGTTAAAACTGGTGAAAAATTAACTATTCAATAATCTCTATTTTGTTTATTAAATATTATAATACATATTTCATGAAACGTAGATTTTCGTTGTTTTAAATATTTATCGTAATTATTACAAGCTTTTGAACTTCCGTGATCGAATGTTAATCACAATATTGGTTAAATAAGAATAATTAGATATTTACGTTATAAACAAAAATCTGCGGATTTTTTATTTTCCATCTATATCGAGTTGGAGATATAAATCATGTTCCTTCTGATTCTAGCTCGTAATCAAAGATACAATTTTTAAACTTATTGGCTTGCAGATTAAAAGATGAACTATTAATTTTTCCACAGTAGTCGACCCTAATTTGTTAGGGCAGGTCCGACAAAATCTAATTGACTTTCTGACACTTTTTATACATTGATGACATATAATTTCTAAGAAGTATGATAATTTTTAGAAGAAAAGGAAGATGGAAGCATCTTAATTGTCTACCATTTTCGAAATTCAATATCATGTAACTTATTCGTCAAGTTGAAACACTTCTGAAGCTTTCAGAGTTTGAAGAGTTGCTGTTACTGTTATAGAAAGATAGATAAGGATAGATAGACAGAACCAGCAAATAACCGTGAGTAGAAAGGAGAAAGATAGAGAGAAAAAGAGAGTAAGAAAGAATATATGAAAAGCGTGACAATTTCTCGGTTAAAGTTGATGTCCACTTAACCCGATTCCTTTGTCTACCGAGACCAATGCATCCGTCAAGTTCATCTTCTTTTTCTGTATTCTTCATTCCTTCTTGCAGTTGCACGATTAGACGTTTAAAAAATAAGATAAAGAATGTCATGTATATTCTTTCTTCTTTCTATTGTTCGAAGTATCACATTTATGTTAGTAGATCTATTATAATTAGACACATTTTGGTATACAAGTGTTTATAGAAGTATATTAGGTTTATTAATTAAAAAATATACTCCTAAGATCACATTAGCTCCAAAGACGGCTACATAAAACTAAATTCGTGATATAGCCTTGGCTCTCTTATATATTTTTTATTTTATTCGCCATGCCGTATTTAACTTTTTTCTTAATCTATATCTGATTCTTGACTTTTACGCTATATAACATTCATCTGACATTAATTTGACAGTAATCCTTACTAATCTTTATTATCACTTATCATTTCAGGAGACAAATTGAAAGTTCGGCACTTTAGTTAATAATTCAACGATTGATCGTGATAATAATGATTAATTATTCCTATATAAAATCATTATCTTTCGAAAAGATCCGAAAAGCTTAGAAATTTCCCCTCATGTATATACGCCTTTTTCTCGTTGTTGTATGCGATGATGATGGTAATAGTAATGGTGCGGGTAGGGTAGTGAGTATATATATGAGAAAGAGGTTACCCTAAGACCTTCTAATGTAGCTCCCGCGTTAAACCGTATTATTCTAACAGGACGAGCGAAAGATTAAGTGAGACGTCGACAAGCGGAATATCTTATAAGTTCTCACACGTTTAATAATTTCATGCTAAATTAACTTTGTGTGATCCCTATCCTTGGTAATACGTCTTTACTCATTCCACCCTTCACCTTTCCTAACTATTCACTTTCAATTTCTCTTTACTTTCGTGAGTCTGTCAAAATTTTGCGAAGAAAAAAAGAAAAAATACAAGAAAATATGAATATATATGTTTACTTGATGTAGATGATGGTCGTCCAAGAATCACATCGAATCTTGATATTCTCTTCTATCAATTTTCTGGTTATCGAAGTAAATACTTTTCACGGACAACTGGTCAAATACGAAATTACTGTTCGCTTTTTTTCTCATTTGCTTCTCTACTTTATTTTTTTTTTCTACCTTGACTACCGTGCTTCGGATCTGCAAATCCGAATAACTCGACTCTCTGCCTTGTGCATTCGATATTTTATTTGCTTTATTTTGACGAAGAGAGGTTGGAGAATGGGAATTTTTCTTATCTAAAGGATGATAAAATCTCTTCCCTATGATGATCCTGGTTCAGATCGATGATCGTGAGCCGATTGAATTTGCCTTTAGCTAGAGAGAATCATGGCTGCTGTTGGTGAAACAGTACAAGGGAAGGGAATGATCACGGACTCGGTCTCATCTTCTCTTCGAACTGTAGAGATGTATCTTCGATTGGTCGGATCGAGAATAGAAAGGAATTGCGAAGCGAACGAGTCGAGCTGGGCTATACCGTTGACGATGAGATATAGAAAAACGATAATTCTTCGTTGCAAGAAATGAGCGGTGGGCAATCGAATATTGGATATTGGATCAAAAAACTGATATTTAACTGTTCGCTTTCAAACGCTCTCTTACTCTTCTTTCTCACATACAGATACACACATAGACACACACACACACACAGAAGTCCTCTCCCTTCTTGCTCTTCTTCGTCGTTCTCATTTCTAGCTACAGTCGATGTAAATGTAGGTCAACCATTCGATCGAAGTGCTATTACCCTTTCTATGGAAGGATCACAATTTTTGTAGAATTCTATATTTTATTTTCTTTCTTTTTCTTTAGTAACTAAATAATCAAAAGCGTTCGAAATTTTTCTTAAAACTTATAAGTGTACGTTAAATGTGAGAGTATTTAAGCATCCCACATTAGAAAATTATATTATATATCCGAAAATTATGGGAGAATTATGGAGAAATTAAAAAAAAATTTTAAGTCTAGAAATTAGTTTGGTGCCTTGATATTAAATTATTTATAACTTTAGTTTGAATATAATAAATAATTGTCCATGTTATAACGTTTAAGTATTAACACTTAGTTATAAAACATTTAAGAACAAATCAAAAGAAAAACTATTAGTAAGCTAAATGGCAAGACTTACATATTGTACCGAATTTATTTCTATTCTTGATTTAAAAGTATATTTCACATCCTGTGTGTATACGTTTACTTTTTTTTTATACGTGTAATATTTTTCTCGTTAACCATTAAAAATGTATAGCTTATGATGTCATTTAGGATGGGACCAATGTCTCTTTTGTTTTCATCAAGGGATCATTTTCTCAAGGGAGAATCAATTCTTTGATTCTCAAGCTAAATTATGTGCTCATCTAAAACTTCTAAAGGCATAAAAAGTTTAGAATATCTCTAATACTTTTTTTTATCAATATTTTGCATCTGTCGGACCTCATTTTGTAGTACAATAAACTCCTTATTAAACTTTAAGCTAATAAAAAATGTAGGAGTTAATATTTGTATCCTATATGAAAAAAATATTTCATCCTCGGAAAATTATTATGAAATAAGTTGTCTGTCGAAAGAAGAGGATAATTAGAAAAGCTCTAGATTCGTTCTTTGTTAAATTTAGTCAATAGTTAATCAATATATTTATCTGCGATTAATCTGCATTTTGTATTCGGAATTAAGTTAATAAGTATGTATTGTATATTATGTAAAACCGGAAATTAGTTAATAATTCTGTATTCTGCATTCTGTGAAACTGGTAATTAATTAATAAGTCTGTATTTTGCACTCCGTGAAAATGGTAATAAGTGATAAGTCTGTATTTGAAAATCAGAAAATTTACAATTCAGTTGAAGAGTTTTAAATTCCTGCATAACTTTTACTGAACATTGTTTGGCTATTACTGAGATGGAAACCCATTCTTGTGTAAAAAGTAAGCAACTAGAAATATTTATTTTTAATAAATACTCAGCCTGCGCTGGTTCGTTGGATTTTTAACCTATTTTCCTATCAGATCTTCTTTTATTCTATCCTATTGATTTATCCTCGTCTCCCTTTCCGTCATTAGCATTAAATTCACGTTCCTTATTCCTCTATAACCTAATTTTTTTCAGATTCGACATAAAAGATTGTTTCGGGCGAAAGTAACTTACTTTCTTTACGTAAAATATATTTTTATTTTTAAAAAATTATTAAGATTTGTTTTATAAAATCAATATTGATCTTAAAATAACATTGAAATCTTCCAGTAAATAAATATCAATAAAAGCCATAATATTTTCTTCTTGTAAATATATAATTCTTGCACGAATAATTTCTCCCTAATGCCATTTTTTTAAATAAAAAGTTAAAATACTTAATATTTTAAGAATAAATATGACTTATTTTTATATTTGGAAAAATACATTAAATGCTTCTATCTGAATTAACAAATTATTTCATAGTAATAGAATTAATAAGATTTAAAAAATACGAATATATATGCAATATATTTAAATGCATGACTTTAAAGTTATGAAGGTTAAATTCAATTTCTGGTAATATAACTTGAAAACAACTGGTTAACCTAAATTATACTACAAGACGTAACATTTTAATTCTTTATAAGTACAATAAAAGAGTAAAAAAAAAAGTAAAAGTAAATAATTCGCATTATTATTGTATTGGAATTCTATTAGAATTTATTCAGAGAGTAAACTTCAATTCATATAAAAGAGTTTTATTGGATAAATAAATAAAAAATTATTTTATGCTTTATTTCATCACATTATTCGAAGCACCTAGTACATGGAATCTTGTGGAACGTTTACGGTTTTCAAAATAGACCAGACATATTATGAACATTAATTTCTCTCTCATAAACATACACATATACATACTCTCTGACAGATCCATGCCTTATCGATCAGTCACGTTACATTCATTGAATACACATGTGCACACTAACACATATAGATACGAGATTTAACGTAAGAGTTAAGTAATATCGATACAAAGTAACATGTTCATGCTTTATACTAAATTATCCGTTGGTAATTACAACTAGTAATCTGAAAGAAAAAGTTGTTGCATTTCAAAAAAATTTAGTTTCTCAAAATCTAAAGAATTTGAAATTGAAAAAAAAGAAGCTAATTGACTTCTAGTGTCATAGTCTCTCTTATGCAATAGTTTTATTACTCGTAAATCTAGGATAACCATTCTATGCGTCTTGCGAGCTCGTTTCTATCTTATGCCAGCACGTTTCTTTTGAGTCACCCTATAGATATACATATGGTTCTATGGTAAACCTGGCAATTTATGACCGTCGTGAGTTGTTAGACACGAATCATTTGACCCAGGACCCCACAGTCAAAAACTTTACCCGCTATATTAATTATATGAGTCAGTTTCGAGCAAGCTTCTTCTAACGTGAAAAATATATTCTATGCACAAGATTAAACACAGTTAATATACAGTAATCAATTTCTTAATTCTTGTCATTGTATGTGCATGTAATTTAAAAAAAAAAAAATAATTTTTCATTTGTATTACTTTAGTGGGCAAAAGATTTACCTTGAATTTCTTCTTAAAAAGAATATCTTGTTCACAAAAATTTCTTCATTAATTATTATCTGTACAAGGAGGATTACGTAAAGTGTTCATAAATAGATTCTCTAGAAAAACAATGAAAGTGAAGAATTAAAAATGCAATATTCTTTGTATGATGCAACAGAGAGATAGAAAAGTGGATAACAGATAGGAATATATCAAGTACAATTTCTATATTTATTAATTTATCTCGCTCCTGTCTAATTTATACATGTCTATATATATCTATTATATTCGTATTAGTGTAATTACAATATTCAAACTGAAGTCAAAGTAATCAAATTCAATCTGATGCCGATCCTGATTATTCCGAGCCAATCGGAGTCGACTTGAATCGGCGACGAGTTTGGATCAATCGGATAATCGAGTTCACCGACTTTGAATACGCGAATCTGTTTTGCCTTATAACAGAAGTCCTGTAAATCTACAAAAACGTGACTTCTAAACATACCTCTTTCATGAAATCCAATTTTAAGAAGTTAGTTATAGGACTCCGTTCGTATACTATTTTTAATAGCAATGACCAATTTTTTTCTTCTTATTTTTGTAGGATTATTTATTACATTATTTTTACAAAATACAATTCTTTTTATTAAATTTATAGAACATCTAAATCTATTATAATTAGCGATTTTAGGGAGTATTTTAATTGGTCTGATCAACAAAATTAATTTTTTTTATATATTCTTATAGTTCGGAGTCTATGAGGGGTTACACCATCTTGAGGTTTTCAAATAATCTCTCTCTCGATTGTTTTTTGGCTAGACAAATTGTTTATATTTTTAAGAATATCTTAAACGTTTAATTATTTCAAAATTCAAATTAGTTCAAGTTATAGCAATTAGAAATGAGCGCATTAGAGCGCTACCGAAACTGAGGTAGCGTTTCGACCGTTACGAGAATTCAAAACCTTAACAAAAGATATTGTTTTTTAGTTTTCATTGTTTTTTTTAGTCAGTCCTTTTGCGACAACAATGGAAGACCTCATATACGGTCCAGGAATCGCAGATTGAAGGTAATTAAAAAGAATATTTCACTTTAAGGTGTTGACACCGTACTATTTTTTCTTTTGCGTTTTCCCAAAACTACTTTTTTCAAACTGGTATATAAGATCTAATTAACCGATTATGTTAATATATATATTACAACATATATTCTTTATAATATAATATTATTTAAGACGTAACGTACGAATTTTTTTGATTGGGTGCTATATTTATAAGTTATAAATTTTTTAAATTCAAAATTACGTTAAAAATTAGTTTTCTTTCAAACAGCAATCATTTCTACAAAAAAATTTTATCAAATTTTTCCCTTCGTCACGTCTTAGCTATTACCTTTTTAAACAAGAAAAAACAACTTCTTTTTTCTCACAATGCCTGACAGAAAAGTAAGTCCACCATCATCAGGGATTTCCAAAAGAGGATCCTACTTAATAGCTCATATCTCCGTCATTTTTTAATTTTTTTGTTCGTTATTATTTTAAATTATTCTTAAGACTACTATATAATATGTATATATTTATGTAAAATAAAAATTATTGTATATATTTAATAGCTACGTCACAAAAATGGGTTCTGAAAATTTCAAAGTGAATTTAGTTAAAATAACCGTGATATGAAGGTTTAGTAGATTGAATTCCATAGAAACTACAATTGGATGAAAAACTTTAAACATGTTTTTCTCGAAACAACTTTTTTGAAATCGGGCGTACACTTTTTACAGAAACTATTTGACCAATCGACTTGCAATTTTGCAGACATATAGAGTACATGTTAGGCTATCGTTGGACGGGTCATTTTTTAGTTTGCTTTATAATTAATATTTTTCCGGGCCGTAAGAAGTGAAAATTTGTTCGTAAAAATCAGAATACTCTTTTTCAAGAGCCTTTTGTCAATTATTTTCTAAAATAAAATTTCCCTTTTTAACGATAAACACATTCATAATGATTGAAAGAAAAAGAATTCATCCGTTTAATTGTAAGATGCTTTCAAACATATAGTATATTATAAATATAACTACAAAAAAAGAAAACACTGTAGATTAAACGTTTCTTTAAATTAAATTCAGAAAAATCATTTTTAACACCGGTGTTCTAAAAAAAATGTCCTTCTCTGTGGTAAAAATTTATGAATAGAAAAGAGAAAAGAAGACAATTATTCTTGGCTTCTGATTGAAATTACTTGCAAGCTTCAAAGATAATAGCTTTTTCTCTTTCTTTCATTTCGTTTAAAAATAGAAAGAAAGTGGATTCTTCATCCACTATTTCATTTTACCTAGGTGAAAAATGTTAAGAATTGAATGTGCTTTTGTCTTTATTAAAGAACGCATTAAATAAATTGTATGGATTATAAAGCAGTATCATCCATTTTTAATTTAAATAATTTTGAGACCGATCTAAGAAAATAATTCTTTCATTATTTATTTTTCTTTTCTTCTTTCTGTCTGTCTATCTCTGTTAATGCAATTCGATACGTCTAAGCAGATGAGCAGTTAGTCTGATGAATCTTTGTGCTGGATTAGGGAATCATGTGCACCGTGAAATCAGAGTACAAGCCGGCTGTAAATATTCATAGCACTCTCGAACCGCAATCAGTGAGAAGCAACGTTGCATACCGAAACGACTGCATCATGCATAATCCTGTAAATCGCCGGACGAGCTTCGCGTCATCGAGTGCCTCGGTGCTTAAAAGCGATGACTTACTCGCAATCCCTTCGAAAATTGTGCACAAATCGATCGACAAAGCATTTTGGTAATAAGCGAGTCCGATCGAAAATGTAAACAACACAATACGTATATAACGATTATTTTCTTTGCGATTCTTCTCTTTTAAAAGCTTTCGTTAAATTATTCGTTAAATCATTGTTTCCATGTTTTTCATCAATTTGATACTTTTTTTCATTGTTTTTCTTCTTAATTTTTTATTCTATCCTTTTTGAAGGGTGCGTGGATTTTGGTAAAAAGACATTAGTTAATGAAATATATGAAATTTAATATAAAATATGGTTTTTGGTAGAAAAAGATATTTACTACAATTTTAAATATTAAAGAAGAATAAAGGAAACTACTGCAAACTTGAAAAATGCCAATTAAATTGGCAAAAACATCATATACATTACATTGATGCAACAGTTATCGCTAAATTTAAAATATCTAAACAATAATTGTGTGTGCAAATGAATAATTCTTTTTTTTAAATCAAGTGAAACTAAATTTTCACTCCATGTATTTACCGTTCTTGTTTATAATTTTAAGTTATCTTTGAGGGAAATAATAAACTTCGTATCGGATAAATGCAGCATCTTTGGATACTATAAAATCCTCAAGTCATCTTTGTATTTAATCCACTGATTAGAAATGTATATTGGATGAGGTATATCGCATCGATCGGAACAAATGATAATCTGACGGAGCAATATCTGATGAATAAGCCGGAGGCTCTAAGACTCATTATAATATCTTTTGTAGCAGAAGCAGTATGCGGCTTGATGTTGTTATACAGCGATTTAATGAGACCTTTGATAATATATAGAAGTTTGCGTTCTAATTCTTGACTAAAACGGATCAACTGATATTTATCCTTTCTATCTTAACCCCGACTACAGACCCATGCAAAGACATGTGAGTCTAAGCACCAGCCATAGTCAGCGTCTATCTTAACGTTTATTATGGACGTCTTTTAGTAAAGTTGCTACAATCGCTTGAGTTCTGTTTAATAGGTATTATAAAAGCTTATAAAATGTAATTAAAAGAACAACTATTTTTATTTTAAACATTCTTTTTAGAAATAAGAATACTAAAAAATATTCTTTTTAACATTATATCAAGCAGTAATATGTACTTAGAAAGTAGACCATTTCTAATGGTATATTTTAAATATTCATGGAATTTTTAAGTAACAATCAACGTATGATTGTAATATGAAATAGTGTTGCGAATTATCCAAGAAGAAGAGAGAGAGAGAGAGCAAGAGAGAGAAAGAGAGAAGCAGTAATAATTTACCTCACTGATTATGAATGAGGAACTCGACGTTAGCCCAGCTGCTAGCAAAGGGAATTGCTGTTTAAGGTCAGTTACAAAGACAGCTGTTTCTTAGCTGCGGCTAGAAAGCGTTTCTATCATTTCCAGAACATTTAGATTCTAGCTTTCGGAATTCATAACACAAGACGTTGCAACTCGTATACGTTTTACTTGCTGTAAATGCTTGCAATTCTCTTCCTCTTCCTCTTTCTCTCTCTCTCTCTCTCTTTCCTGTTCTCATTCTAATCTATCTATCTATATCGTTTGCTCTCCATTAAGTACAAGATATTTGCTTCAAGGATTTTGATCCTGACGGCGATATCCATCTTGTTTACTTAACGTAGAGGTAAAGTACGTATGTGTGTGCTCTTAGAAATTTATGTTAAATCTATGTATATATAATAGATATAGGATGCTAAATTATTTGCTTTATATATACGCATATACTATAGTTATTATTTGAAAATAAAGAAATAGTTATAACAATATAAATAAAAATTTGTGTTAAGGCATGTACGATGTAATCATTTCTTCTTAATATTATAATACACTTCATGATAGTATAGAATTATAATTTAATAACTCTAAATATACGACAACCCGTAGAATGGCCTATTTTTAATTGTGAATTAAACTTTTGCATTCAATGTTATTGTTCTACTTTATTTGCCTTACGATGATCATAATTATAAATATTATGTTATAATAATCAAGAAAGATGTTTCTTTTACTATTTAAAAAGTAATTCAAGCTAAGCTCCGCAAAAAAGAGTATTTTCGTGAACGTTTTTTTCGATAAAAATAACGAGTTATTGTTTGAAAGTTTTTATACCTTATTATTATACTTTTAACTAATAGAAAACAAATGTAAAAAAAGGAAAACAAATCTTATATTAAACAATAATAACTGCTTCCTGAAGAAAACAATTATAAGAATCATCATTTTCGGTGTCTGATTCCGATACACCAACTTAGAGAACCTGCCGTTCGTGTGAGTACGGTTGTGCATTATCATACAAAATTCTGGATAAAAGCTAAAGTTGGTTAAAGTAGACGCTTATGTTTATTTGTACTTACTGTAGGCGAAGATTCTATATTTATATTTTGAAATCGAACAAATATTAATTCCACTATGCGCGTTTAAAGAGATCGTAATTTTCGGAGCGCAGCGCGTCACAAGTACGTTGCACTCGACGCTCACATTTCAACAGATAATTTACACATGTGTACTTATCCATAACAAATGATCGATAATGACGCTAAAGGATAAGGATCCACTAAATATATTTGAAGGGTTAAAAGTTCCCAAAGAAAAAATGTTTTTGTTGCCACGTTTTCGGGATTTTGCTATACTGGCTCCGTATTGACTTCAATCCATATAAAAGCCCAAATAATAAAAATGTTAGTGTCCAATTCTTCGTAGTACATTTTTAAAAGTACGTATAATAATATTAATTTATGTAAAAATATCGATGTTTCTTAATGTTTTAACCATAACGACATCTTCAAGTTCTATCATTTGATCATCTTCAAGTTCTATCATTTCTATCATATGATATAAATAGGTATATATAAACTGTTGGTAAGTTCATTTTTCCTAGAATACAATAAAATAGTATGATAAAAAGAAACATCACTGGAAGGAAATGAAAGATCGAGAAAGCGATCTAAAAAACTTCATCACGTTCCCGTGGTCGGGAAGGTAGTTGCGGCGGATTTACTCTAGGACGAAAGTCCGTCCAACTCCTTTCCGTCTCGGAGACATGGTTATCTCGTCGATCGGTCATGAATTCGTTCCACTTTCTGTGGAAACTTCGACGAAGCTTCGTTGGTGGTCTTCAAGTGACATTCTCTAACTTTAAGAAGGAAAACTACGAATGTCACGTACAAACAGCGACATTGGATTGTACTGAAAACAACAACCAATAGCAGGAAAACACCTTGTTTCTTTATTTCACATCCTATAACAGCAGGCATTTTATACAGAAAATGTTTATAAATTTATTCATATGTTACTTTTTAATTCGTCATCTCTGATATATTGTTTTACACTTACTAAATAAATTAAGCCATAGAAAATATTGTTCAATCATTAAAAGTATAGGTTTAATAATAAGCAAAATTCTATTATATTTTTACCGTATCTTCTTAAATAAAAACATAAATCAATATCGCTGTCCTTATCTGCCTTGAATATATATATAAATTTCGTAAAATTTACTTATTTTATATCTTGTATCTTTTTATAGATATGTTGGCGTTACTTTGTGAGATCCGTAAATTCGTGGAATGACTGACTAAACTTTGAAATAATTAAACCGGCTGGTTTAAATATGAAGTAAAGCAGAATTACGTACTTTAACTATGTAATATATGAATTTACAAAAGGCAATAGTTAAAGTATGAAATAGAAATTTAATCTATAAATTAGATCTGATAGAACAGCATATAAGTAACAAAACATTTCTTTTCCACGTTCAGAAAGAAATAAGAACGAATAACTAATGGAATTATTGTAGAAAAAAAAGATCTTAAATACGGGTTAAATTTCAATCTCATACTTTTACTACTAATTTCTTGTGAATTTATACATATATAATCTTACGTATAACCTAAAACTACTTGTTTTAGTGTATAATACAATTCTTTCTATATGCTTTCCCAAAAACATCTAGTAATTTCGAGTAAAACTTATGATTTTTATAATTTAATTGAATTATACAATTTAACGCTGACTATATCTATGAAGTTTTATCCAACATGGAGTCCTCTCGTAATTTTGAATAAACTGAGATAATGAAAGCAAGAATTAATTAAAGAAAGTAAAATTTGTGGTTGAGCTAATAAAAATAAGAAAATTTTATTGGCTCGTTAGAGGAAAGCCTTTTGGTATAAAATACCCTTTTTATTTATGAATAGATACAACTAATATGAGTGTCATGGGATTACAATGTTATTTAGGAGTAAACAGAAATATTCATCGTTCAGTATTATTCATCTCGATCTCAATCTCGTCTACAAGGAGTCCTTATGATGCACCTTTCAAAGATGTGTCCTCATGTTCGCCCCGTAAAAGAATAGCATGATCGCTTTCGAAATCGGCCCAGCAGGTGGTTTACTACAACGACGTTAAGAGTGGGAGATACGGACGATTATCGCTTCGGAAAATTCTGGAAGAATCTACAGTTGTTTCCGACCATACACTGACGTATATAAAGTATCGAAGTTATGGAAATTAGTAGAATAAAAACTTGAAAGTAAAATAATACCATTATTTGGAAAGTTAATGCTCTTGGAGAATACGAAGATGAAATAAATTATGTTGTTATCCCGACTTAAAAGTTATCTTATAAAAATAATGAAGAATAAGTAATAAACGAGAGAGAGAGAGAGAGAGAGAGAGAGAGAGAGATTAAATTACACATTCTTTGTACTACTTCCTCGCATTAAACACGTGTGTTCCTCGTCTTCTTCTTCTTCTTTTTATTAGGACTTCGTCCTGTTATATTTTAGCTGTATAGTTCTCTTCAGGGCGTTTGTTGCTCCTGCGACTCTGATGTCCAGCTTTCATACCACTGTTTTGGAGGTCTTCTAGTTGGTCTCGTTGTTCCTATTTTTCCTATTTTTGCCACTTTCGGCAGTCTACTGTCGTCCATCCTGTCCACGTGGTCTCGCCACTCTCTTCTCCTCCTTCTTATCCACCTTACCACGTGTACCTTGCGTCTCACATTCTTTTCTTATTTCTTTGTTTCTTCTTCTGTCTCTTAGTGAGTTCCTTGTTGTTGCTCTTAGCGTCTTCATTTCTGTGAGTTCTGTGTTCCTCGTAATCGTATAAATTATTCGTTATCAACAGACCCTTCACAGTATTGCTTGTTCCAAAAAAATGAGAGATCTGTTTGGTTGTTGAAAGGAACGTAAGTATTGTTTCATATGGAACAAGCTCGCCTTCTGTAATACTAAACGTCTATTTTAATAATTAAATTTATAACTAAGTTAATAACTAAGTCTCCTGTATATAAAATAAGAATTGCAAGATTGTTCTTTCTCATTTCTGGTTTTGTTTATCTTTATTTTATTAAATTTAAAAAAACTATTTTTTGTGCCTTCTTTCTTCATCGCAACAAAGAAAGAATAATTGGTATGCATTTACATCTCGTTATTTATATTTTTCGATCATTTCGTAATAACATTGATTTCTTAACAAAAAATTTTGAGATTATTGATATGTAATGAAATATTTAAAAATTTACTATTTGACATTTTAATAAAAGTTATTTTCTAATTCTTTTTCTTCAGTTTATTTCTCTTTTTATTTAAATCTTAAATTATGGAATACAAGCCACATAAATGATAACAAGTATTTAATAAAATTTATTGTTACAAGAAAGATTTGAAAAATTCTGTATAAATAATTTTTGATAATATGTATAATATTCATATATACAATTTATGTTTTATTTTTTAATATCTAGTTAATTAATATCTAGTATTAATTTAAAAAAAATTTTAATTAAAACAATTAAGAATAAGTTATACTTAACTAGCTTACTACGAATTCACTAGTTTATAAAATGTTATTAAAAACCAAGTCTTAGCTTTCGAAATACTTGGAAAATCTGTATGGGATCCTTAAATGGTCGTCCTCATTTTCTACTAATTCATTATACTAATTTTGTATCTTCGATGCATCGTTTTATTTCTCTTGTGACCCCAGAGGTCTTTGTAAATTTGTACTTTATGAAGAAAATTAACTTCTATTTTTATGTAAAAAAAGAAACAGAAAATTGCATACCATTTTTCTCCTTGCATCCCTTTTCTTTCTAAATTGCTGTTCAGAATTTTTTTTTAGTGTAACAACGGAGACAACATTTTAGCCCAGCTTGCCAGCATCGGACTAGTGATAGAAATCGCTAATGAAAACAAAGGGGGTGGAAAAGTGCGCTTGTGTATTCGACTTATTTATAGGTAAAGTTCGGCGATAAACTTTCAACGAAAGACAGGAAAAAGAGAGAGAGACAGAGAGAAAGGGAGAGAGACGGTGTTGTTGATGGTGCTGAGAGGAGTCTGCTAGAAGCAGGGGTGAATTGATTGAAAGTGGTGGGGGATTGGGAATCGGTTTTATGCTAGAAAACTGGAGTGTCGTGGCCGAAAAACAACGCAGTTATATAACTTTATATAAAATAAAACAAAACGACGTCTCGTGCCACTCCTCATCCTCATCCTCGTCATAGTCATCGTCATTGTTGTTGGTTACTTCTAGGTTTTTCTTGATGCGTTGTGTGTGTTGTTTACCATGTTCTAGGGAAACTGTATCTCGTGAGAAATTAAATCCCACTGGTGTATCTCTCGATAAATAAAAGTAGCAGCAGCACTAGTTTTTTTGTTTCGACTCACCATTCCTTGTGCATCACTTTGTCATATAGTATACCGACAGTCAATAATAACTTGTCGGTCGATTTCACACTAGTTAGAGAAAGTTCTCTTTCCATTAATTATAACCTATCATATGGAAGGAAATATAAGCGTGTATTAAAAATATTTGTGCATATTTCAAATGTATTAATTAATTCATCGTGAAAGAAAGTTTTTTAATAGAATTTTTTATTTATGTTTTTCTGCGAATAATAATGTTAACTAAACTCTTTAAAAAGTATTAATAGTAAAAACTATTTCTTATGAAGTGCCGTGATTATTATAAGGCACTCAATAAAGTGTATAATATGTATGCTATATTAATAGCCAACTTTATACTAGATGCGATCGATTTTTTGTTATAGAAATGTTTCGCGACTATCTATTAAAATCTTGTCATTTAACGCATTCAAACATATGTCTTGTGTACTAATAGGTGACAGTGGGGAAAAAGTTATTAAACCAACATGATATTTTATTGATATTTATTAATTAAAACGTAGCCACAGAAAAAATATAAATTAAATTTTATTTTCTTATAATATGATTAATAGAAAGTCTGAATCCGTATGTCTCCAATTAAATGTTCGTAATTTGGTGTATATCCAGATAAAGATAATGGTAATGAATTTTCAGTATGGGAATCAATATGTAGAGAATTTGTTTAGTTTCCGTGAACTTCAAAGTTCAAGAAAAAACCGATTTATGTATTATACATCTAACATAACATAAATCTAACATAAAACACGAGTAGAGATATTCGTTACATTTGGTGATATTGGGATACTTTTCTTAATTGACGTATTTCCAAAAATCTTCCTTCAGTTCTCTGGCTTGTAAGATTAAATCAGTTTTCAGAATTATAATTTCATTTTCTAACTGCTTTTTTTTAACATTAAATGTGTTAGGAATCGTTTCTTGTCGGTTATATAATATAAAAAGTTTTACAACAAAAGTAATATAATAGTTTTTTAAATTTATTTAAACAAAAATTGTAAGAACATTTTGTTAAGGATATTCATTATAGATAACTTCTATTCTCTTATTTGAATAATAAATAAGAATAATCAATATACATTCTTATTCTTGTTAATGTAATTTGAAAAAATGCTCTTAATGGGCACAGGACCAAGAGGAACAATTAGTTTTCTCCGCCTATCCCTAATTTTGCTCTTGGTTTCTACAAAGGATCTTTCTGACATACTTAAACCACTTAAAATTTACGATTTCTACACTTATGTTTCTTAATCAACCGTAGATAAGAAAGATTGGAATGACTATACCAGTATTTTATCACTTTATCGTATTCTGTTTCAACGTTTTTTGCTCTCTTTCTTTATTACGTATCGGATTAGTAAATTTAATTTTTTCTACCAATAAGAAAAATACGTTCAATATAAGGTACAACAGGCAAGATTATTATGTGTGTGTGACGTGGCTGGTTGTTTAGACCAATTAAGCTTGAATGCAATAATTTTCTTATACTATATAATTATCTTTTTCGTAATAACATATTCTCGAATTGTTGCAATAGATTGTATTATAAAGATTTTTTTTTCTTTACATATAATCCTGTATATCCCAGATATACAGGAAAGCATGTTTAGTACTATATATACAATAATATATATGTTACTGTAAAAGACTTTACTATATGCAATATCCAAGGCATGAGCGAAAGATTTTTATTTTTTTCTAATAAACGTCTCTATTATTATTTTCGAACTTTTTATGTGATTAAAATAAGACACATTTCGGAAATATTTTTGTCATCTAGAAAAGGTTTATAAAGATTAATCTGAAGTATTTCGATCAGTGTTAAAATAAATCCAAGAAATTTATTTTGATTAAAATTATAATGATTATAATGGAGACTGGAAATTTTGGATGAAGTAATGAATTGTAAAATGAAGCACGTAAGATTTCTTTATTGAAGTGAAAAGAAAATAATTTATTTATTCTTTTATCAGGACAATAATGAAACCTTCGTGATTAGTTAATTCATTTTCATAGGTTGTTAAGCTTTTTTTTTTATGTCCTTATTAGATATATATGTTACCGTCAAAGTCGGAAATCCGCCATTGCTAGCTGTTCCTAGGCACAGCCAGCAATGCAAAGCGCCTTTAGACAAAGTCGGAAACAGAAGAATTCCTTACAGCTTTTCCTCAGCATTGGACATAATACTTTGGTATCCTATAGAATATCAACTTACCATTTAAGCAACGTTGAAAAGAATACATTATCGGGCACAGGACACACAGCATATGGACCCTCTCCCCCTCCCACAAACAACCCATACCCCGTTCCGACACACACACACACAAAAGCGAGCATAGTGGGGGGTTGTTGTGACTGTGGTATATTATTATATAGGGCCCACTGTTACTTATCGTAGAAGAAGATTATATTATGTTTAGACAAGATATTCGTAGAGATGTCCACGGAAAATCTGTATCTTTTGTTCCCTATCGTATCGGAAGATAAACGGGTTTAGAACGAAATGTTTTATACCTGCATTCTATTAAAAAAAAAATTTGTTTTTTACTACGCTCTTAGAATGATTTTCAAATGTACATGTAAAAGAAAGTGCCAAACTATGAAATGTCTTTGAGTGAAAAATGTAGTAAAATGTAATTCTAAATGTCATTCAAGCCTACCATGTTGCAAATAGGGTAATTAAAATTTCTTATTTGTATTATGAAATGTTTATTACCCTTAATAAAAAAGTCATAAATTTTTTTTTGTACAACTTTCTTCTTTCTTTACGTATTTATATATTTCAGAGTTCATTTTTATACATTAATATTTTGGACATACACCAAGCGACCATGTCAATCTTTACATTCTCCAATCTTTCAGTAAAATCTTTTATAATAACACATATATTATTGCATGTATAGTACTAAACGTGCTTTCCTGTATATCTGGAATATACAGGATTATATGCACAGAAAAAAAATCTTTATAATACATAAATACACTGACTTTATAAATATATTTACTTGGAAATATTACAGTACTTCTTAATTATCAATCGATAGTTTATAGAAATAAATATCGATCTATTAACGTTTACTTTTTCGAATACACATTCATTTGTCTTTTATTGAAAACGTTGAAAATTGTATTACAAACTGCTTTTGCTAGGAACAACATTTCATGAAATTGGAATATATCAAAACTTAAAAGGAAAAGAGTAAATATGACAAGCTTTCTCTTATGTCATAAGCGTTAGTTTTACTCAAAGAGAAGTCCTTGACAGAAAGAAAATCTTTCTCTCTTTCCTTCTTCAGCTTACTATTGTTCTTTCTCTTTTTCTTTAGATTTTCGTTCAATTTATTGCAAGCTCGAGGTAGCAAGCTAGCTAGAATGAAATAGGAAGGCACTTCGCTGCCGGAAGTACGGACCTTTTGGTTGTTGGTATACTGTCGACAACGACGAGATTCGGATTGAAATGAAAAATCCGGATCGAATTTTGTGAAAAGTGCTCCTTTCAACTCTCACGTCACGGCCGTCCTATTGGCCTGACACGCTCTCCACAGAACAGGAAACTTTTTTCTGACGTAGACGACAACAGCCGTGTCAACATTGTGCATGCTTTTCACCATATCAAATACAAAGTTGAAGTCGTCCCTTTTTTCATATGTGACTTGGTATGTATTGTCTCATATTGTTATCGAGCAAATAATTGTTAAGCGACCAATATTTTCATCGTCAATTTGGGGTTAAACCATTGTAAAATCTCTTCCATTGACGACCACAGGTACGATCAAAAAGAAAAGTTCGATCGAGAACTCCGACAATTGTGATCTGATTTTAAATTGTTGAAAAGATTTTCTAACCTTACTTTCATGAATACTTTTGTTTTGTTATTTAAGCCGCGTGCTATGTTAAACTCGTATCTAATCACGCTCTTACGCTAAAAATTCCTCCTACATAGAATCCTCTCGTGGTTTCGGATAGCTGATGTGATGAAGAATGAGAGTTAAAATTAAATAAAAGTTTTGATAGAGTCAATATATAAAATCGTTTATTGACTCGTTGAGTAGAAACGTTAGGGCATAAAAACCCTCCATGCCGGTATTGTTTCAATGCGCTTCAATGCAAGATGACGAGCAGACGGCTCGCACCTACGTATAAATTCACTCGTCAGCGAATTATTCATTCTTATATGAGTAAAAATTGTGAACCGGTGAGGTTGCTTTCGCTTGTGCGTGTATAAGAATGTTGCGAATACTTATACGTTGGGGAGTTCATCTCATTTCACGTCTACAAGGCATATTTATGTCATTAATCATTCCTAAGGTTTGTTTTTCATCAAGAAAAACATCGTAAGAAAATTAAAACAAAAGGAAAAGACTAGTACTTTTCGGCACTATAAAATGTATAATATAAAAATTAAGAAAATATAACAATAAAACGATCCTTAGATACAGAAGTTTAAGTAAACAGATTTCGAAGAAAAATCTATCACAGATGTGTCCAAAGCCGGATTTAACAGTGTGAAAGCCCCAAGGTAACGATCAAACAATTATTTGACCTTCGTTTCATTATTATCTACTTCAAAATCCAGCGTTATTTTATTGTAAACATTTATATTTTTTATAACAACTTGTAAAAAGAATCCAAGAAAATATGAAATTTATGAAGGCTTAAAAATAAAAAAAATTGTGGAGGTTCAATTATAATTTGAAGGCCCCCAGGCTTCAACCTCTGTTGCTTTCCCATAAATTCGCCTCTGAATAGGCGAAACTACTTTCTATAAACTATCGATTGATAATTAGGAAGTACTGTAATATTTCCAAGTGAATATATTTATAAAAAGTCAGGGTATTTATGTATAATTAAGATTTTTTTTTCTCTACGTATAATCCTGTATATTGCAGATATACAGGAAAGCACGTTTAGTACTGCAATGGTAATTGTTAAGATCAAAGTTTATTCTAATATATTTCACTATAATTCTGAAAAAAATTCAATTGTTCCTCGTATCATTTCTCTTCTTATATCAAGCAATTTACAATTACAGACAAAAAAGCTTTCTTTTTGTCCTTCTTTATATTCTTTTTATTCTTCTTCTTTCATCTATCAAAACAAAAATTTGCATCAAAAACATGGATGATAATAGTAGTAGTAGAAGTAATTCACAAGTAACACCAATAGCACAGAACCCGTAAAGTGAATGACTTTCCGGGATTATAATTTTCTGATTGTTATACTTGAAATTTTGGATTACGACGGCGACACATGGTTATGTTAAATCGAATGAACAAACTTTTAACTTCTTCGAATCAAACTTGAATCGCACATTTGTAACTACAGCATCCATTTCTCTTCATTAATTGTAATTATTTCCTACCTTCCAAAGCAATGCTCTTTTAGTCAAAAAGTTACCATCTGATCATCATCGACAAATCGAATAAAATAACAATAATAATAATAATAATAATATTACATTTTACTCCTGCCGTCAAATCCTTTTTCAATTGTTTTAATTTTTCATCATTATTCGTTGTTTTATTAAACACGAAAAGATCTTTTTCTAGTTTATTGTTATGAATTCTTTTTCTTTTTTCTTCTTTAGTACTGACAAAAAGAACGGTGAAAAGAAAAGATATTTTTCAATAAACATTAGTGGCCTATTGCTCGAGCATATGATAGAATTTCATAAATTGCTATCTAAAGTATTATCTAGAGTAAAAAAAACAATTGTATAGTCATACAAACACGCATCATAAATTCATAATTACGATAAACTTCTATCGGGGATTTGAACTTTCTATTCGTATTTTTCGGTCACACATAAAGAACTTTTCGAAGAGGTTTCGAAAAATATTTCTTTCCCATCGATGAATCATTGTTCTGATAAAAATGAACAAATGAACGAGATTATTATAATTTTTTTTCAATATTATAAAGCTTTTAGAAAAATTTTTTTTCTCCTCGAATTAACGAAATTCTTTCTTTCTTTACAATTGAATGCCCTCGCTTTAATATGGTTAATAAAGTGGAAAAACAATTATGAAACGCTTTATTTCGTGTCCTGATTATTCACAAAAAAAGAAAAGGTAGGAAAAAGAAAGAGAGGAGAAAGAAAGATAGAGAGAGAGAGGGATAGTAGATAGTAGAAGCTTTCGAGTGCTGACTAGTTTCTTTTACAATTAGAAATGAAAAGCTTTACGTGAATCTCACGTCAAGTAAGTCGCTTGAAAATCTTCAATATCCTTCTTTCTCCCTTTCTCTCTTTCTTTGCCATTGCGTTTTGTTACTACTCTAGAGAATAGAAAGAGAGAGAGATAGAGAAAGACAGAAATAGACTCACTGGCCAAAAGTATCCCCAGGGGTTTCTGCTCGCGTCAATCTAATTCACTCTTGTAATACATTAGTTTCTCTCGTGCTGTGGCCACAGAAGTATATGTACATATGTATGCACAATATATAGTACATATGTGTGTGTTACATATCGGTTTAGTTATGTAACTATATTTATGTACGTAGGCGAGTATTCTACACTCTCTATTTCTAATTACTCATAGTTCTATCTTGGTTTCTCATTAAAGCGAAAAGATAAGAGTATTTATTTCTCGTAATTAAGTCTAAATACAGATTAACTATATTATTTTACGATAGTTCTGTCCCCTTAATTAATAAGTTTTAATTTCTTTAATTAATATATGTTGACTGTAATCCAGAAATAATTTGGATAATTGATGATATTTGTAATTAATCTTATCATGTACTGTAAGATTTATTATGTATTTATTTAATTTTAATTTATTTCATAATGTTTATAATGTTTATTAAAAGGTTTAATTTGATATAATGAAATAGGATAAAATCATAAGTATCTATAATCGTGTAAATTAATAATTAATACTCGTCGTGTTTTATGTTACTTTAAACGTTGTAATTCTTAACAAAGATATCGTCGTAATTATCTCTTTATTATTCGTCGTCTTTCGTTGTAATCTTTCACTTAAAACACACTCGTCGCAATTTCCAAATCAAGCCATGCAATTGCGCGCCGGCTTGTCCTTTCGTTGCTTATATATACTAATCATCCCCCTCTATTGCCTTTCATCATTTCCCGTAGCGTCTTTCTCGATACTTCTCGATCATTTTCGACATACAAAATCTAAATTATTTCTTTACTTTCGATAGGGAATATTCCAAAGGTTTCGATACGACTACACATTAGGCAATAGACTCAAGTGGTGTCGCCTTACAAACAGAACACATGCGTTCCCGTCTAGAGAAACGGTTTTTTTCATCGTACAATAAATTCTTACACGCTCATACTCATATCACCACAACGCGACAAATAAAAAATAACATTTCCTTAGCGGTACTTATAAGGAAATCATCTATCGATATTTCTAGAAATATCGATGCACACACACTTCTAGTACTAACCACTCCTCGTTACTTACGTCTTAAGTTTCTTTTCGTTCATACAGGACAGTAAACACTGCCTCTCTGTTCACTTTCAAATTTTCTCTCACCCTCACAATTTAGATATATTTTAATTTTTTTTATTTATTATTTCTTTATCCTAGAAATTAAATTTTGCTTGATAAGTTTTTAGTAATCTATTAACACAGGATAATCCTTTATCGAACATTTCTACAACAATAGCTTTCAACGCGAGTTTCATAAACTGAGCATCGCCAAGTTTAATAATCCTATGGATTTGTTCGTAGCCACGCAACAAGAGTTAATTTCTTTGTTCATTTTTCATTTGGTTAAATTGTAACGTTTTAGATGACCATAATCTTGTTATTAAATTATCTTATTAGGATTAAGGAAATATTGGTGATTTAATTATTTCCAAGAAGGAAACTTTAAGATAGTTTTCTTCAGGTTATATTGATCGCAGACGTTGAAGAGAAAAGGAATTGTAAAGTTATATACCTTCAAAAGGTAAGTCTCCTCCCCATCGTCTATGAAGGATTAATTATCCGAAAGAACTTTCGATTTCCTGAATTTTCGCTATCCCTTTCTCGTCCTTCCTCTGTCTCTATTTCCTTTCTTCTTATTACCAGCAGGAGGTTTATTCGTCGTCAAACAAAAGACGTTAACGAGGCAACTACAGTGAACTATTTCTCTAGTAAAGCTTCTTCCTCGAGTTTTCGCATGATTCCTTGCGTAGAAATGCTTTGTCCCGTCCATAATTAAACCTTTACATCTGGCCCCTTAACTTATACATATCCTCCAAAAGTACATATACAAATACGCATTCAAACACAAACACATATTCCTTTAGCAAGTATCATCAAGTTTTGACACACCGTATTTAATTAATTTTGCTCTAATAACGAAAGGATCGAGAGGAACGCTAAACGTGAGAAATTGAGAATGTAGATGAATTTATATGGAAGATGCATTTGCTATGTGATTATATGTGTTCAAAGCTCGGTAAACGTTTATTGTTGCTAATTGTTATAGATAATGAGATTAGAATACATGCCTCAATACAAAATACAAAAGATAGAATAATAATTCTTTTCTGCAAGAAAAATAATTAATTCACGATTATTGTTACTTACTATCGCGGGCAAGATTCACTTATCACATAGCGCAAAATAATTCGTTTGAGTCTTGTCGTTTGTCAGTAAACAAATTCGGAACTATAAGTGCACGATTAATAAATTTTATCCTTTCTATTATAGTTCAGACGTTTCTAGTCATTCGTAACATTTGATTGATATCCGAATTTAAGTTAAACTTTAAAAACAATCTAATTTTATAACTTACAATAAAATTCGCAGTTCGACAAACTATCTGTTGATTGTCTCTGATTTATAAAGTTAGTCGCATATTTAAAGCTATAATGAAAATGGATTAATGAGGCATTAAAGGCCATTTCTTTAATAGATTTCAAGATCTTTATAAATATGAACCGTTTGATTTCTGTAGCCCATTGGAAAATCTTGTCAGAAAGAATCAAACAATGCGATCACGCTTTAATGTGATTAGCACGCATCAGTAAATTTTAATACATCGACTTTGGCATAATTTCATTGTCAGTACGAAGACTGTTTGATAAGAGATGGCACTCAAAAATTTATGTTTCTTTCCTACAATGAAAAAAAAAATAAAATTTATGCGTTAATAAAACAGTACTTAGGAAAACCACGCTACAAACTTCTCCTTCATTCACACTATTTTCCAGATTTGTTCCTTTACGACCTCTTTCTCTTTCCAAATATGAAGAAATGGGTCGGTGGGAGAAGATTCGCATCAAACAAAATGGTCACCGCGAAAAATAAATATCTGGATTACAGTATTTAAAACATCGTACTTTTCGGAAGGTTAGTTGGAAAATCATTGAGCAACGTGGATCGAACTAAAAAAAAAACTATGTCCAAAAATAAAACAAATTTTATTAAAAAGAAAAAGTACGAATGGCCATCATATGTATAGACAGATATTGAAACAAAATCGAAATTCATATACACACTCACACGTGAACTAAAGGGCTCGTCATCCTACCCACACGCATAAGCGAGAACCACAAATTCACTACATGCACAAGCGAAACTCACGAATTCATTTTGCTATCGTCGTACATAGGAGCGAAATATGCGCTCGTCATTTTCACACAGTCTATTTGACTACCTTGTTACAATGCATACAAAATTTTAGGGTTTTTATGCTGTCAAGACATTTTTCCCTAACGAAACAATAAACGATTTTATGTTTTGTATTATTCATGTTGTTGCGTATCCTTCGCAAACAAGTCAGTGAGTCGATCATCTGGACGTATCGGGACGTGTCGAGACGTGTCGAGACATAGCGATAAGGAAGCATCGTAGTTCAGCGGTAAAACCAAGGAGTGCCGAGATCCCTTTGTAAGGGCTCCTTCGTTCTTCTAGCTCGCGTTTTCCCACCACTTCTATTAGGCCAATCATATGCATCGAAAGCTACGGTATTTGTCTTTTCGGCAATTAGTCCACGCGTTGCATCGCCTTTTCCTATAAAGCCTGCGGTTTTCTCGCGCCTTGTTCTATTCTACCACGAGACCTACGAGGGATTACATCGAAGAGAAACTACACTCTTGCACTACGATTACATCATCGAAGTACTACGAGCGACAAAGGAAAAATGCAGTCCTACACGTGGTCAGAATTCTATTCTGCCTTTGGCATATGCATCTTATCACCTTCGATAACTGCCGATAGGCAAGCTAGCTCAACATTCATCATCGTCTGTATAATTCAACCAGGGTTTTTATGCCGAAAGGCTTTTCCTTGACGTGCCAAATAAAGTGTACTTTTTAGTACTGGCTGAGCTCAAAAATATATTTAATTTATTTCTCCTCTCCTTATTCCTAACAAATATATAATTTTCAACATTCACCCGTGACGGCATTTTAGAACAATAATAAAAAGCACTGGAGTACCGATCAAGGCCGTCGGTCGTTCACCACATGCCATTTTATTTTAAATTTAATTATTATTGCATTAGTTATTCGAAACACTAAAGGACTACTCCATATTGGAGGTATCTGAAAACGTACGTACAGTTTATAATAATATTCTTTTTGTATGCTTTCTCCAAAACTCTTTGTTATTCCATGCAATAACTAGTTATAATTATATACTATAATTATCTCACATGTATAATCGCATAGAACTAGAAAAAATAATAGATTAATTCTCAGTGTGGTACTCTAATTTTGGAAGAATAGTCTGAAAGTGGATTCCATGATACTTATGTTAGATAAGAATGAATATAAGAATACACTTATATGTGCCAAGAGCAGAAGAGGAAACAATGTAAAGATTTGGAGAAAATTGTGCTAATGGTAGTTGTATAAGAAATATTATAATAAATTATGATAACGTTAATGGAATGATAAAAAGTGTTGCAAAAATGAAATAAGTTTAGATTGGGTTAAAATAAAAAAAAGCAATAAAATCGAGAATGAGATTGAAGAAGCTGACGTAGGCAAGGAAATTAAGAAACAAGGAATGAAAAAGAAGAATGACAAGCAAGCAGGATTACGATACACACTAACCTAAGCAAAGAAAAAACAGCAGAATACAATATAGGAGTAAATTTTTTCATGAGATAGAAAAAGACGAGAGAGAATATAAAAGTTCATCCACCAAAAAAAAAAATTAAAAAAAAAGAAGGAAAGCTTCATTTCTCCAATCACTGACTTTATTTCATATTAAGAATTCAATCAAGCAAAAAGAAATGTTTCAACAGGATATATAATTTTTCGTGTAACTGGTTGGTAATAATTTTTACCATTTTGTTTCTAAAGTCTTTAAAACACTTACCTCTTTTTATTGGAATAAGTTATGTGGTGTGTATCCATGTATTCATGTGTATGTGTGCATACATGAAAATGACGCGCCAATTTCGCCACATCCTGTATACTAAAAGCTCCGCTATATTTCGCAATTAAACTGCTTTTAGCTTAAGAGCGTTTTTTGTATAGGTTTTACTATACTGCAATAGTGTTCTTGACTAAAAATACATTTCTATAAGGTATGTGTTTTTATGTGTGTAATATTTACTTTTTATGCATACCTATGTGTTTCTACATGTCCTGAAATACGAACGTCCTATACACGCTATTCCCATCGTTTATTTAATGAAACGATACCACTTATATGAACGGCTGGAATCGTTTCGATCATATTGATCTATTACATCTATAATGATGTATACCGGATAAAATAAAATGAAAAGATAGACATTTGTTTGCACTAGTAAATTTATTGATTGAGCAAAATTTCGAGAAAATAGAACGTCCGACGAATTTTAATCTATGAATTTCGTGACTAACTGAACTAAAATGGCAACGTCATTCTATAAGATCGAACTTTTCAACGAAGTCGTTCGATCGTAAGAAAAAGAAGGAGGAAAAGGAAAAAGAAAATAAAACTCTGAGTGATCTGCTAAAGCGAGAATCTGATTCCTAAAAGTAGAACGAAGAAGAATTTGATAACTCCCATTTTCGTGTAGCCGAGAAAAAGTTGTGCGGACTAACTGACGCGATGTCGCGAAAATTCGAGCTTCTTTGAAAATTCGCGTGGAAGATAGTTGAAGGGTTTAGTCTGTAAATAGCTCTCGGCATTTTAGTTGACTAGACTGTTTAGACCACTCATGCGCTCTACCATCTCTCTTCTTCTCTTATTTTGTCTCATTCTCTCTCTCTCTCTCTCTTTCTTTTGCTTTTCTTTCTCTCGTTCTCTCTTTCTCTCCCTCCCTCCCTCTCTCTCCTTCCCTCTCTCTTCTCCCTTTCGAATTTCTCTTTTTGTCTCTTTTTTTTCTCTTTCATCCTCTTTAAGCTGTCTGTCTGCTTTGCTTTATAGGACTTGTTGTGATGTCACTTTAAGATGGCGTCTCATTAAAAAGTGGAACCGACTTCGTCATTCTCCAGTTTACACTCGACATCTTTCGTGTCTCTTTCTCTTTCCTATTGTGTATTCCTTGCATGGTTTACGTTAATAAGTTTTCTTTTCTCATACGAAAGACCTTTCGCGGAAAATTTATCTGTGGTCATAATCATTTCCGACAAGATTTTATATTTTATGTGTAGGAAAAACTTTATCATCTAGCATCAATATATATGGATAGGTTGAAAAATTCTGAGCCTAATAAACGACAATGAGTTAAAAAGTTTTTAGCCTAATGAGTGATTTATTTTAAAGAATATGGATCCAATATTTCCAAATATTTTTATATTTTCTAATTTTAATATTTTTTTAGACTTTTAATATTTTTTTAACTTAAAGTATTGATTTTCATTTAAAAAAATACTAACTTCCGTATCTTAACAAAAGCGTTTTCTATGAAACAGCTGTGATAAATATTATATTTTATTTGCAAAATCCAGCTATTTTTTTTTAATTAGAGACATTTGTTTATAAAGCCAGTAGAAATGGAAAAATTTTCCATATTGTTTAAAATGAATCTCGATAGCCATTCGGTATATTTATTATATGTTGTTAAAATAGTAAATTTTATCTTAATGCAATCTCCGAAGAATAGTTAAGAAAGAGATTGGTGAGGAAATCAGAAGATTGTTCAATAATAAACTAAATCGAGTTAAGTAAAAAAAGAACATAAAAACAAATAGTCGTGTTTTTCTATTGTTTGATTAAATAATTGAGAACGGATATAGTAATTTTATGTAATGGCTATTAAAAATAGTTTAATGGAAACAAAAAATAAATACTGCAGAGAACAGAATTTTGTTTAGTTATTTTTCCTTATTTTTGGTCTCTTTTTTCTGTCCTATTCGACATTGCTTCCATCGGTTCATTAACAGTTTTTGCAAACTCGCAGAAATATGTAAATATTCGCATTGAGTTTATACTGAATCCAACATTATTTCGGTGTTTTATTTTATATTTCACAAAGTAGAGATCTAGAATAGCTTCCGAAACAAATGCGAATGAACATTAGGAAGAACACTTATATTTGTTCAATTATAAATTAAAGTTCACTTTATCGTTCAAGAAAAAAAGAAAAAGAAGGTAAGTCGAAATTTTCGGTAAGTCTCTTGGGTCGTGCTGTAGAGAAAATCGTGCCAATCGGAAGATATATTTGAACTCTTGTCGCCACTTAAAATCTCATTTCTAAAGTCGCATCGTGGGAGAAAATCACATTGTTTGTGCTTAAAAAGAAAAAAATAGATAAAATCCTTCAAGTGAACTGATGTTCGATGTCATACTATTATATGTTAGAAGAAAGAACCACTTGGAGAAGGAAATACGTTGATTCCTTATATGAGTTTTCAAAGGAAAAAATAAAATAAGAGGAGAAAAAAAAAAGAAAAAAATATCTCTTCGAGAAGAAAAAGCGTTGACGATTTTTGGTAACATTAAATTTTCCAGAGAGACTATTTTCCTCTATTTTCTGTATCTTTTTATCTACTCCACTCTACTTGATTAAGGATTTTATTTTATATAAATTTATATATATTTTATTTTATATAAAAAAAATAATATAATAAGAAACAATATAATAGAAAACAGTAAGTTAAAGTAGATACAATTAGTAATATAATGGAAAATATAACAGTTGCAATTAAATCTATACAATACAATATAATACAAAAGGTAAATCAAGAGTTCAAATAAAGAATATTATAAATAGAGAGCCGAATACAGAGTAAATTGATAGACAATCTAATGTTAAAGATAATGAAACGATACCTTTATTATCGGATAAAGTAATATACAAGTAAACAGGTGGAGCAAGTTCGTATAAAATTTTGACTAAACCGAGCTATCAGACGGCTGGCGGAAGAGTGTCGATCTTTTCCTTCCTAACGAAGAGGTTTCCATCTCTGGCAACAATGCTCGACGTTGTCTCCGCAATTCTTTTCTAATTGACGAATCGCTTGTTCTTATTTTCTGGTTTTAACTTCATTAGCCTCTTATAATCATCGCTAGTCGAATTCGTCTAGGAGCTACGAACATGCCCTACCTAAGACAACGTAGATACATAGTTAGTGATCTCTTAGTTATATTTTATAATATTGAGCCGTGTGACGTCGAGGTGCGTCTTCTGACGGATTTTTCTGTTACATTATGTAAAGATTTTCGAATATCTATATCAAATTTCTATAATACCTATCACTTCTGTTTTTTACGTTTTATACCGTAAAAATTGTCAAATGGATAATTATCTTAGGATGATAATTTCATTGTGACAAGACTATTGATCAATTATTCGTTTGTTCTTTCGTAATTATTACAATACAGCAAAAAGAAAGAATAAATGAGTAAGAGATGAGAGTAAAGTAATAACCATTCAGTGTGGAGAAAAGTCCAATTTTCCAGACGACTTCGTGGGAAACTGCAATTTTCGCGAATATTGATCTCATTGTTAGTGCGTTTTAGAATCTTTTTTCTTTTTCTCTACGACGATGTCCCACCAATTTCCATCAACCTTGCTTAGGCTTTTTATCGCTCTTACAGATTAATGGAGCGAGATTTTATACGGGAACGAACAATCAGCCACGCGGGATGAACTTTCCTACCATCGTTTCATCGATCCCTTTCAGTGATTCCGAAAGGAACACTCATCATTATCAGTGCGAAAGAGAAAAAGAAAAAGAGAGAAAAAGGAAGAGAGAGAAATAAACTCAACTGCGAATGATTTTTCACGCTATTTATGAAATCCTGTTTCTGTTGTGTTGTAAATGTTATTTTCGAGCGAATCGTTTTCTTTCAGCGTTAAGAAAACTAAATATATGGTCACGGCTAGAATTCAGAATATTCATAATAGTGGAAACCTGGCCGACCGCCATAAAAATTTTGAGGGGGCCAGCAATTTTAAGTATTTAGGGTCGATTCTAAACCAAACTAATGAAATAAGGGAAGAGCTTAAGAAAAGAATTAATTTAGGGAATACATGCTTCTATTCGGTTCGCGGATATTGACTTAACGTCTAAAAATTAGAGTCTACAGTACGATTATCTTAGTTAGTGATAATCCGAATCGTGATCACTTACGTTACAATGAGTTTTCGAGCATCTTACGCCAGATAATAATATTAATAATAATCATTTCCTTTCAAAAACTATTTCTTCGTCTTTTATTCTTCCTTACAAAAATGGCACACAAAATTAGTCAAAATGATGAGAGTCGTTTCAATGTCGTTTGTGCATTCGCAATAGAGCAAATTGCAAATACGCTATGCTTTTGTTACGTGTTGAGATTGTTAACGATAACGAGTTAACGTTCGAACAATAGCACTTACATTACACATCAGATTGTGAACAACCAAAGATTTTCGTATTTATTCAGGTGGTGCACGTACAGCAATTCGAATTACACTTACTTAATATGACAATTGACTGAGCTTTTCATACGGATCATTCGTGCAGACAAGGAAGAGGTGGAGTAATTGACATCGATTAATAATTAATCGAGGAATCTGATTTATACGCTAGAAAGAGGAGCATCAACAAAAGCAGTAATAGTTGCATCATAGATTGGTTCTTCAATTTGGTCTTATAACGCTTAGATTTTGAATTTGAACATTGATGGGACATTCTCCAGATGATGAACTAATTTTCTAAGTAAAAAGAACGTTAAAATTTTTATATTTCATCGATCCACCTTCCTTAATCGCAGATATTGCAACTACAATAATACATACTAGATCTGTAAATATATAACCGGAATTTGCCCATAGTCGGCCCTAGCTATCAATGTAGTTATCGTCAAACCGCATTATTAGCGCCATTTCCTTGTTAATGTCTCTGACAAAGATTTTCAACTCACAACAATACAAGTTTCATATAACAGTTATAATTTGTAATAGCGTTGAACATGTCGAATTTTGTGCCTGGAAACTACGATTTACGGAAAGCATTGATTTTCTATTACACTTTAAAGAAAACTGCTGCAGAATCGTATTGAATGCTTATCTCATGTGTTAGATTTATTAATTTACATATATATTATTGGCTTATTAGTACTAAAGACTTAAGGGGAAAGAATTAAATATAATCGATCAGTAGACGAAAGAGTGCCTGGAAACTACGATTTACGGAAAGCATTGATTTCTATTACCTTTAAAGAAACTGCTGCAGAATCGTATGAATGCTTATCTCAGGTGTTAGATGATCTTAATTTACATTATATTTTGGTCTTATTAGTACTAAAATACTTAAGGGGAAAGAATTAAATATAATCGATCAGTAGACGAAGAAGTTATACATATGAATCACTTAAGAATTCATTTATTTTGTGAATCTGACATATGTATGCGAGATGAAGTATCTCCATGCCAAATAAAATAGGTATTCGTGAGGGAGTTGACCAAGGATCCTACTTAATGAATAGAGCAATCACCCGGAAAGCAGAAAGATATTAAGATTCAAATCCCGGTCCAGTCAGTTCAGTGGTTCATTTTTTTCACGAATCCTACACATATTATACCTAAAATATTTTGTCCTTATTTTCCTCTCAAATAACGATTATTTCAAGCTAGGCATCGAAACGCTCAGTGTTTTATGTAATCCTTTTTTTTTCTTAACCCTCTTTCGTTCTAGAAGATTTATGATAGCAAAGAGACCATCTGATCCTTGCACTAATTTAATTAATCATCGAGATACCATCAAGCGAAAATGAAATTGAAACTTTCGTAAAAGAGATATATTGACAGATAAAGACAATTAATTATCGCGAGAATCGCTTTATTTCATACATTTTTCTTCCTTATTCTTATTCTTTAATTCTTTCTTATTATATCTTATTATCTTATTATCTTGATTTATCAATTTTTATTTTACCTTCACAATCAGAACCTTTTATTCTATTTTTACTCACATTAGATTAGCTGATTTTTTTTTAATCGTTTTTTTCAATTAATATTCTGGTTTTGTTTTGTTCGTTCGTTTTGTTACAATACTACGAAAACAAATTTTGTTTTCATTTCGGGAACAGAAAATGCTCGTGCTATTATGTACGCAGTAGTCATATATTGAAAGCGAAGAAAATTTCAAATGTATACGAGGATACGAAATTAAACGTTGGGGATAGCAATTGCAATGGCAACCTTTTATATTGTAGCATAAGTAATTTTCATGCAGCAGCACGTACAAGACCTCCTCCACTCTCTTCCCGTCCTTCTCCTCTTTCGTCTTTTGTCCTTCGTCCTGATAGGCGTAAACTCGTTTCTTCTTTTTCTCCATTTCCTCTTTTTCTGCCTAGTCCTTCTCATTCTCCTCCACCTTCATTTGCAATCTCTGAAGAAACTTTAATGACGAAAAGAAAAATAACGCAAGAGTGTTCCTGAATTTGGATAACTTTTAAATATTCTGAAAGATAACATTTGTTCCACTTGAAATACGACCGCAAGGTAAGAAATAAAAAAAAAATGAAACAAAATGAAGTACGGCATCGTTTAAAATAAAAGAGTTTATTGCATATGTAGTGTTACTTTGTGAAATCCGTTAGTTCGTGAAATTATTAGTTAAACCGTGAAATAATTTTACTAACCTGTTTAAATATGAAAGAAGTCATAATTACATGCTTCAAGTAATTGTAAATTTAAAAGAGGCGAGTGTTAAAGTATGAGATTGAAATTTCATTTCAGATACAAAAAAAATATTCTTCGATTTCGTTTCCATACTTTCCTATACTGCATTGTTGTATATCTGGAAATAAAAAAAAACCGTGTTTTTTCGTTTTAAGGCTTTCCAAGCGAAGGTTATCTAATTTCAAAATAGAGTTCTTCTATTGACTTAAGGAATTAACTGACATTTCCTTCGAAAAACTATGAAAACGAGAAAAAAGCAAATAAAGAGTGCTCGTAGATCCGTTTTTATATCTTTCTGTCTTTTGAAGATTTTCTGTTTGTCTTACTGTTCTATTGATTATTTGCCTCTTGTGAATTCATATATAACCTCTATATTTTTCCTAAAAACTACTAGTTTTTTATTTATCATATACTTTCCTAATAACGCTTAGTTATTTCGCATAAAACCTAGAGCTTCTACGTTTTAACTAAAATATATAATTTAATGTTGACACATAAATAATTTTAAATGCGATCGAGAAAAGTGGCTTGTGAGATATCTTAAAAGTTAGTCGATAAATTGTAAGCGAGAAAAATCTTTTCGAGAAAAGTTTTCAATCTTTAAAATGAAATACGCTTTCGTCGGGAATGCTGAAGAAGAAAAAAAAGAAAAGGGGAAGGAAAAGGCAATAGCAAGAAGAAAAAAAAGTTGTTCGCCGGGATTACGCTTTCGATCGAAGATCGTTTAAATCAATGAAAGAGAAGTAAATAAACACATAAGAGGAAAAAAGTAGGCAAACAAAAACGAAAGAACAAAAAAATTGGTCGATTTCTTTTTTTCTTTATTTTTTATAATTTCAAGGGAATAAATGGGTAAAATTCAATTTAATTATGAAACATCGACGGAAAGCTCTCTCTCTCTCTCGCTTCTTTGTATAATCGTGTCGCGTATGCGATGCTGGTTGTGTGTCCACCCGTAGTTTGTGTCGTTAGATTTACACGAGCGTCCCTTCTAGGTTTTATCCCAGCGTTGTAATTAGTTGATGATGAAAGTAAAGCTCTCAGATACCTCCCTTTTCCACGTATTCGTCTATTCAGTGACATGAGATGCGCACACGTAGACATGCATACATGAACACACACATTAATCTAACGGTTTCTCTACTGCCGTCTCCTTTGGAATTTTATGAAAAATTATACGCACTTTATCCGCAAGGGAATATTAATTTAATAAATATTATTTTGCGATACTATTATGTTTATCAGTGAAAGAATAAAAGGAAGTCATAAGAATGTTTGAACTTATCTTTTTCCAATGATTCCAATTAATTTCCAAAATTATTTTTCAAAATTTTCCCTGTCAAGAAATCGATCCGACGACATCAGAGACACAAGACCATTTTTGCAAAATTTCTACCCCCGTTTTTTCGAAAGCGGTTAAATATCTAGTTTTTTTTTAAATACAACAAATAGTCTCACGGACTACTACAAGTGTGCAAAGTTTAAAAAAAATCGGAGAGGAAACGATCTGACGGTCCCCTGGTTAGTACACGTTAAAGACGGCAGCCTTTCACCACGTGTTGAGATACACGTGGGCTCGGCATTACCGAGCGAGCGAAAATGAAAAAATAAACTTCGAGAAATCTCGAAGACTATGATATAAAAATAATAGGCGAAAAACGATGTACATTACTAGCACGGCGAATTCAGTTTTATTCAAGCGACGATACAATGATTGATACAGTCGGCCGTTAGAAATGTGAGATAATATGTCTTTACGGTTTCATGATTTCAATTAAAATAATGATGAGACAAAGAATTGCGGACTCCCTACCATGGTACACCGGGAAACATTTGTCCAGTAATCGCAAAGAAAAAATGGTGCTGAGCCCTCGCAAACCAACAACACATTAATTCAAACTTTTTGTTAGATTAATTGTAAATATTACCGACGCATGATAATTCCCGCAAAAATTGGATTAAATAATTTTTATCTTTATGAAAAAATAATTAGAAAAAGTTATAACGATTTCAAAGCATTAGTAACTTAAATAAAATGAAATAGTTTGGAGAGAATAAAAAATAGTAATGATATCAAATTTTAAGATTAATTTTACATAAATCATAATGCATTAATTCAATATGCTAGATGTTCACAATACAAATTTATCTCGGTAAAACAGTATTTATGAAAAATAAAATTTTCACCAAAATTTCTCTGATTATAATGAGGAATGCATTTATTCTTTTTTATTCACAGGAAGTCTTCAAGATCAACTTTTTTTCATAGAAAACTATATTTTTATTATGGCAACATATTATTCCTAAAGAAAAATAAATAATAATTATTGAAATATTTTTTATTATAATTCTTTGATTTTCAGAAATATTCAACACTTTTCAAATCTAAAAAAATTTGATAACCAGCAACTTTTGCTAAAAGAAACTGAAAAAATAACAAATTATTGTTCTAATTAATAGATTTAATTCTTAGAACTATTTGTGTAGTATTGAAATATAGTACTTGAAATGTTTAATTAGCGTATTTATTATTTCCTTGTGCGAGAATAATTGTGTGTGTATGTATCTAATGTCAGCGTAAACAAAGCGCATAAATGCATGAATCTAAAGAATTTTCAAACGATTGACAATTTTAGACATTGCTTGAGAAATATTATTGAAATATTATTCATCTTTTATACTTTTTCTCAGATATTAAATATTTCAGTTAATTTTTTAGAAAATTGAAGATTGATAAAAAAATATTTCGAGTAAAAGTTACTTGTTCTTTTAAGTAACATATGTTTTTATTGTACAAAAAATTAAAATTATTTTATTATAAAATAATAAAAAAAGACAAAGTTAACTTTGAAATAACCTTAAAACTTTAAAGAAAAAACAATAACTGCCACAATATATTTCTCAATAAATAAAATAATTTTTATCACAATTTTTTTATTTTTAAATGTCATATTTTTGAAATAAAAACTTATAGTACTCCATTTTGAATACACAATCTATCATTAAAAATTATCCATATAATGTACAAAGTGATTGAAACATTGAAGATACATAATGACGCGAAGATTCAATTTCAACATTTCAATGTAACAGAGATTAATATATATCCATAAGCATACTTAGATCGTCATGAAACTATAACTCAAGTTAATAAAATACTTTTCATATACTTTTTAAATATTCTGCAAGCTAAAAGTATTATATATGTACATTAAAAGTTACAATTAATTGAATGGTATTGATTAACGTTGAAGAGAACTATACTAGATGGGATTGTAATAAACTTTATGGGAGAAAAAGGTAAGAAAGAAAGGAGACTTATCCTATCGACTTTTCTTTCTTTTTATTTTATTTCTTTTCTTCTCGTTAATGGACTCTCCCAATGCATTCGTCTCATCCTTCTTACTTCCACCATCTTTCAACCCTAACTTCCCCCTCTCCTATCCTATCCCCTTCCTGCCATCTTTTACGTAAACGCATCCGAGCTTAGTCAAACGTTTACTTAAATTACGATTTCAATCGCAAATCCGTTTAACTCTTTCAATCCTTAATGCTACTCTTACCTTCCTTCCTATTCCCTACAAACGTACCTCTTCTCTCTTCTTACTAGTCCCATCGTTACCAGGTAGGCCGATTTTCTTTTCGCATTTCCCCTTTTCAATCCTCCGATTGTATCTGTAGAAAATAAAATAAAACGTTTAGCTCTCTTCTTACCGAGCTGAAAGAAAGCATCAGAGATTCCAAGACAAAGAAACCAAAAGAAAAGGTGACTATGTCACAATGAAGGAAAATATTGAAGAAAAAGTTAAAAG
Organism: Polistes fuscatus; assembly: GCF_010416935.1. Taxonomy (NCBI): domain Eukaryota; kingdom Metazoa; phylum Arthropoda; class Insecta; order Hymenoptera; family Vespidae; genus Polistes; species Polistes fuscatus. The sequence continues at coordinate 11,358,105 of NW_025113140.1, read as the reverse complement.
AAAGATTTATCTTATAAGTCATGAAATACTTTAGAATATTTTCAATCCGGCTTATTCCGAAGTAAATATCTGTAAGTCGGATGTTCTTAATTCATTAGAATCACTTTTTTTTTCTTTAAGACAAAAGAAGAAAAGAAAAAAGAAGAGATAGTGGAAGATTCTCAAACTAAGTATATTTGTGTTAGTGAATGCGAAAGGTAGAATATAAAATCATTCTGATTAATTAAAAATAGATAAATAAGAGTGTAATGACGAAGATAATAAAGATACACTGGGACTCAAATTAAAATGGAATTCTTTCGTGAATTATTTTTTTTTAATGCTGAACTGTGCTATTTTAAAAGTATTTCTACAATATGTTCTTTAGGTGAGATAGTAAAGACAATAAAATATAAAATCAAATAAAAAGAAAATGTGTGTACAACGTGAAGATCCGATCCTCTCTGAGGATATTTACTATTAGATTAAAGATATTTTATATCTATTTATATACTATTTATTTATTTTTGGTGTTATTTTGTTAAGTATATTTACTTCGTTACATTTGCTTTATGTGTGTGTATCCGTGCGGTCTATTAATTTCTCTTGACTAACTTTTTAAAATTTCTTCATTCGAATAATTCTATTTAACGTTCGGAAAAATAATGAGAACAGAAAATAAGATTAGAATAAAATAAATTTTTAATTAAGAATGAAAATTTTTTGTTTATTGTTGCGAACCAATAAAATATAAAATATAATATAAAGTGAATAAGTATGATTAAAAAACAATATTTCCTTTTTCTTCCTTTTCTTTTCTACTTAGTATAACTTAAGTTAACTTAATCTAATGAGAAAAAATATCATTACAAACAAAGTTAGGTATAAGAAATAATTCTTTTCTCTTTCTTTTAATAAATTTATATATTTCACTCAATCTTCTCTCACAAACATACTGCTGTTTTTATTTCTATTATCACAGCAATCTCTATTATCGTAGTTACATTGTTATAATTATTATACTGTATTATATAATACATTACAAGTTTTATTAATTTTTAGTACAAGTAAATTCAAAAAGATATATGAGAAAAAAAGACTGAAAAAACCATCTTCACTCTTCAACGAACATACCCTTTCTTCTATATTTTCATTCTTTGAAGTTATTTTATAGTTTTCATTTATTCAGAAACTCTCGATACATGTATTTTAATTATTTAAATCGTAACATCAAAAGCATAAGATACTAATTGTATTATACGCAGATTTCTCCAACATGGAGTCCTCTGGTGAATGTGATAAGCTGATGTTGAGGAAGATAAAGGATTAAATTAAAATAAGAAATAAAACACGTGATCGAGCCAATAGAAAGTATAATACTTTATTGGCTCTTCAAGGAAAAGCCTTACGGCATACAAACCCGGGTTTTTAATTCAAATATAAAGTAATAATCCAACCGGAGACATTGGACACATTGCTCACCTCTCGCTTGCTTGCTGTTTTCTCTAGATACAATGATAAATCTCACCTCTCGCTTGTCTATAGAAGTATAAAGAGTGATTACACTTCGCTTACTTTACTTCTCGCCGGGTTGGTGGTAATATAAAGAATAGCGGTACTTCGCTTTCTTTGTCCGTTCATAATCGGTTCTCCGTCGTTTCTAGGTCGTCTAAGAAGTGTCGTCGTAGGCGTCCAGTGGAAGAATAGGAAGAACGTTTTTGTTAGCGGGCCCAGCAGGGCGTGCATAGTGAGGGTATGAATAGTGGAGGGCATGAACATTAGTGCTTTGAAACTTCCTATAGGAGTAAGGCGCGCACTTCGAATATGTGTTAAGAGTCTACGATCGTTTCCGATCATACATCAATACACATAAAAATCATGAGTAATATTAAAAGGGAAAGCCATTATAGTTCCGTTAAAAGTAAGTGTTTTTTTTTATAAGAGCAAATATATTTTTTTTTTAATTTCATACAAACGTCATCAAAAAGCGGAGTTAAATATTAAGAAAAAAATATCCCTTTTTCAAGCTGCGGTATGCTTTATAGTAAATTTCTGCTAGAGAAATATTATTTTCCGACGGCACAAAAACTCCTAAATTAAAAATTTTTCTTATTTTAAGTTATATAAATATAGTTTAATACCAAGCAAAAACTGTTTGAATAGCTTTATTTGCAAAATGATATAATTTTTAAGAAAATAACAAAAATTAGCAAAAATGTAGTCAGTTTTTCAAACTTTCTATTAAACCTTTTTATAAATCCTAATTTTAACTGTAGATAATTGCGTGTTTTAAACATCATAAACAATATAATTTTAACGTTAATCTGATAATAATTCATTTAGGTACGTGTATGCTTAATTAGTAAAATATAGTTTTCAAAATAAGTATTTAAAGTCACATATAATCAATAACTCCATACATGCGTCAAAACTTTGTTTTAACAATTCAAATTTTGATGTAATTATGTATGAATATATTTTTAGTTTTAGTCATATTGATAATTACGCAATACACTCACTGACAAAATCTATAACCAACTTTTTTATCACCATACCTAATCGTTCATATGTGTCAGTAAATATTATCATTTATTTATTATATATACACATATATATACACATCATATATTGTTAATTGTTTTAATAATGGAAGAGAATCGAAGAAGTCAGATTTCGGTCAGAAAAATATTCGGACACTGTGAAATGTCGGTGTCAATATAACAGTGGTTAAATTCCCAAAAAGCTATTAGTACGTTGTTTGTAAGCACAATGCGTGTAACACAGAGAAAAAGTCAATGGTCGAGTATTCTTCAATGACGATCCAAATTTATTAGGAGAAATAGATTGTAAAAGTAAAAACACATCTTTTGATATGTGGCAATCAGTCTTTTTTCATCAGGAAAAAAGAAAGTCGTATCGCAAAATTTGAAGTCTTTTAAAAACTAATAAGAGTAACATACTGTTGTGGACATCATTTAAAGATACAAAAATAAAGATAATTTTTTTTTTAGTTTTTTAACTTGTCGAGTGCTATGGACGCATATATGCGTTTTGTAAAAGTTCCCAGCATGGACTATTGACGCATATACGTATTTGTCAATACAAATGCAAATAATGTAATGTTGTTTTATGTACCTATTAATTATTGTTTTGAATCTTGTCACATCAAAATTATATAAAAAACAAAAACTTTAATTATTAAATATAATTTATTATTAGATGTGGTTAGTAAAATCAATCAACGAAACAAACATAATACTAATAAAATATTTCGTCCCTACTAAACACTTCAGCTAAGAGTATTCAGCACTCAAAGGGTTCATACGACTGTTAACAAAGCAGATATTTAGGTAATACACACACACACAGTTAATAGTTTTATTTTATATATGATTACATTTTCTTTATGTGTGTTGTATGCATTGTATATAATTACATGTTGTATATAAAATGTGTAAGATTTATTACGTAAATTTATTTAATTTATATTATTTACTTAATATTTAATAATGTTTACAATAAGGTTTAATTAGATATAATGAGATGAGATAGAATAAAATAGTAAGTATCTATAATCGACAAAATTAATAATTAATTTAATTCGTTGTATTTTGTGCTACTTTAAATGCGTTACTTAACAAAGGAATCGTCGTACTTAATTCTTCGATGTCGTCGCCTTTCATCGTTTTTCATCGTCTTCTTTCGCACGCAATACACTCGTCGTAATAACAATACAATGTCAAATGCGCCCCCGCTGATCCTTTTCGTCGCCTATATATACTCATCATCCTCCTTTATTGTAATTCGTCATTTCTTTGTATTCTGTCTCGAAATTTCCCGACCATTCTCGATCATAAAAAATCTAAATTCTTCCTATACTTCCGGATCTGGAATATTCGGGAGGTTTCGGTGCGACGAAACATTAGGTGACAGATTCAAAAATAAAACACACGCGTTTCCCGATTTCTTTTATTCTACAATGCACTCATACATTCATACAACGTTACCAAAGGAATTAACATTTAATTTCCTTATCGTCTTTTCTTACACATACAAACACTGTTCACTCTATAATCCTCACAAATGTATACTGCATTAAAAAAATTACATTTTACACTTATTATTCGAGTTAAATCAATTAATTAATGATTCTATTTTACTGCTAATGAATAAAAAAAATGGATTGAGGGGATGATCTCTAAATATTCTCGTAACTTTGTCTTGTGTCGTAACGTGTATATATTTACATACTCTTGCATAAAACCATGCTGAGGTAATTTTACTTATACGCCATTGGCACGCGAATAAAATTACAACGGGTGTCTTGCATGTTACACGCAGAGAGATATTTCTATATTCAACTACGTAAAAGTTGGACATACATGGGTAAGTGTCCTTGCCGCGTTTAAAGAATAAAAGCTAGGAGAATAGATCGAACATCTCGCATTCGCGTGTCTCGCTGATATTCTATACGCATTTCGTTCACCGAAACAGCGAGAGGAAAATATAATTTTTAAATTGCATGACTGATAACAAGTAATGTTAACCGCGCTTGGTATGTGAAAGACAAAAACAAATAATGTCTGTAAAATTGTTAGATAACAACTAAAAAAAGATATAATAAGTTCATATTAGAAAATTAAAACAGAATTGAAACTAATGGTAAGACTTAAATGAAAGTAATAAATTAAACTAACCCATAAATGCATGTTGCTACAGAATTAGAATCTATTTACTATATTTAATACAATTTAATTAAAATTTGAAATAAAAATTATGTGATAATGTCATTTTTTCATTATATTCTCATTTATATTTACTTCGTGGTTGATATAAAGCTTTCTCCTTAAAAATTTCTACAAAAACAATTTTTAAATGAAAAGGTATAAACAAGTCATAACATTTCTCTTACGTAAAAATCAATTCGTTTGTAAGAGTATTTGTCAATTTTTTGTGGCACATATCTTTAATCTTTCATTTACAAGTCAGTATTATCTCATTATTCATTAAAACATTAGATTCGTGATTTTTGCTTTTTCCCAAATAGATAATTTTATAAAAAAAAAGTGCAAAAATTAAAATCTTAAAAAAAACATTTTAATCGAAGAGATTGAATCAATATTTACATACATATAATATAACTTGTATAAAATAATTGAAATTCTCATATGTAGATCATTGATAAATCTTTCGTTTCATATGAAACAACAGATTTCAGTATTTAATAGATATATCTCAATTCTATAGAAAGTATTTAATGTATTGGGATTATATTTATTGCTGATGCACCGATAAATGCGCACATATACATTCAAATGTACGAATCTGTAATCCGTTTATATGCTTGGAAAACCGCGGATTATTTGTACGCTAGAATAAAGAAAAAAGAAATCAATTTATTTAAAACATAAAGTTTATTCTGGAGATAAATCTCTTTGAATCGGATTCTACGTAACAAAAGAAAGAAAGAAAAAAATTAAAAGAATATTAAAGGAAGAAATTATTCGATTCAAAAATAAGAATATTTAAAATAATACAACACCTTTTATATAGAATGATTTTTTATTTTGTCGAGAATTATAGATTATTAATATTTTTATATATACATTAGCTTGACATATTTTTATTAGTATAATATTAAAGCTTATATATTTTTCATGACGAATTTTTTTTTTTTTATTAATAGAAGAAAATAGAAACAATTCTCAGTGAGAATTATAAGTAACTTATACTGACGTGATACATTAGCATGAATTGTAAATAAAAAAGACATTACAATGATAAGTGTAAACATACATAACTCTCTTAGAATACAAAATTATTTGTTCGGGTTATCTAATCCGTGGGAAGGAATTTTTACTTCGCGCAGAATTGCTTTAGTAGATGCAGCGTTAGTGGAGTTGCGAGGGCGTACAAGGGCATGCGAGATAAGGTGGGGTGTCGTGCTTGGGACCGTGTATCGAGACGGTTTTTGTACGAATTCTAAGTATTAATGTGCGCAATACGAAAGTATTGCGCAAGGCTGATTGCGTTGTAAGATAAAGCTTAATGAGAACTCGGAATTTTTACCATGTGTGAAATCCCTCGACGTGCCGGCTTCCTATCGTTCGCCTCTTCGGGTCACAGGATCCATCACCTTACGAGCAGCCACGTGGCAGGGCCACTAGAATATTCGGGGTCCAGATCGTGTACTCGAGAAGTCGAGGCGACTTGCAACGAAAGGAAATTTAAATGATACATTAAAGAATTTACGGTAGTTTCCGATCATACGATTAACTTCTTATTTGAGGTCTTTGTATAACTTTTCATAATCAAAAGATTATATGTAAAACATTTGTAGGATAAATAAATAGTATTTTTGATGTGCAATAATCGTATTCGATGCGAAACATACTGAGGTTTAAAATATTTTTTCGCTTTCGTTGAAATAGATGATCTTTCACCTTTCATTCCCTATCGAAAATAGTTTTATGTTACTATATGAGCGATGTAGGCTAACGGGTCGCAAATATTCGATATCGAGTATTTAGTTAAGATATTTAAAAATTAACGCTAGTAAATCTAGAGATTACAAAATCATTTTAATCAAACCTATATGAATTTATGAATAATAATAAATAAAAATGTATATTTTTTGTATCATTTTTTCCAAGAAACTAAAAGTTATAAGCATAGCGTTGAATAAATGTAGAATCTACTTAACAAATTTTTGGACGTTTTAAAATAATTTTTACTAAATTATAAATATTTTCCAATTAAACGCCAAATTCGTACAACTTTTTATATCAAAGAGTACATCTAATCTAAATTCTGTAAGTAGTTCGAAGAGTTTACCTCCGCACTCTAAAAAACTTTAAAAATATAAGAAAGTCGAGCGTATACCAAATTTCAATAATTCTACATAAAAACGAACTTTTCGACATATAATCTAACTAAAATAAAAAAATATATACAGGTGTTTTAATGAACTTCGTCAAAATCATTACGATATATTGAAATCTGCTGTACAGGGGTATTTAATCTCTATTTTTAACATTAATCCTTTGCTGTGACAAATGCGAAATGAGAAAGAAAAAGATATTAGAAACAACATTTAAAATCGTAGCATCTATTGGATTATACAATGAAACAAAATTATTATTATTGAAAAGAATTTAACATATTTTTCAATAAAGCTTTCTATTTAATTCTAATTTCTTTGTCTGATAATATGAAATGATACGAAATTTTCGAAAAAATGTTCGATATTATTTTCTCTCTTTTTCCTTTTTCCCTTTTCTCTCTAACCCTCTCACATTATCCCGATCAGAAACCTCTGCGTTTACCTCAACGGATTATTTCAATAATGATCCCCATCCAACGTTGCACAGCTGCTTAACACTCTAAAATATACGCATGCCACGGAGATTGTGGAGCAGCTAATAACAAGTGCAATTTAAGTGCAGTTTGAAATATAATTAAATATCATTAAAGCTGCTTAAGATCATGTGTAAAAGAGCTTCCATCCAAACTTTGAGAATTACTTAAAACATTGCCGTTCTATTCTCATAAATTGCATAATATAAATGTATATAATGTATCGGAAATTATCATACAAACTAAAGAGTTGATTCCTCGAGCAAAAGTAAGTCAAAATTGTTGATTGACTATTTCTAATACAAAAAAGACTTTGATTTCGAAAAATTTATCCATGAAATTCTATCAAATAAACATACCATAGATAAATTGAAACATAAGATCATATAGTTTGTAAAAATAATAGCTTAAAACACATTATTAATGGTCTATGCTATTGCAATCCGTCCAACCAAATTTTATTTGATGTAAGACAAAAACGAAAATTCTACTAACAATTTGTACTTTAAGTAAATAAATGTATCGACCTTATATAGTTATTTAAAGAAATTAAAACGAAAATGCATCCTTATATACTTCGCAAGGCACTGAAAAAAGATTAATACAATGGTAAAGTTTCTCGTAAGAAGACTTCTATATATATATGTTACCATAAAAGCCGGAAATCCGCCATTGCTAGCAGTTCCTAGGCATTGTCAACAATGCGAAGCGCCTTTAGACAAAATAAGAAACAGAAGAATTCTTACAGTTTTTCCTCAACATCGAACATAATACTTTGGTATCCTATAGAATATCAACTTACCATTTAAGCAACGTTGAAAAGAATACATTATCGGGCACAGGACACACAGCATACGCACCCTCTCCCCCTCTCACAAACAACCCATACCCCGCTCCCACACACACACACACAAAAGCGAGCATGGTGGAGGGTTGTTGTGACTGTGATGTATTATTATATAGGGCCCACTGTTACTTATCGTAGGAGAAGATTATATTATGTTTAGATAAGATATTCGTAGAGATGTCCACGGAAAATCTGTATTTTTTGTTCCCTATCGTATCGGAAGATAGACGGATTTAGAACGAAATGTTTTATATACCTGAATATACTTTGCATTATTAACAATGCCTAGGAACTGCTAGCAATGGCGCATTTCCAGCTTTGACGGTAACATGTATACTATTAGCCCAGTCAACGCGGGCCAAAACCTGACCTTGTAGCTGGCATCTTCAAAATTTGACCTAAGGGTAAGTTGACGACGCTGAATCGAATGGTGCTAATTATAATAAGATCAGCAACCGTAATCTTGGGGAAAAAGGGTAAAAAAGGGTAAAATATAGCCATATCTTAGAATCTAGGCATTTAATCGAAAAAAGTTTCAAACAAAAGTTGTAGAGAATTGAAAAATACTAAAAAAATGTTCTATGAGTTATCTTCGTATTTTCAAAAATAAGCGCATAAAATTGGATTGAAGATGGGAAAAAAATTGTAAGAGTGGGAGAAAGCAAGCTTATCCCTCCGTCGCGTTTTACACGCGAGCGAGCTAGTATGCGTGCGAGCGTCCGTGTGCACTAATACACAAACGAAGGACCTTCGGCAATCTTCGGGACTCTCGGTCTTGAATGCAAGTGAGAGTGAGAGAAGAAACCAATACTTCTCTCTTTTTATTTATCATGCGATAACGAGTTTATTGTCCTTGGGAGCGTTCTAATATTTCTCTTTTTATATTTTTTCTTTCGGTAGCAAGAATTTTACGTCTTGGGCATCGAGCGTCGTGCGTTTTGTATACGAGTGCGAGTGAGAAAGAAAACCGATATTTCTCTCTTTCTATTTTTTCTTTCGGTAGCGAGAATTTTTCGTTTTGGCCATCGTGCGTCGAGCGTTCTATATATCTATATATATCGGCGTATAAGCGCGGCACTTTTAAATCGAATCTTGATGCTTATGGCACGCCATTTCTTTATTTATTGTCAAAAATAATGAACCTTGAGTAAAAAAAAAATAATTCATTTTAACAGAAACTATTATTATTTAGTTGAGAGTAAAAATAATGAATTAATTTTGTGTCTCGCCATAAAATTAATTAGAATAATTAATTGATATAAATTCTTTGCCTCACAAAAATTTATTTGTATATCAAATTGAATACGTATTCTCTTTAAGACGAAATTTAAAATTTAAATATTTTTCCTATTAAATTATGTATTTTATAAAATTTTAAATTACTGACTTTTTGTCTCGTAAAAATTTATTAGTTTATCAAATTAAATACATATTTGAAAAAGAAGAATTTTATATCCACACATAAAATTAATTCAAGATATATATGAAAAGATATTCTAAAAACGTGGAATTTATTTTTTGTCTATACATAATTTTAATTCATTTTTATTATGTTATAAGAAAACAGTAATGCATTCCGATTCATCTTCGAAGTCTTAAGAATTGTACGAAAAATATTGAACAGTTATCCAATTGGTGCGTTAGCGTAAGTAGTAACGTCTTCGCTTCTCGCGCTGGTTTATTAACGTTCGATTCTTCGTGGGGGAATTTTTTTTTTTATAAGTTTTTTTATTCTTAGGTTATATAAATTATTTTTACATTTCCTAATTTCTAATTATATATAGAAAAAAAATTAAAATTATTACAAAAAAGTTCAAAGCAATAAATTTTTTTACATCCTGCACAAATAAACGAAGTTTATTACTTAAATTTCAAATTCATCCTGTAAATATCATCCTAAAAAATGTATCGTTTCGGCACGTTAAAAATTAATTTTTGTTATTTATTGGATATTATTTTATTTATAATTGGTAATTTTATTACTCGCGTAATAATGTTGATTTCTTAATAAAATTTATATCGTTAGTGCAAAATTTGAAAAAAATCTGAGGTGAGACTCACTGATCGTCTCCTTGTTAAGGATAGAAAAACTTATAAAAAAAATAATTCCCCCGCGAAGAATCGAACGTTAATAAACCAGCGCGAGAAGCGAAGACGTTACTACTTACGCTAACGCACCAATTGGATAATTGCTCAATATTTTTCGTACAATTCTTAAGACTTCGAAGATGAATCGGAATGCATTACTGTTTTCTTATAACATAATAAAAATGAATTAAAATTATGTATAGACAAAAAATAAATTCCACGTTTTTAGAATATCTTTTCATATATATCTTGAATTAATTTTATGTGTGGATATAAAATTCTTCTTTTTCAAATATGTATTTAATTTGATAAACTAATAAATTTTTACGAGACAAAAAGTCAGTAATTTAAAATTTTATAAAATACATAATTTAATAGGAAAAATATTTAAATTTTAAATTTCGTCTTAAAGAGAATACGTATTCAATTTGATATACAAATAAATTTTTGTGAGGCAAAGAATTTATATCAATTAATTATTCTAATTAATTTTATGGCGAGACACAAAATTAATTCATTATTTTTACTCTCAACTAAATAATAATAGTTTCTGTTAAAATGAATTATTTTTTTTTTACTCAAGGTTCATTATTTTTGACAATAAATAAAGAAATGGCGTGCCATAAGCATCAAGATTCGATTTAAAAGTGCCGCGCTTATACGCCGATATATATAGATATATAGAACGCTCGACGCACGATGGCCAAAACGAAAAATTCTCGCTACCGAAAGAAAAAATAGAAAGAGAGAAATATCGGTTTTCTTTCTCACTCGCACTCGTATACAAAACGCACGACGCTCGATGCCCAAGACGTAAAATTCTTGCTACCGAAAGAAAAAATATAAAAAGAGAAATATTAGAACGCTCCCAAGGACAATAAACTCGTTATCGCATGATAAATAAAAAGAGAGAAGTATTGGTTTCTTCTCTCACTCTCACTTGCATTCAAGACCGAGAGTCCCGAAGATTGCCGAAGGTCCTTCGTTTGTGTATTAGTGCACACGGACGCTCGCACGCATACTAGCTCGCTCGCGTGTAAAACGCGACGGAGGGATAAGCTTGCTTTCTCCCACTCTTACAATTTTTTTCCCATCTTCAATCCAATTTTATGCGCTTATTTTTGAAAATACGAAGATAACTCATAGAACATTTTTTTAGTATTTTTCAATTCTCTACAACTTTTGTTTGAAACTTTTTTCGATTAAATGCCTAGATTCTAAGATATGGCTATATTTTACCCTTTTTTACCCTTTTTCCCCAAGATTACGGTTGCTGATCTTATTATAATTAGCACCATTCGATTCAGCGTCGTCAACTTACCCTTAGGTCAAATTTTGAAGATGCCAGCTACAAGGTCAGGTTTTGGCCTGGGCGTTGCGAAAATATTTCAAAGAAAAGAATTGTTTTCTCTAAGAAGTATGTTTCTAAAGAAAAGACATAGCGAAATGGCGTAATATTTGCCGATGAAAGTAAATTAAATATTTTTGGGAGTGATGAACTATAAAATATGATGACGGATCTGTGATTTCAACTGCAAGAGTTGGCGAATTAGTCTTCATCAAAGGATTTATAGACAAACCCAGATATTTGGATTGCTTTTAACACAATTTGATAAAAAGTCCTACAAAAATTTATTTCATTCAAGAAATCTATGAAATGGGTTAAATCGTAAAATTGGAAAAACACCAATAAAATCAAAATAGGAATTAAAATACGCTTGACAGCAGAATAGGGACACACACACACACACACATATGCCCATAGAATATTTAAAGAAAATTATTTTAAACATGCTAAAGCTATTGCAAAATGTTCTTAAATAAAAAGGGAATCCAATCAAATATTAGAATTACTACTGATTGTGAGTGTGATATGCGATTATTACTGAGGTAGTAATATGCATAGCATATCCGTCAAAGATTAATTGCAAGATAACAACTACAGCAACCAGTTGCATTTTAACATCAGTAACAAACAGTTGCACTCTAACATTAATACCGAACAATCGTACTATGAAATCGCATTAACAAAATATGTTAACAAATAATTATAAGTTGGAAGAATCGCAGTTATAACTCAAAGAAGGAGATCTTTCTTAACCATTAATTATCGTATCAGATGATCTCAAGTAACTCTTATTCAGTAATTTCTTTGTAAAATTACTTCATTAATAAATTTTGTTGTTATTGAAAAAGTGTGAGATATCGTTCTATCTAACATTGATTCTGTGGGCCCATCGGCAGTAGCGAAATAGAATGACCGATCAAGACAACGGTCACGCAACAATAATCTTCAAATCTTCTACTCGTTTTTACCTGTAACAGATAGGAAATAACAGAAAATACTCGTCTCACGTTTATATTCTTTGGATGTTCGCTCTGCAATTTTTCCTTTTCAAGCATCGTCAATAATCTTTTTTAGATTTCGGCTAACGTCGTGTTCAGTTCTACGTCCGTGAATCATACACACACACATACACACACAAACACGTACAACTTGATTCTGTATTTTTATCTCTAATACACTTACGACTTTACTTAACCCTTTGCGGACCGAGTGCTATTGACCATTTCGTTTCAGCTGGTCCGCGCAGATTTCACTAGTCGCTTATCCGCTTGGTAGCGTTTACTTTGGAAAACATTTGAAGATGTCGAGCCACACTCGACATAGGACCGCAAAGGGTTAAGGGACTAATATTCATCTTACAACTCTTACAAATATTACATATATATTACATAATTATTTTTTTTTGTACAAATTCTGTCACATAAATGTCTAAATGTCCAGCTGTCTTCTACAGACATAAATATATTTTTGTCAATAGCTCGACAAATAGAGTTTATAAATATATAACGCTATTAAATTAATAAGATATTTCATTAATAAGATGGAAAGTAAAAAGACAAGAAATTTATAAAGTTAAATAATATGTATTTTCTGTCTATTACTGTAAGTGTAAGCACACTAAAAATATTAGATAAAATTAATAAAGAAGATCGTATTTATATGAAAATAACGAACGACCTCTAATGAGATATAAAAATACGATTAAATATTAAATAACATATTATTTTGCATTTAAATATAGAAAAGAAATGTTCTAAGTTTAGAGGTAAAATATAATTATTTAATAGTTCCACAAAAGGAATAAAATACTCCACGAATGGTATCGATTTCGATTCTCTCTTTACTGTAAACTTTATCCCGCCGTACCATTGCTGTTGAAATATGTATTAAATTTCCTGATTTGTGCTTACAAAGAACGCAATACAAATAAAATATTTTCAAACAATACTATTGATTTCTTGACGATATCGTCAAAAAACTTTTTTTATTTCTTTTATCGATTTCAATAATATATATAAAAAAAACTATTTCAATTAGGTGATCCTCAAACTCTAAAATTCAATTTAATTTGATAAAGCAATCTACAATGAAAAAAATATATTTGAACTCATGATCTTTCATGATATTTTCACATACAAACATATATAGAATCTCGCTAATATTAGTATTAAAATAACATCAACCCACACATCATTTACATGTCTCTTTGTTCTATTATTTGACTGATTGTTACATAAATGCGAAATATAACAATATGACCAATATTATATTAGTTAAGTAAAGCAATAAATGCACCGAGATAAATATATTTACAGTACAAATACGGCCTTTACAATTAAAAGGTTAATTTATCGTATTTTCCCGTATCCTTATCTTCGTTATTAATTCATCAAATTCATTTCAATAAAAACCAAATAAATCTCTATTGTATATATGTATATAAATATTATTTTACTTATTTATAGCAATAAAAATCCTACCATCTGATCGTGAGGGTAAAAATGAAAGAGAAACAACTCGAAGAAAAATAATAATGTTCCGTAACTACTTATCAAAAGTAATAAATTAACATTTTCAAGTCTTCCCTCTCTTTTTCCTCTCTTTTCCAGTTTCTACTGCACGCATATTTTCATATTTTTTATCGAGTTAGAGAAAGAAGAAGAAGAAATGATGATATCACCAACTATTAACAAACACGTAGAAGAAATAATTCAAAAAATACAGTGCTATCGAGATAAACCTTCTCGTTTAAACGACCGACATATTTACTTTAACTGATTTCCATTTTATCTTTCTCTTTAATTATCTCTCTCTTTCTCTCTCTCTCTCTCTCAACGTTTCAAAACTATAATTAAAGCATTATCGCAACAATAGACTGGAAATGAATCAGGAATATATTCTCTATATCTCTCCTTTCTCTCTATCTATAGCTGACAACTTGATCTCCGGAAAATTAATTTCCCGAACGCGTATGGTCCATTAGCTCTGCGTATTCCGATAGTATTTCTTGTTTTTTCCCCTTTTTGTTCTCCTCCTTTAATGACGATGCATAAGCGTTCGTTGTTTGAAGAAAGAAAGGGAATAGAGAAGAGTAGAGTTTCATGAAAAGTTAATTCGAATTGAAATTAATTAAAACAATCTCCCTCTCTCTTTCTCTCTCTCTCTCCCTCTTTCAGTCATATCGTCCAAAAATATTGACGTGTTACTTTGGTAGATGAATAACGAGGGATGGATTTAAATGATCTCGTCGTATAAATAAAAGTCTTGGAAAAATCGGCGAATATGACTCCTTGCAATTATTTTCTCTTCGGATCGTTTCCTTCGTCGAGAGAGAAAAGGTTCTAGAAGAGATGAAAGAGAAAAAAAAGTGTAGAAATGAATGTTCGTTGAACTCTTCAATGATTTCACCATCGAAGAGTGAAAATTGCGAAAGAGGAGAAGGCTCTTTGACGTCTGTATTCGTATTTCGAATATCTCGAATTTACCTTCTCTCTCTCTTTGATCTTAAGTGCATAAGAAATTCTCCATAAGTACAAGAAATCGAATCGATTTGTGAAAACAAATTTTCCTAAATGAGAGTAGATCGATATTTCAAGCAGCTCATCAACCTAAAATTGTTTTTGATATTACTAGAGCGTACCATAAATATTTTCGAAGTTTTAATACTGTTTTAAGAATATTCTTATATTTTATTTATAATGAATTTGTCATATAATAAATTTCTTTAAAAATTCAATTATTTCTCTAAAATGATATTATAAATATCTTTTTATTTAAAAATCGCGTTAAATTTACAATTAACCAAATGCATACGAGAATAGTTTAAGTCATATACAGTAATATAATGTGGTTAATTCAAACCGCGTTAAATGGTAACCGCATTTAACAATCAGTATGAATAAAATAAATTAGTATCGCGTTATATGGAAGTCATGCTAAGGGAAATTCAGAGAAGTATGTACAATCTCAATAAATTTGATTCATTCTAATTGTAAGTTATACAGAATGAGTAAAAATCAATCGGACACCCAAATATTTCTGTTTAATTTAATAATATAACATATGTTTACATCATAATTAGAATAGCTTTGGATGACGCATATGGCCAACATAATATCGTTTTTTCGGTGTTTTCAAAATAACCAAGAGCTTTTTAAATGCAATTACATTTTTTTGAATGCATAATTGTAGCCGACATCTAAACAAATTCAATATTGTAATACTATACAACCTCCAATTGACTTTTAACCTAAAAATATGAAATAATTGAAATTCAGTGTGATAAGTTTATTTGCTTTTTTTTTGTTATACTAAATGTTCAAAATGATGTATTAATGTATTTGCAATACATTAATTTAAACGTGAAGAAACTAAATTTAATGCTCTGTAATTCATTCCTGAGCACGCACAAGCCCTAATGATTTTTTCTTTTATGTTCTCTATAGTATTCTTCTTTCCTCAAGCAATGAATATTTCAATTATCGTGGAATATTATTCTTGGATATAGAAATCGTAAAATGAAATATGTAGGTAGGTTGATAAATAAAAAAAAAATAAACGAAAAATATAACTAAAAATGAATATGAAGAAAGGAATAAAAAAAGAAAAAAAAACCCAAAGTTTCAAGAAAACGAAAACACAAGGATTCAATATAATTTTAAGGAGCAATTTCTCATACCAGCAAATCTAGTAATGAATACATAGCAGTATAAAAAAACATATTTACTCTTGCTTATTTTTCAATGTGTATTATTACCATTATTCTAACGTATTCTCGTACGTGGAATACTTCTTAATTAATTATACAACCGTAATTCACGCGATGTTTCACTCAGCACATTAATCGGGCAACAATAAGTATTCGAACTACTGAAAAAGTGTAACAGTAGACTAAAAAAATAATAATGCTTGTTTTTTTTATTAGCGAATTTATTTGCAATTGCTGACAACAAATTTTTTATTAAAATCTGAATTGCTGAATAATACGTTAACTATATAATAAAAAGATGTTGCTGAAAATCGGATATATTTACTGTTCGCTTGATAATGCTTGAATGTATTGACTGTATAGCATTTAAAACTTATGTTAAATGTCTTTACTGTCTTGAAACATTGTTGACTGGGAGATTTTTGCTGAACCTGACGCCAGTGGCCGGCTTTGTTTTTTACACATATGTAAACAACTTAATGTAAAACTTGAGTCTTCAAGAATAATGTGAAGTCTCACTTGTGGTTTATAATACAACTTTATTCTTTCACGTCTTACAATGAGCTTCTCGTACTTTAAATCCCCCTACCCTTACACATATTTCGAGAATGTTCGATCTGTATCAACATTCGGAAAAAGCTCGCTTGAAATAGAAAAACTATTCCAAACCGTTTGTTTATCCTACATCTGATCGGATCAAATGTCGTCATGGTCGCCCAACTATCCACGTTCCTTATCCTCTTATCACTAATAAACATATCCACATTCATATTATGAACACGATGGATACATGCTATCCTGTAATAAGAGAATAAAGAGCGTGTTATCCGCGTGTTAAAATAAAATAACTTTCTAGACAAATACTATATTTATTTGAACTTTTGAATATGTTTTACTAAAGCATTTTATGATTTTTATTAAGTATGATAGGATGTATAACAATAATGTGTCAAATTAATGGTTCACATTACGTTTGTTGCCCTAAATAATGATTTGCCTAGATTGTTCTGTCGTAAAGAATTTAATTGAAATTTGAGAAACGCTTTCAAGTTTAGACCTCTAAGTACCCTTTCCAGTGCGTAAATATAAATACCTAACGATTCATAATTCTAATAAAGGCATGTACTTACGTATTATTCTCAATTATATACCCCTATAAAACATACATAAATTGTAATTTTCGGAGGTCCAATAGAGATTATAAAAGGAAAAAGATGTTTCAACTAGATATTAAATTTGTTTTAAAACTATTATATTAGGTTTGAATACTTACTATTAGGTGAAATATAAAATGAATAATATATCCTCCAACACGGAGTCCTCCGGCGATTGGATTAAGCTTATTATGAGGAGGGTGAAAAGGTGAATTAGAATAAAATAAAACACGTGGTTGAGCCAATAAGTGCAATGCTTTATTGGCTCGTCAGGGAAAAAGCCTTGCGGCAAAAAATCCTGGTTGGTATCAAATACAATGGACGACGATGGATCACGGACTATGTCCGAGATCAACTTCTCGTCACGATTAACCCTGATGGGTAATCTCGTTGAAAGAAATGGAAATTATATTTCTCACCGTTAATTGTCGCCTCTACGTCTACTACCGGGTTACCACCTCTACGTCTACTACCGGGTTACCACCTCTACGTCTACTACCGGGTTACCACCTCTACGTCTATTACCGGGTTATCGCCTCTACGTCTATCACCGGGTTATTGCCTCTTCGTCTATCACCGGGTATATCTGTAAGTGTTCGTCTTAACAAATGAATTCTTTGCCTCTCTAATACTCCTCTCGCTTGTTGTCTCCGGGTATCTTGTTTCCAAGTGTTCTCGTAGGCGTCCAGCGTTAGAATAGACTGAATGTCTTTGGTAATGGGCCCTGCAGGGTGCACTCACTCAAAGGTCGAGTGGTGGGGGTTATGGATGCTAGTTACTAGTAACTCTCTATCGATTTAGTGGGCGCATAGTAACTATCGATTTTTAATTACTATGGATTTTTGGTTATGATCGATTCCGATCGTACAGTATATATTACGGGCATTAAATTGAATACCCACTCATTCTACACAAGGCTCTGGTTTCGATCAATCTACAAGATGTGCTAAGCTTGCCTGTGTTTCGAGCACGGGGGTGTGAGGATTTTTAAATTTCTATGTTTCGTTTCACTTATAATAGATTAAAAATACTTATCCCGCCCCGTGCTTTAAACATAGCCAACTGAAGCAAAATTTATAGATTGAACGAAACTGGAATCTAGAAATTCTATAGAATGACCGGAGAATCTATGAAATACACACTCATTATACACATTGCTTGATTTTCGTGGGCATTTGTGACCAAAATATATATATTGACAGTAACATATATACATATTTTACACGAAAATTCGAAAGTTTAGAAGCAAAAATAAGGACATAAATAATATGCAAGCGTGCACGTATGCTTAACAATTACAATAAAAATATATATGTATTGTTTCGAGTGAGTTTAAAACAGTTCTGTGAATGTTCGGAACAAGTTGGCTTTCCAAACGTTCAGGATTCGTTGACAAAATAGGGCAAGCATTTGCTTTTTTGCTAGAATAGATGAGTTCTGTCAATTTTCCAAACTATATACAATAGATTTTTAAGAAGCCAAATTCTATATAGCTGTTCATAGTTTTAATAAGATTCTGGTAACCTTTCTTCACGAGTATCTAATGATAAGTAAATATGTATTATATACTTCCTCGCTTAATTATAGTTTAAGTTAAAGTCAACGTCAACGAGAGAGGTAGCAATAACAAAAATTTCACATATCAACAGTAATATGAGAGATATAATAATAATAATAATAATAATAATAATAATAATAATAATAATAATAATAATAATAATAATAATAATTTTAATTAATAATAATAATTATATAATAAATTAATTGTAATAATTTAATTAATAATAAATTAGTTAATAATAATAATAATTTTCTTAAACGATTATCCGAAATACTTTTAACTCTATTTTCTTTAAATAACTTTTAATATCAACCCTAATTCCGTTCATCAAGCGTTCATTTTCGTCGGTAACACTGTGATAATCGAGAAATTCCATCGTGGTATTCCAAATTACTTTAATTAACGATGTAATCAGTGTCAGGGTTACAAGGATATAGAGTTGATGGCGTATATACATATGTATAGACATACATAAATGTGTTCCGTTGGTTAGCGTAGTTATACACCTATATGTATACCTGTCTATAGAGACTATAGTAGGGATTGGTTGCTCTGCTCATAGACACGCGAATTGCGTGGAGAAACCACAAACGACATACCGGATACTGAGCTGCTGTAACCATTAGGAGAGAGAGAGGACCAAGAGAATTAACGATTCCTTCGCGAATTAACTGCGACCAGTATACACGGTGATGAGCAATCTCCTCCCGTCTCGGTTAAATATTGGAGATATTAATTAAACACAACTTCTATACGAGAATGAAAACGATATGAAACATAGAACGCCATCTTCTCTTCACTGCAGTTTGATAAACTTTTGAGATATTGTTCCATGTTGCTATAATAAGACACTTCAGAGAGAAATAGACGTTTCGACAGCGAAACTTATCATACAGTTTTGTAATCATAGTTAACCCTCTAAATGAAATAAAGATAATGAAAAATGTTTTATGTGTTTTAAGAAAAATCTATTCTGAAAAGTACAGATCTTATTGTTAAATATTTTATGTCCCTTTCCTCTTTAAAAAGTCGACGAAGGTTAATATCAATTAGAAGTAACTTTCCTACCCGAAGAAACATGTGTCACTGTTGAGACTATTTCTCAGCCACTTGATAGATCAAATATATAAAGTACTACTTCTATTCGGAAGTAAATATTAATCATGGAGAAAGTGGTGTGAAACTGTGAACATCTCTTTTAAAGTAAACGTTTAATCAATTAAAAATAACAATTGAAAAATATTGTTCTTACACCTCGCTGGAAAATTTTTAATTATCGTTAGAACAGGTCGGTTTAAATTATCGTGAAAAAGAGAAAATAATTTATTCTCGCATTTACCTTCCTTGAATTTTATTATTTCTTTTATTATTGTTTCTGAGATTAATAAAAGATCCATTATTTAATTGCTTAAAAATTAACAATTAAATAATAATTTATTTAATTAACAAGATCGAAATTATCTTTTAATTAATGTGTTCTAACAGAAAAAAATATAAGTGTTTATTCTTTTTACTAAATTTTATTTAATTTTAAATAGCTTCAACATCAACGTTTTTCGAATACAGTTATTCTTTTTCTCTCTCCCTGTCTTAGAAATCTGTAAATATGGTGTTATGAACTTGAATCATCCTCAATATTTTGAAACTTTTTCTTTTTACTTTGATATTCTTTCCTAACGTCACAAAAAAAAAATACAGCTAGTCGTAGTTGCGTAAATCACCAGACATTTTTCAAAATTTTATGCGAACTAATTATTTTTTATATATGTATATAATGTCTTTCTATTTCTTATTAAGACTTTGTGGGTGAATAAACTGAATTGGGTTTCACTAAATAGACTTTTCTTATTTATTAAACGATAATTAAAGTTTCTTTATATTAATTACATTAATTTTAGTTTTCTTACCTATAAATAGAGAAACGACATTTAAGCCTATTCTTTAATACTAACAATTATAATCAATAAATCTTTCCTTCTCGATTTTACACGTATTTTTTGTACATGTGTCTCTCTTCTTAATTACGACTCAATTACCTTCTATTGCCTTTATGCGATCTCTATTACCGACAAGTCTCGCGGTAAAATTCAAATGGGTTTGTAAAGTAATATCTATACTCCTTTATATGTATTTTAATAGTTTTTTACTCACAAGAGCGACAGTACAGGTGATATAGGTCGATAAGATACAATAGATCTGTTAGATAATTAAACTGGAAACCAAAACAAGCAGAAGACAGAGTATTACAAATTTACTAAACATTTCAAGTTTTTCACTTTTTCTAAAAGCGTTTTAATGATTCAGGAATCGGTTTTCGTTTCAACGATTGGTGAACAATGGAAGTTCTAAGAGAGTACAAAGCATTTCAACTGAATTGCAAATTTACTGATTTCCGAATATAGACTTATTGGTTTGTTATCGATTTCACAGAATACGGAATTCAGACTTATTAACTAATTATCGGTTACACAGAATGCGGAATAAATATTTAATTGCTCATACTTGGTTGAGTGTACAAGATTTGCTATCTATTGGTTAACATTTACCATTCTGATTCATTTAAAATTTAATTACGGCTCTATTTCATTACGAAGCGAAGTCCGGTTTATCCGAGATTCAGAACCTTTAGTAGGATACATTCCTTTAAATAAAGATACTGGAGATAATCTGAATTGTTTTATATCATCATGAGGGTTATTTAAACTCATAGTTAGTCTAATATAAGACTCAAAGAAGTACATGTTATTAAACAACGATAAGGATAAATAGAAATCCTTTTTAAAATTATAAAAAAAAGACCTCGGTATAATTTTCTTTTCTAAATAGATCCATAGGTTATATATTTCTAATTTTAAACGAGGAAAATATATCGCATACATAAAAGAAATAAATAAACTTACAAAAGACGTAACATTTATTTTATTTTAAATCAATATACTTCATTCATATGAAAAATGCAAATACTATTATAATAATTTTTTACAAAATCGAAGCTTTGTTTTTAAAAATCGTATAGTGAACATAATTTCGGGTAAAACAAGTTAATCAAAGTTATAATATTTTTAGTAAAGAATAGGTTTACATATCTGTTAAGATCTAAGGTCTTAAGATATAAGGATTTCTTGAAGACAGACAATCTGCAGACCAGATGCCGTCAATAAATATTTGTTATAAATAATAATTATAAATATAATATAAATAATTGTAGTGATAAATAATTTAAATGAAAAATGAAAATATTTTTAAAATAAATAATAAAAATTTCGAGAGAAAATCAACAAGAAAAGTAGAAGAAAACGTTTGGAGTCGGTCTATTATGTAAATTATAAGAAAGGAAAAGGAAAAAAGAAATTTCACATTGAGAATTTTGGCCATGCTACGAAGTCGCATCTCTTTACCGATTACTCCTGCCCTATCTTTTGCGAATTTACCCCCACTCTAGACTACATTTACACAGAACCACTAGGAAAATCTGCTAGGAAAGTCTGCTGCAGCTCAAATAAACGATCTTCATTTCGTAGCGGATTTCCATCGAGACTGCTTTCAACATATACCTTGTTCCCCATCGGTTTCAGAAGCAACTGTATTTACAATGCAAAATCAGGCCGCGCTTTGTTTAAGAGTCAACCTGAATTTTCATTATATCTAATGTTATATCTGTCTTAAATTTCACCACGAGATTTTGATTTAAGAAAGGAAGAGGAAAAAAGTAAAGAAAATCTTTGTTATAAAACTAAATAATATCGATGCGTTGATCTCACATAATGTGCCCAAACGTCTCAAAAGCATTCAAACGTAAGATGTAAAGAAGAGCCAGTCGATTATAACTTACAGAATAAATAATTGTATTTTTATTATATCCTGTGTAGATGAAATTACACTTGTCAGACCAATTTTTTATCATTTAAATAAAACTATATTTATCTAACAATAAAATATTTTTCTGCAATAATATTTATATCAATTTGAAAGTTTAATAATTTTAATAATTTTTGTTTCTATGTATAAAAATTTTAAAGCTTGGCATTAAAAGCACATATCAATTATTTAGAATTTAAAGTGAGAACAAGCACGAATGCTCTTGTGACTCACTGTGTGTACGTCAGTTATTTTGTAAATTATCTCACAATCAGTAAAGGACGAGATAGAAAAAGTGATAAAGAGAAAAATGAAGAGAAACAAGGAAAACCGATGTATTTGCCAAAATTCCTCCGACATGAAGTCCTCCGGCAATTAGGTTAAGCTAATTATGAGGAAGGTGAAAAGGTTAATTAAAATAAATAAAAAGAAACGTGGTTGAGCCAATAAAAGTGCAATGCTTTATTGGCTCGTCAGGGAAAAGCCTTACGGCATACAAACCCTAGTTATTATTCGTCTACACCTTACTATCAGCGTTGCCCGTGGTCTACCGCTCCTCTCGTTTGTCTGAATTGAATAAGGAATAATGTGTCTCACCGTTTGTTATCGCCTCTGCCTTTCGTTACCGTAATTATGTGTCAATTATCGCCTCCGCGATCCGCCACCGTCGCTATCTTTTACCCTAAGGTATAATCGTCTTAATCTATGAGTTCTTTCTCCTTCTACCAATACTCTCGTTTTTCCAAGTGTCCTCGTAGGTGTTCAGCGAAAGAATAGACCGAGTGTCTTTGGGTAATGGGCCCAATAGGGCGCACGCACTCGAGATCCGAATGGTGGGGATATGAACGCTAGTGTCTAGTAACTCCCTATCGGCTAGGGGCGCGTATTATGAATATTGGTTTTTGGTTACGATCGATTCCGATCGTACAACCGAAGTAAAAAAGAGAAAGATAAAGATAGGATGAAAAATCAAGAAACAGAAATATCAAGAAAGACGCACGCGCATGCTTGCATACGTATACGTTACAACTGTTACTACCCCAACCCGTCAGGTAACAAATAAGATATTAGTGTAAATGAAAAATAACCGGATATGATTCTATCGAGTACTCCACTCTATATATAACATTTTAAGTAGTTTATGTTTTATAATAATGTCGTAAAACTGTACTACTAATATTTCATTATCAGTCATGAGAAGTATGCTTAATTCCTTAATAATAGTGAACTTTGTAGGTAACACATTGTATTTAACAAAGTCTATGATAATACATATAATATAAATATCGCTGTAAATTTATTAGATTTGTGTTTTTTATTTACATGTATATATTACACAGGTTCGTGGTACCAAGCGAGTTGGATAGAGTATGAAAAATTGTTTATTTCAAGGAGCTTTCACAGGAGTACTCAGGTACTTAGGTACTATGGTAACCTTCCTTTTCTCTATGTACTCGAAATATCAAGGTTGTCCTAATATACACATTAAAGGGTACACATACAAAGATTGAGATAGGATGAGAGAGAGAGAGAGAGAGAGAGAGAGACAGAAAAAGACAGAAAAAGAGTAAAAGGGAAGATTCAAAGATCATAAAACGTTTTAGAACACGGAACTTTAACAAGCAAACGGAACATGCAAACTCTAAGGGACGCAACAAGTGTTGTTTCCCTCTCCCTCCTCTCTCTCTCTCTCTTTTCTTATAAAATCGCGAAGAAGAAAACCATCGATCTTGGTTCGTCTTGCGTTCCCTTTCCTTCTATTAAAAGCCTCTCTAAAAGCGTTGAAATTGTCTCCCCGGATTCACCATTTTCTTGTACCTTTCTTCTCTGTTCTCTTCACGTATTAATTAAAATGGGCGGCCGTCACGCGAAACTATCATCGTCACGATATTCTTCTTCTTTTCTCCCTTTCTTCCTTCTTTTTTCTCTTCTTTTCGCATTTTCTTTCTTTTCCTTTCTCTTCGAGAAAACTGATTTTTCCTTTCAGTTTCGACTAACGAACTTTGGATTAACGTTTATGTAAAGTGATTATTCATCTTTTATGCAAAATGATTTTTACTATTTACCATTTACATTGAATAATTTTTATTATTCATGCTAACTGATCTCTGTTCGTCTTTCGTATAATACAATTTTGAGATTCATCGCTGGTATTGTATTAAGTGATTTTCAATTATTCTTCAAATAAAAAGATTTTTAATTACCTTTTGAATAAAATAATTTAGAATTATCGTATATACATATTCATTTTTATTTATAATGTAAATAACATGATCAATATTCGTTATCAATATGAAATGATTGTTTATTATAATGCACTTAAAATCCTTTTCAATTATTATTTATATAAGGGTATAATTAATTGAAAATTTAAACAAATGCTCCTTTTTATTTTTTACATATAGCAATATCGAATTTCAAATCGATACTAAAGCTCCGATCAATCTGTAATCAGTGACGTAGAAGTGGAACATTGATTAGTAATTAATCGATAGCTCATGATCACTTTTCCGAATCCTATCTCAAATGGTCCAGAGCAATGCGTCAGTTTGATTAACGATCTCTTACGTTCAGGTTAAGCATCGTTCGTCTATATGAAGTACTTACTCTTAAATTTAAAGATGTTTAGAAGGTATATCAAAATATTACTAAGAAAATGAAAATTTAAGAGAATGTTTCTTATATAATGCTTAAGCTAAAAGTAATAATTCCAAATTGATCCATTATGTGTGTCGTTTAAAAGTTATTGCAATTTAAAATAATTGTTATTTTCCATTTGGTCTTATAGCGATTCAGTCACATAACAGATTAAACACATAAATAATATAAGGGCAAAAGCAACTAAGTTTCCTCAATTTTTATTTCATGTAATTTGAACTCTTTTAAGCCGATTTTGCACAGTTTTATTGTCATTCACTAAGTAGTTATTGAGAAAAATAGTATAAATTATCAGAAAATCACGCTTTCACTCGATAAATTTAGTATATAAGAAAGTGCGGCAACATTGTACTCAGTTGATGGCTAAGAATGTGACTATATTTTTTAGTTTTGTTTTTTTTCTCTTAATTATGTAAAAGACAAATATATTATGTAGCCAACTTAAAAAATTAACAGTGTTGTTACATTTTCTCTATTTATCAGAACATTGAATAATTAACATTAAAAATATTTTTCATTAAAAATGACCAAAAAAAGGTAATATTTAAATGTCATAGTTAATATTTAAGCATTACTAATACTTTAATATTTAAAATTGATAAAGATTTACATTAAAATTGTTTTTTCCGTTAAGATAAAATTAAGACATATTCACTGTCAAAAGTTTCTTACAATTTGTTCATATTATTTATCATTTCTCATTAAATTCAATATTAGTGATAAAATTGCTTTCTTTTTTATTTATACATTCTTTTTATAATTGACATAATTAATATATATCATAATTATTTATTAAATTAATAAATAATTTATGACATAATTATTTTATTTCATAACATGCTGTAAAACAGATATTCACGAATGTTAAATTTTCAGTATTTTTACCTCCGATTGTACCTCCTAAACATCCTTAAAATAAAAATATTAAATTATAGATTAGTAGAGACACTTTAATGTAATCTTACAAATAATATAATCTTTTAGATGAACCTATATTATTATTTGTAAGATATATTATGCATTTTTTTAATTTTATTTTATTTATTTAATATTTTATAATGTTTAATAAGATTTAATTTGATATAATGAGATGAGATAGAATAAAATAGTAATTATTTATAATCGTCTAAATTAATTAACTCGTTACGTTTTGTGCTATTTTAAACGCCTTACTTAACGAAGATATTATCGTACTTAACTCTTCGTTGTCGTCGGCCTTCGTTGTCTTCTTTCACACACAGCACACTCGTCGTAAAAACAATATAATATTCAATGTGCCCTCGATGGTCCTTTTGGTCGCCTATATATACTCATCATCTCCCTCTATTGTAATTCGTCATTTCTTTGCATTCTCTCTCGAAATTTTCCGATCATTCCCGATCATAAAAAATCTATATTTATATATATATATACCGACGAAACATTAGGTGACAAATTCAAAAACAAAACACACGCGTTTCCCGATTTCTTTTATTCTACAATGCACTCATACATTCATACAACGTAACAAAAGAATTAACATTAGTTTCCTTATCGTCTTTTCTCGCACATACAAACACTGTTCACTCTCTCATTCTCACATATTTGTTAAATATTTCATCATAATGCCAAACTGGAAAGATTAAATTATAAATAATAATATTAATACTTTTACATTCTCTTTTCTTACAATAATGCTATTAATTCTCTTAATAAATAAAAAACTCGAAATCATCTTACATTTGTTAAAAATGTAAACAACGTTAATAGAAATTATTGTTATCATTACGTAGATTTTCAAAAAATAGCTTAAATGATTCATCCAACATATTTAAAAAATATTATAATTATTTTTATAATCCCTAAAATTTTGTGTGTTGCTATTATTACTACAATGTTATAATCTTAGCCATATCAGATAATTCTTTAAAATTTCCTTTTAATATAAAACCAAGAATATAATAATAAATTTTTAAGGAATATTTTAATGTCATTATTGTAAATTATAGGATGTTCTAAAATCAATTGGTAATGTATTATTTTTCTCTTTGATTAATTTTGCCTCGTAAGAAATATAAGACAAAAATTAGAGTTCGACGAATTTTCTTAACAGATTACGAATGTTATAAGGATATATTTTATAAAATTGAGAACGATTGGATATCTTTATGAAATAAATGTAGTAAATCTGTTGTTATCCATAAATTTTGGAAATATACTTTTTGATCAAAATGATACGAATAAAACAAACTTAGGACGTTTTAAATTTACCTTGATACGTCTTAAAATTTACTTATAAAATAAACATCAAGTTTATTTTAAAGAAAGATCGACAATCTGAATGTTTCAAAAAACATGATCTTTAGTAAAAATTGTAATTTTTGTTATAACAATCCCTTCGAATAAAAAAAAAATCTATGTTATTTCTTTTCTAAAATTTTGGATCATTATTACAAGTTCCTGTGATATCTACTCTTTTATTTTTAGATAATCCAGTTCAATACATACATACATAACTTTATTGTAAGAAACAAATATTTAAAGTATGTATTTGTATATTCAGAAAACGCGAATAGGAAAAGCAAGTTATTATAACATGGACCATTGTTCTCACTATTAAATCAACTTCGGTTAAAGCAATATCGTTTAAATCCCTGCGCCACCCAACTACTCCCAGCCCACCCCCAATGACTACACTCATCTCGTTTGTTTTAATGCGGCACCAATACACTAGACCTCACGTTACAAATGCAAACGAGCGTTTCGCCAGAAGCGACAATAATACCGTAGCGAACGAGACATTACTTGCAGGTTCGAGCTCTCATTGTTGCCCGTTCCTCGGAGCCCTTTGAAAAGCCATGCTCTGCTTCTGTTCTCTTTGCTACTACTGCGATCTCCGGTTTAGAGATGTAAAAATGTCATTCGCCATTGAATGGCCACACTGGAATGAAATTTCTCGAGAATGAGCAAAAACAAGAGAAAGAAAAAAAGAAAAAAACAAAAGAACTTTGGAAGCTTTAAGGTTGATTAACGCGACGTATCACAGTATTCGTGCAATATATTAAAGGTTTGTAAAAACATGATTAAGTTAGCTTTTTGTTTCTCGTTTTCTTGTGTTTTCAATTACGAGGTCTTTCATGAAAGCTCAGAAAGAGGAAACAGATAAAGAGAATCATTAATATAGAATTTTTCAGTCGTATAATATATTATAGATATATCAGTAGATACATGTATAATGAAAGTAAAATATACATATAACATAAATAATAAAAAAGTTTGTTGAAAGGTGTACAAAAATTGATTTTAAAAAATATGAAATATGTAGGAAATTCAATTATTTATTAATATTTGGTTTTGTATCTCTGTAATGTAATGACATGATTATATTGATGGTTATCTTATTTTAATCATATACTCATATACGACATGTGTTTTCTGTCTACTAGTTCAATCAAAGAAAGATTAAATTATGAATAATATATTATAATAACTTAAATTTTAAGTAGAATAGCATTAATATATGTAAAAAATTGTTTATCGTAATCGTTATAATAATGTATATTATTACTTTTCACTCTCCCTTATGAGGGTTCGAGTAATTTCTTTACAAACACCTTATCACACCTATCCGATACTACCAAAAGGGATGCGACTTTTCACTGCATCTCAGGGGTTAACAGTACACTGTTTTTGTTTTTTGTTTATCCGAACGAGCACCCATCCATTTTACTGACAGTATCCAACGTTGCTTGACTTTAGTGATCTGACGAAACAAATTATCCAACGTGATTAGACTGTTGATCTAAAAGTGTATTTATATTATACATTATATTATAAAATCACATTACAATCACATATACAGTGTTTTATATCTTTTAATACAACAAGAAAATCTACATAAAATAAGTAAATTATATTAAGTGCAATGTCTATATACGCGACTACATTACCAAATAAGCCAATATTCAATATTTGTCAAGTACACATAAATTCAATACACATCTGAATTATTTTATTAAGTTCTTTCTTATCGAAAGATTTTTTTTTCATAAATTTTTTTATAAATATTCCATATAAGAAAAGAAAAAAATTCATATAACTTACCATTTATACGAGTTCCGATAGTATCGAAAACTGGAGTTCTATGTAACAACATTGAATCATTACATCGACAAAAGAGATAATCTCATTTATTTTCCTCGAATAAACGCATTCTGCGTGCTAGCTATCATCAGACGTCACGGTCGTAACATTCGTTTCTTATCGCAAAGAGATGAAAAATGCATTTTTCATATGTACGAGATATCTGAATAAAATACATTGTGCAACGTAAGCATCAGTTTTTACTCTTTTCATAATCATTTCTATATTTTTACTCTTATTTTTAAACTTTATAATTAATTGTAATTTTCTTCTATTTTCATTATCATTTTTTTTTCTTCGTCATAATTTAATTATTATTCGATCTTGTATGCAACAGACATCTGTCATTATACTAAACATACATGTGAGAAGAGAAGAGAAAGAAAGAAGAGAGAGAAAGAGAAGAGGAAGAGAGAGGGAGAAAAGGGGGAGGAAGGGAGTAGGAGAGAGAAAGAGAAGGAGAAATATGAAGACAGGAATCCAATAAAGAAGAAACTACTGCGTTGAGTCGGATCTTTTTTGACAGGTTGCTTCGACGTAGTGTAGATAGATCGAAAGGATTTGATCGATGGTAATGGATCTTTATAGGAAATCATATCTCATTTCTCGATTTTTCCTTCGTATTACTTTCTTTTCTCCTCTAGGAGAAAATCGTGTTCAAGTATAAGATGATGTTTCATTATACATATTACACGTCGCGTATTTAGGGAAAAGAAAAACGAAAACTTTTATGAAGTATAATTTTCTTCGTAAAAAACAAGATTTACGATAATCGCATTAATAATAAACTTTCCAAGATGTTATTTAATGTGTATATTGATAATAGAAAAATTTATTTTTATTTAAAATAATTTTATACAATTTTATATAATTTTTGTTAAAAGATAATGTTTTTTTTATTAATAGAAGAAAATATAATCAATTCTCAATAAGAATTATAAGTAACTTATGCTGACGTGATACATTAACATGAATTGTAAATAAAAAAGATATTACAATGATAAGTGTAAACATACATAACTCTATTAGAATACAAAATTATTAATTAGCCAAATCTTATTCCTAAATCAGAAGGATAGAATCTTTTTAGTCTACGTACTAAATTAGTATTTTTTTAATCTACGTACTAAATCAGTATTTTCCAGCAAATTTTTTGCTAGAGGGTTTGGATGTTTGGATAAACGGAAATTATAGCATTCACTAAAGTTTGCAATTTTTTCTTGTATTGTAGGAATTCTTAAGCCCTTGTGAATTCTTTCATTTGTTACATACCATGGAGCATTGCAGATGTTCCGCAGGGTTTTTGATTGAAATCTTTAAAGAATTCCAATATTTGAGTTACTAGTGGTTCCCAACAGTTGAATTTCCTATGTTCATATGGGCTTCAAAATTGCTTTGTACATAACAAGTTTTCTCTCCAGACTAAGCTTATATGCTGTTCCAATGAGTTAATATAGCTTTCTGATTCTCTCCTTTAGGTAGGTTGTCTTGGATTGGATGTGTTGTCTCCATGTCAGTCTTTTATCCAGTACCATACTTAAGCATTTGACCAAATCTTTGGTAGTATAACTACTCCATTTATGGTCACAGGAGGATATGTACACTTACGCAACGTTAAGGTTATATGCGTTGATTTATTTTCATTAAAGTTGATTCACCACTTTTGGCACCATATTTCAGCAGGTTACGTTGGAGAATTTCAGTCGCGTTTTGAAGATCGCCGTCTAATGCTAACAGAGCTGTGTCTTCCAAAAATGTAGCCGTGGTTATCTCACCTAAAGTGGGTAAATCTGCCGTGAAAATTGCGTATAATAATGGCCCTAGTACATTGCTTTGTAGCACTCCGGATAAGATTAAAAAAGCTGTGGTTAATTGGTTTTGGTACTTGACTATGACTTTCCTGTTAGTAAAATAAGATTTAAGGATTATGTAGAAAGGATAAGGCAGCGTTCTTTTGAGTTTATGTGTTGAGTTTATAATGTTTTTTAATGTAATTTTTTTAGGTGTTTTTAGGTAACCTACGTTTTTTTAAATAGAATTGCATTTTTTTCCTTTACGTTATAATAGTCGACACTTTTAGACGAGTTCAACAGTGTACTACTATATGACCTTCAAACGACTTATAACTCAGAAATATGGAATAAATAAATTTAGCATGTAAGGTTTATTCACTTTATTTATGTTATACTAAATGTTCAAAATTATTCCAAAGGGGAGGAATGTAAAGATCATTTCTTGACCGTACGAACATATACCCGTCGTTGTTTGTTTCACTTATAAAACTTCACCTTTCCCCTCCTGTACTCTAAACACAGTAAACTGAAACACACATTATAGATTAACCAAAACTCTCTGCGCATTTTATAGATTGACCTGGCAATCTATACAATATTCTACTCGATTGGATGGTCTATACATTACCTGGACAATGTAGAAACTTCTCTGGAAATTCAAAAGGTCATCAAATCTCCAATTAGCATCGACCGGGTTTCGGTAGATACACATACATATATATACGTGTAATGGCGGCCTATTATCAGGTTCATTACACAAAGCACGGCTCTTGACCATGGTTAACTCTGCTTTGAACAAATCAAACTAATCTTGAGGGATTAGGAACAATCAAGTTTACCAGTCAAATTTTCCAGCCGTTTCTCGAATCAAGACCGTTGACAATGAACATCGTTGGACAGAGACTGGGAGAGAATGAGAAAAGGGGAAGAGAATGGTACGAAAGTCCCTTCTGGAAGAATCTCGAGGGCTTTAGTCGAGAATCGTGCTTGGCTTTAGGCTCTAATCGACCTGCCTGGCGTTCAACGATGAGTGAGAATCCGAAAGGATCGTTGATTAGATTTCTAGTGAGAAAATTAGAATCGATTGATTGAAATTGAATGGACGACTGATTTTTCGATTCTATGAAACGTCTGGAATAGAACAGAAAAAACGTAAATAAACTTTATCCAAGATGTTGATATCTTTGTTTTCCTTTTCAGAGAATAAACAAAAAATGTTGATATCATGGTAATTAAAAATATAACGTAAATTAACATTTGGAAAATCTATTTTATATAATTTGATTTCTCTCACAAAAAGAAATATTCAACTTTTAGTTTAATTTAAATTCTCTTATTCTTGAAATTTAATTGTATGTATAAACGATTGATTTCTCAGTAGAAGTGTGCTTTGGATAGTAAAGTATAAGATCGAAAGAGTTGGTACGTGATATCTAGCATTAAAAAAATAAAAGCAAGATTAATCGTTTCGTTTCTGTCTCGACGACGAGATATCGATTGCTCGATTTGATGTGTAAGGTCCATGCTACCTGCCTGCCTTTCGACCAACCAACCATCTGGAAGTCAGCCCACCTGCATCTAACGATGATGAATTATCAGCTTTAATTAATAATTTGCGAAATTGCTTGGTTGGCTCAGCTTGAAAATGAAAATACAAGAAATCGGCAAGTCACTGATTTTTTGTCAATTCGTCCAAAATGAGATATTACAAGATTTATTCTTCTTCATTCAACTGTAACACCTTTCTGAAATTGGTATAACATATATGTTTCACTAATGTTAATATTTATCACATTTACTGCCACGCAAATTTTATATATTTATTTATAATATGTTGTAAACGGCCTACTCACGTTGGATTACTAATTCCTAGCACGAATACTAAAGTCAAGCCACGTGAGCACTGTTAGCAAAATGCATGGATTATCCGTTCGGAAAAACAAAAACCTTGTATTTTTTACTTCAAAGAAGCGGTAAAAAAACACGACCTTTTGATAGTATTAGATAAGTGTAAGAAGGTGTTTCTAGAGAAGTAACTCGAACCAGTAAAAGGAGGAGTAAAATGATATAAGTATTTATACGTTTTATTTTATCCTCTTAGTTGTGTGAAAGATAGAAATACTTGTCAATTATTTTTCTAATGACAAGCATAGCGTCATATAAGAAAAGTAATTATCTTTTGTAATTTAAATAAAATTTTGTGTGGAAATTTACAAATATTTATTGATTTAAAAAGTTTTGAAATATTTTGAAATAACAATGAAATAAAAAAAAAACAAGAAATTAAAAAAAAACACTTAAAGAAACTATACTCAGTATGGTTAATACAATATTTACAATTTTTTTACTACATTTATTCTTTATTGGTTTGTTACTTTTCTGTCTATTTATTATCTCAACATATTTATTTCATTTTTTACGAAATAAATCTTCTTCCAGAGAAAAAACTAAGATACAAATTGTTAAGTCAAGATGTAACGTGAAGAGAGGTATACATAGCGATCTGTGTTTATCTTGTCTTTCGATAAATATTAAAACCCTCTTAACGCTCTAATACAAATCAGAACTAAATTCGTTAGGTATGTAAACATTAAACGCACGATGCATGGACCCAAAGTCTTAAAGTCTAAGGGCTGTTCGCCGACGGACCATCTGAATTTGAGAATTTGAGTCGTTTCTGTATTCAGGCACTCTATTGAGCTATTTTTTTCACAACATTATGAAAAGAAAGCAGTTACTTGAACTATAAATACATATACAAAAAGTGAAAATAATGGAACAAATAAAAAAATGGTTTTTATTTTTTTTGTCACAATGGTGAATACTATAGGCTGAATGCTATTCATCAACTCGCTGAAAGCAGTTTCAGTAATATTACTTGGCTATGCCCTGTAGATGTTTTATTCTTTTAAACATTATATGACATAGAGAGTAGGACCTTGATTAACTAGAGTAATTGGGGTACGAAAAACACAAATAAATCAAGGTCCTACTGTACATCTCGATTCGACTCGAAGATTTATCAACAAATAGAAAATACAAAACGATTGACTCAAACGTTTGTTATAAATATAAAATGACTCCAATAAAATTGGATTAGCTCCGATAAAACATTTTCAGACATTAGTTTATATGAACTTTTTTCATCTATTTGATCTCAGGAATATGTGGTATAAGATTGATACCAACTTTTTTAGACACCCCGTATATATATATATATATATATATATATACACGAAAATCTACTATGTAGAAACTAGTCTATACATATTATGTGCAAATCTATTATGTCAAGATTAGTTTATATATATACACGTATATATACATACGAAGCTAGTTTAGTGCAGTAAACTTGGCCCGAGAAACTTAGCGACGTTGACAAACGAAAGATTGAATTATCTTATGTGGTTTGATCTATGGAAATAATGTGTTTGGAAATATTAGAACGATTTACGTCATCTTGTTATTTGTATAATCTTAAACAAACAATTGACATTCAAGTAATATGTACATAAATATGCAAAAATAAATATTAATTAATTAATTAAAGAACACATATATTATTATTATAATTAATTTTCTCTTATGGTAGTTTCGATATTTATTATATAGATATATTACGAACAATATATATTTTGCGGGCATACTATAGTATTTCAACGTAAAACGGGCAATGTGTATAATTATGTGTATAATGATCTGTATTTCACAGATTGCCCGGTCATTCTTTAGAATACCTAGAGGTTTTCGGTCAATCTATAAAATGTGCTTTTAAAGAAAGCGTTTTAAATTCTTAAATTTCTTCTGATCATTTAAATGACATTTGGAAAATTATAGGTTGAGATTAAATTTTATGCTGAAAGGTTCAGAACAAAGTTACATAATTTTGATGAACACATTTAATGGTAGAAAAAATTTGTATAAATTATATTTTTTGACGAGATTTCAAAATTAATAGTAGTTATTTAAAAGGAGCGTCTAATATTTTTTACATAAATTTAATACTTGCATCATTCTGATTGTCAGTATTGAATTTATGTACCATAAGATCAATCCCTGGGAAAGGCTTCAGGATCTGACTAAAAACTGACCTTCTTAAATAACATCACGAAACATAACATGAATTTAACTTTTCTTTACAGTTAGTTAATTGATAATTTTCTCATTTATTAAATCTCTTTTTATTTCTTCTACATTTATCTTGTCACCACAATGATCGTTAACGAATATGTCCATCATAATCAACTGTGGATTATTTCAATATTTATTTATTCTCGACAAGCTACAGAACGTTCCGAAAATTAGTTCACGATTATTATCAGAACTCACATAAATGACAGCTTTTATTAATCATGTCTTATTTAAATTGTCAAATAACTTATGCAAGCATTATAATCGTCAATTATAACAAAGTAGGTAACACTAACCTAAATGTGATTTTCCATATAAATTAATGTCAAAAACAAAGAAGAAATAAAATGTAAACGATAAAGTGTCAAAAAAATTGAAAAACTATGTATCTGATGTGCCCAGTTAATTCATCGTTTGAAGTAGTCATTCGACTATTTTATGTGTGTGACTTATGTAATGACGTTGTAACTGATTGTGAGAAAATTTAAACAAAGTGTGTTACTCTGATAGAATAAGATGAAAACAAGATTTGTTAAATCCACATATACATACGCTATAGTGACAGAGTAACATACGTAAAATAACAGAAGAGAAAGGGAAACAGAGTGAACAAACGGCTAAAACGAATAGAAATGCTTTATAACATGTAAAAGCGAAGGCTTGTACGCGAGAAACTGATTTCTATATAACACAAAATATATAATACAAATATTTTTGTGATATTTACGTTTCTGTATCGGTTACGCTTCGTTATTCTACTATACACCTCCATTTTTTTCTGTATCTCTCTCTCCTTTCTCGACATTTTGAAAAATGTTTTCTATTTGTAGCATCGATTACGTGCATACAAGCACATGCATAGATAATGTAGGATATGATATGAATAAATAATAAACGGAATGAAAGGTTCATTCGAAATTTAACTGAATGAGTGTAAATTCCTTTTCGGATATATTATCATCTCTCTTTCCTCTCTCTCTCCCTCTCTCTCTCTCTCGCTCTCTATAAGAGCTATATGAATATAAATAGCTACACATGTTCATATGTACAAAAAAGAAAGAGTGACAGAATTTTGTATATCTAACATGAAAAAATTATATTTTAGAGTAAGTTTAAAAGAACATTTTACTTCATGCTTGTGCTCTCCTACGCTAATTTTTTGTTTTTCATTTTTCATAACTATCATCCATGCAATCTTTATATATCTTTCATTTCCACATTATATATACTGTACTGTTATAGATTCGAAGATAGAAAATTTGTATTTCTTTGTTTTAAAGGAAATTGGATTTTCTTCGAAAAGTATGAAAATGAAAATAAAATAATCGCCAACAATGAGTGTTCATGTATTTTTTTTTATCTTCTTATGTCCTTCGTAAACACATTTTTTGTTAGTCGTGCTGTTCTATCGTCGAACGTACCACGTTTAAACGCCTACGGGAACTGTGATAGGAGAAATTATTTTTTCAATTCATTGGAATTTAATTACAGCATTGTGTTTTAACAAAGAAAAATTATTTTTACGAATCATAATCGTAACACGTTTTATCCCTTAAATCAACAGAATAACTATATATTGAGATTAAATAACCTTCACCTGGATGCCATAAAACGAAGGAACACTTATTTTCTGTCTCCGAATCTACAACAGTACAGTATAAGCCGGTATTGAAACAAAATCAAAGAATATTTTTTTATACTTGGGGCTAAGTTTTAATTTCATACTTTAATTACTCGCCTCATATGAATTCATGTATAACCTTGTTATTTTCTAAAAGTACTAGTTTTAATGTATAATAAAATTCTTTTTATAGACTTTCCCAAAAACACCTAGTTATTTTGTGTAAAATCTGGAATTTCCACAATTTAAATAAATTATACAATATAACGCAGGTTTATAAATACTTGCTCTTTCTCTTTCCTTTTATCATGGCTTATGTTGCGAGCAGATCTTGTAAGATCATCATTGCTCGTTTAACACGACTCGAGATAACTTGTGTAATTCTATGTAAACGCTCACTACTAGCCTGTTACGATAGGTAAGGTTGTTAGACGATTACCACGTCATCGATACTGCTTTATTGATTATCAACGTACTCTGTCACGCTAACGATATATATATATATATATATATATATCTATTTAGAGTACGTTCATAGTTTACTATGTATTATATTCATTACAATAACAAGAAGAATTTGTCTTCCTATGTTATAAAAACATTTCATTTAGAGATAAAAAGAACTCAAAATTCCGTTTTTTCTTTAGTACTACATAACAATAATGAAAAACGCCTTTGTTTATGCCTAATCCTAAAACTGTATCACTTCAATTTTATAAATAACTCTTTTAGAACAAAATTTTGAACTGAAACTAAATAATCTGTACATTCCTTCAGTAATAATGTTATAATAATATCTCAACTCCATTAACACTTTATTTCGCGCATTTCTAAATTTGAAAGTTGTGTATAGTAAAGTTGTAAAGTATGTGCATAGCCTTTACGCGCGATAGAAGTGAAACTCGCATTAACATATGGAAAATAATCAATTGATCACTTATATAGTGAATATTCTTTCAAATCGTACAGCGTTACGCTTACTAGATTTTTGCTGGAAAACCATTAATATAATGTGTTTAGAATAAAGAAAATTAAGAAATAAATACATTAGTATACCATAATTATATATTTAGCGAGTTTAATTTTAAAGTTTTATTTATAACAAGTGAACTAAACAAATATGAAAATAATGTACAGGAAACGCTCGTACCTTTAATTCAAACATGGTAATTATACCATGTTCCCCCCTATTAAGGGGGAATACCCGGTTTTTTCATGTCTGGCAATTGATTGGTCATTCTTTATTTTTAATAAGTAAGTATAATAAAAAGTACATTTGTTTAACAATTACATATTTATTAGTATTCTTCGAATATTAAACAATTTCAATTTCATATTTTATTAGATGAAAATTTTCAACTCAAAGTCATCATTGTTCAGGAAGTTAAAATAAATGTATTTTAGTTTAAACAATCCAAAATATTATAATAGAGTATTATAATAGAGTACAGTACTGTATTCTATTTACGTTGAATTATTGATTGGTAATTAATCGAAGGAAATGTATATTTTAAAAAGCATGGAATATAGGTTCGAAATCCACCATTAGACTGACTAATTGTCACCTGTGAACATCAGTTAAAATTCTTTCATTTATTATTAACTTTTTGAAGGGATAATATAACAATAGATGGAGAATTTTTATATGCTTTGCGTATTCTGACACATATATTCCATATGATTTGTATATTTTGATGTATTTTCACTGCACAACAATCAGCAACAAAATTTTAACTGACTTTCATAAATGACAATGAACCAGTCTAATGATGAATTTTAAAGGAGATAGTACGTCGAACTTATATTCCGTGTTTTTAACCTACAATATACTTACTTCAATTAATTAATTATCATGTAAGATATGTCGAACACTCTTAAAATATGTCACATCTCCACTCATTCTTCCATGAACAAACTCATCTTTCAATAACTACCAATTAACGTATCTTCTAAGCGCGCACATATACAAACATACATACGCACAACACTAACATAGAACCTTCCATAATCTCGTTCAACCGTAAATCGACTATAGGTTCTTTCTCATTCTCTGCCTTCCTCTCTTTTCCTGCCGTTTCATAAAATGTTATCGTTACCGTCGCCTTAGAAGTTTCATTTCGAAAAATGACCTATTCCTTTTCATGGATATGATATATCCCCTTAAATAATTCGCCAACCGAGATTTATCTCATCAGTAACTTTAAGGAAAGTATTTTTTTCGAATAATTCCGGTAATTAAAGGGAACAGAGGTCTCTTTAAGTAGTCCAATCTGTTGGACAACGACGACAACGACGACGAAAAAGGGAAGACACTTCAGGGCCTGTTTGCAAAGTACATATATATCATCGTTCCATTCAAAGATTGGCCAGATTGAGAAAGTGAGAAAGAGAAAGAGAGAAAGAGAGAGTGAGAGAAGACCATACTTAACCTATTCTTGTCATTTTTTCACTCCACCAACGGCTACCACCACCCGTATAAAGTAAAGCAAGCAAGAAGGCAAGCAGCCCTGAGGGTAGAAATGAGCGAGGACTGAAAAAGACGAATATTAGGCTGTCACTACTACTAGTCAGAAGGGAATTCGTTTTACTTGTTTCTCTTTGCAAACAAAGTTACTTTCCCATCTTGAGTAGTCGCGAGAGGATAAAATGTAATTTAAACGTTCTTTCAATGTTTTTTTATTCGATCGAAATCGAATCATAACTGTCATTTTACTTCGACTTTCTTTCATTTCACATTGTTTCTTTATCTTTATCTTCGTCTTTTCGTCTCTAAGGATTTTGTATTCCTTTTAGATATTTGTCGTTAATACAAAAATGAAACTATAGTAAGTTATTCACGACAATGCTGTTAAAGTGAATTTTCGAGTTTTCATTATTCTTTTTACTTCCTCTATTTCTCTCTATCTCTCTATCTCTCTCTCCTTTTCTTTCTCTCTCCCTTTTTCTCTTTCGCTTTTTTTTTCCTTCTCTTTTACTTTGCATCGTGATGAGATTGACAGAAGTCCTTGAACATGTTAGCAGGAGGAACAGAATTTAACTTGTTTATACTACAAAATAACACACCCCATATCGAATGTATGTGTTTTGAATTTATTTTTGTTAGGTACATGAACCCGTAAGAGAGGGCTTACATCCTAAAGGAAAAAAGATCTAGTCATCGTGACTAGTAGCTATCTATCTATCAGGGGTGCTTTGTTCTCTTGCTTCTCTCTAGTGGAATTACGCATAGCGCCAATTCCATGTGACATAGAGAACGCTAGTGGCGTTACCTTACGCAGGAATACCTTTGTCGTTAATTAGGGACTCTGGTCAACGATGTCATTCTGCGGTTGAATAGGTCGTCATCGTCGAAGAGGGTGGAAGGGAAAGGGAGCAGGATCACTGGTTTACCCAGACCATCACCGCGTATGCGGCTTACCTGTGTCTACATGCAAATATCAGTGGATCCGTATCCCGTTTGTCGCTATGTTACTATTCTCTGTACTGTTCACGGTTTACTTATAAAGCTCGATAAAAAGAAATCATTCTAGAGAAGATTTATCGTATTTCTTTAGATAGATGTTTTTACTGGAAATATGTTACGATTAAACAAATTTCTTTTATGAGTATAGTTTAAAATTATTGTTAAATTTTGAATTGAATTTTATTAAGTGGTCAAATCAATAAATATTTATTAGTAAGATTTTTAAAGATCAAATAATTAGCTTTAGATTTCAAAATCAACAAACTTGTATTAGTTAAATATTGTCCTCTTAAATTTGTATATTCGTTCTTGATCCAAATTAGTATTTTCCTAGCAAAAATATGAAGAGATTAAAACATACGTATAACATCATTATGCAACTCATCGATTATGACTTCACCCAAACAGTAAATATCCAAAGATTTGATTAGTACTACAAATACTAATACATCCAATATGTCGCTTTCAATAAGTCAATTAATAAATTCGTCGTCGAATTCTTTCTATGAAACAAATAATACTCTTATCGCGTGTTTATTATTGAAAGAACAGTCTTCGAGCGTATTGTGAATTTTCCTTTAGCTCTTTTCCTTTTAAACCCTCAACTCCTTACTACCTTATCCTTTCGTTTTGGCATCTTATTGTTAATATACAAACATCGAAATACTACAGAATACATCAATAGGAATCGCTCAACAATACAAATTCCTTTCGCCAGCGCCAAGCTGACGACGAAATGAATAAAAGCAAAGAAGGTAGAGAAAAAGGAGTAAAATCTTACTCTGAATACCTCTCAACAATTGAACCGTAAATAAACGAAATATTATTATTCTCAAACGTATCTCAAAGGAGCTTTAAAGCGATGCGCTTTTATATCGAAAGTTTCGAGAAAGTAGCTCAGCTACTTGAAAGATCAGCAATATAGAATTGCAACGATAAAATTATTCGTCGTACGAAAAATTTATTTTACTTTGTAAAGTATCTAACATGTTAAACCTAATTTCAGAATCCTACTGGTAATAAGTACTTCAGCTAAAGCTTTTAAACATCATATGCAATCATAACGGTGAAGTTTTCGTCAATTGAAAACTACAATAAAGCTGCAAATGATCTAATTGACCGATTTTTAAAAACAAAAACCATTGCAAGAACTCAGCAGTTGCATAGTGTTATACGAAGCAATGATGGGTGTTTGTTTGTGAGAAATTATTTTAATTCAGAACAATATACTGTTTAAAAATTATTTTAACAACCAAGGATACCCAAATAAATTAATTATATTGATTGGAAATATTGACCAATGGTGCAATGCAACCTTTTTTTAATTATGGTTCTCAAAAGTATATAATTAAACTAAGGTCATTAAATAGAGATTTAAAAATATTTATATATATTTATTTAGATTTATTTTAGTATAAAGACAAAATTATATTGCGAAAAAATAAAAAAAAATTTATAAATTATAAAAAAAATATAGAAAAAAACGTATTAGGCGAAGCTCGGAATTAAGTTCAGAATAAATCAAAGTCTAAAAGGAAAAAATAAAAAATACTAGAATATGAAAAATTTAAGGTTTCCAAAAAAACAAAATTTCTTAAAAAATAAAACTTCAAATATTTTGTTTATAGTTTTTTTCAAAAAGTACATTTAAAAACAAAAAATAAAAAAAAACGTCTCGATAAGTCAATTTTTGACAAAGTTACGACTAATTAAAAAAAAAGCCATTTTTTTTAAATTCATAATTTTTTTGGATTAAGTAAAAAATTTGAAAAAATTCTCAGAATGGTTTCCAAAGGAGTAGA
Source organism: Polistes fuscatus (assembly GCF_010416935.1). Classification (NCBI taxonomy): domain Eukaryota; kingdom Metazoa; phylum Arthropoda; class Insecta; order Hymenoptera; family Vespidae; genus Polistes; species Polistes fuscatus. Next base: position 11,315,616 of record NW_025113140.1, on the reverse strand, counting down.
AAATTATAAAAAAGTTTCAGCCAAATCGAAAGGGGTCTGGATCAAAAGTGGTCTATTTGACGTGCAATGCTCCATATATTGTCTCCAATATTACATATTTATATCGTTGTGCAACTTATACGTCACTATATGCAGTACTATTTCGACCCTATATGTATACACATATATATATACTATAAATACATATAACAATAAAAGAAAAAACAATTAAACGAACCTACATAGGTAAAGAGAAAAGAAAGTAATCGAGCTTAACAAAGCAAGAAAAGTCAATGAAGAATGTTTTATTTAAAAGAAACAAAGACGAATTTCTCAAGTATGCATAAAAGATAAGATTTAATTCGTAAACTTGATGAGTGGGTTTTATTTTTCTTCTTTAACTACTGAAAGATCAATTTAAAAACTTAAAAGATATTTTCTATCACAATAGTGTCGAGTTTAAAAAACCCTTTGACATAGAACCATTCGATCGTTGAGAGGTTGAAAAAAAGTATAGTTTAATCCCTGAAGCGGTAAGCAAAAGCTTAACATAGATCTCGAAACTAAGTTAAGTTGTAGGACCCACGAGGAAAGCTTTTGACTTTTAAACTTTGTTTTCAAGGTTTTTAACTTTAAACTTTTCATCAGGTTTTTAAAAAAAAACAAATTTTTATGGTTAATTATTTTAATGTTTTAAAATATTTTTTTATTATAATCTATTTATTATATAGCTTATTTTATATTCATTTGTAATTACATAAAGTAATGGATAAAGTGTAAGGTCTTTACAAGACGGTTGTGCATTACCAGTACCTCGGAAGTGGGAAAAATCCTTTCTCTAAGAATAATAAAGACGGAGTTCAAAATTTTTATATTGTGTTAATTGTTCGATCAGTGAGAGACAAGAGACAAGAGAGAGTTGATGTTTTTAGTTAGGATAAACGTAGACGAAATTGTAAATAATGATTTAGTGCCACATTGCTGGTTATTAGATGTTCTTATGAGAAGTCTGATATACCATGACTGTTTTGAATCTCATAACTATCAATTTTTATGAATGTTTATGATAAATTTATGTTTTCCAGTTTTTTTTTTTAAAGTTTTTTAGTGTCGGACTAATACAATAGTTTGTGTTTGATTGTCTGCAGGAAAAATCTTAATACAAATTGCTCGTCGCTAAACAACCCTTGGAAATTAAAACCTTGAGTCCTTGTATCGTACGTCTAACATTTAAATTCTTAACGAATTGAAATTTATAAGATATTTTTTGTCATGGAACGGTAAAAAGAGTTCAAGATTTTCGAAAAAAAGAATAGCACATAGATCACTTTACACTTTACATCTCAACGTAATAGATATCAAATTTTAAAAAACTTACTACTATTGTTAGGTTGTACGGTCGTGCTGGTTCCCACTTCCGTACTGTGCATGCTATCGTGCACGCGCTTTCTCATTCTGCTTGAAAAAGGACCTTATCCTTTTCCACTTCCACATTGTAAGGGCGGAAGGAGTTGATTCAAAAATAATACACTTCAAATATTATGAATTGAAGATATATTTAATACTCGTTCAATAACAGATTAGTGTGGCGCTTGGACCCTATTTCACTATCTGCTCGAATTTCGTTATTCGTTACTAACAGTAACCTCTGATCTTTACTGCTAGCTGCAGTTATGTATTAATTTAAACTGTGCGGATCACCTGTGCATGATTTCGCCTACCGAGTATGGACAACTTGAAGCAACTAACTTGGGACGTAGCGATCTTCCCCTGCCACTCCTAAGGTCTGCCCCACCAAGGGCCCTGTCGTGACCTTGGAGTGGGGGTAGCTTCCAAATGCACCACTCTCCAAGTTTTAGAAATAAAGATCGAATACCGAACACAATAGCCAGGTATCTATCGACACCCTTCTGTTTGCCAACGAAGGAAACCCAGTAATCCTAAATAAATATTCCCTATTTATTCTAGATTGCATTGTCCGGTATATTTATGTTTGTGCATGCTATCCGAATTTTCTTTTAATAAATTTTTTTAAAATGTTCCAACAATGACGGAACAACTATATATATACAAATCTACAGTTCTTAAAGAAATATGGAGAAAAAAAAGTGCAAAAAAATATTTAACTGCCAAGGTTAAGATGGCGCTAGCGATATTTCTTCCATAAAAATAAAACAGCACAAATTTAACAGAGCACGACAGAGTCTGCACGAAAAGCAATAGACCTTACGAGCCCTATTCACGCTTCTCAACTAACCTTACAATGCTCGAGGTCAAACCGACCTCGCTTTTTATTTCCTTTATCTTTCCCTTGTCTTTCTTTTATTTATTTCTTTTTTTTTTTATTTTTATTTCCACTAAACACGATCGCAGAAAAATAGAAAAATAGATAATAGGCCAGGAATAAATATATGTATTTTTTGTTGTTACTTTGTGAAGTCCGTTAATTCGTGAAATTATCAGCAAAACCCTAAAATAACTATACTGACCTAGAAAGAAAAATTATATATTTCCACTAGATAATATAATATATGAATTTACAAGAGGCGAGTAGTTAAGGTATGAAATAGAAATTTAATCCCAATTATAAGAAAATATATATAGATGAAAATTATATAAGAAAAACATATTCTTCAATTTCGTTACAATACCCTGCTATGCTGCACTGTTGTAAATTCGGAGACAGAAAATATGTGTTTCTATGTTTTAAGGCCTTCCAAGGGAAGGTTATCTAATCTCAAGATAGAATTTCTCTATTGATTTAAGGAATTAAATTAGGTTCCCTTCGAAAACTATGAAAACAAAAATAAAATAAACGGGAACAATAAATTATAGATCCGTTCTTATCTTTTCTTGTATTTTAAAAATGGATTTTCTGTTAGTCGTGCTGTTCTATCGATTTAAGCTACTCGTCTCTTATAAATTCATATATAACCTCCGTATTTCCTAAAAACTACTAGTTTTAGTTCATAATAAAATTTTTTTTATATGCTCTCCCAAAAATGCCTAGTTATATCGGGTAAGTACTAGGGTTTCTACGATTTAACTGAAGTATACAACATAACACTGACATATTATATATACTTTATTCTTATCGTTTGTTTTTTTCTCTTTTCAGTGTAACGCTGCCGTAGGTGTGAAAGCATTTTTTGATATGATGCATAGCGGGCCACACAAGGTGATGCTTTTCGGTGCAGCCTGCACTCAAGTTACGGATCCGATAGCAAAAGCTTCCAGGCGCTGGCGTCTTACGCAGGTAAAATTTCAATATTATTTATTATGTATCGACGAAGTCAAATTTCATTTAGTTATAATACTTATATACGCACAAAAAACGATTAATTATACATATGTTGTAATAAACGTTAGATTTACTGACGTTTTATTCTATTTTTACTAACTAAAGAGTTAATATATTTTTAAAGAAAAATATAAATTATATAAACAAACTCCAATCTTTAACACGACGGAGGCTCAGCAGGTTACCTGAGCTTTTCAGTTAAGGAAAATGTATTTGCCAAAATTCCTCCAACATGGAGTCCTCCGACAATTAGGTTCAACTAATTGTGAGGGAAGTGAAAGGGTTAATTAAAATAAATAATAAAACACGTGGTTGAGCCAATAGAAGTGCAATGCTTTATTGGCTCGTCAGGGAAAAGCCTTGCGGCATAAAAACCCTGGTTGTTATTCGTTTACATCTTACTTGAGGTCAACCACGGACAAGGCACATGGTCCACCTCTCGTCGCAATTAATCCGAATGGGTAATCCGGTTGAAATGAAATAGAAATAAGATCTCTTACCGTTAATTATCGCCTCTCTCTCTCTCTCTCTACGGTTGTTACCGTGTTATATTATCGCCTCTGCGATCCACCACCGTTGCTGTATTATACCATAAGGTATAATCGTCTTAATCTGTGAGTTCTTTCTCCTTCTACCAATACTCTCGTTGTCTCCAAGTATTCTCGTAGGCATCCAACGAAAGAATAGACCGAATGTCTTTTGTAATGGGCCCTACAGGGTGCACGCACTCGAAATCCGAGTGGTGAGGGTACGAACGCTAGTGTCTAGTAACTCCCTGTCGGACTAGGGGCGCGTATTATGAATATTGATTTTTGGTTATGATCGATTCCGATCGCACAAAAAATACGTTGATTCCTTAACCCAATATAAGCGAGGTATCTTACAGAAACTTCTTACTGCGGGCTATTTTTGAGTATTTCGAAATACATTTTTCAATATTAAAAATGATATTAACTTAATGTATTTGTCAAAATTTACAGAAATTTTAAAATTTATCCTTTCTATTATTTACAGTTTGATGTTATCGATATCATAAGATTAATAATAATTTTAATAAAACTCAAGAATATGATATTATATAATTTTGTAATAGTGTCATTTCTTACAAACGAAACATTCATTATTTTAATTAATAATATGTAAACATAATGTTTTGTTTGTTAATAATAATGAAATATTGAGTGATACCGGTAAAAAAAAGGAGGAAAAAATAAAATGCATTAATATATTAAAATTTATCTATTTTTACAAATACAAAATATAAATGCAAACAAATTTAATTAAATAAATAATCAATTTTTATAACGAATATAAATACAATAATAGCAATAAATCAAAGTAAAAAATTTTCTTAACTCTCAAAAAATGAATACAATAAATATAGATGGAATTTTATATACTGCCCATATATAATTATTAGAAAAGCAACTATGAAATATGTATTCCGTGGTACGTACATGTATAATATGTTAACGAGTACTATGTAATAAATATTATCAGCATATGTGATGAGTTATACTGGAGCTAGGAAGACCATGACGATAAATTTGCATACGTCCTATCTGATGATTAGGCCTCAGACATTGCTTCCTCTTGACATTATCATTGTCTCTGGTAGGAAAGCTTCCTCTTGCTTTACCAACGTATAGTAAAGTAAGTGAGGAAGAGAGGATAGAGAGAGAGAGAGAGATACACAAAGCATGTTAACGCTTTCACTCGCGGATCGCCCTCACCCTCTTCTCTCATTCTCCTCATTCTGCGATGCCCATTGACGCGTCCACATGAGAGTACTACCTAATGTCACTAACATCGAGTCCTTCTGTTGATCTAACGCGCAAAAGGACGAATGAGCTGAATTAAGACCGCTTGTTGAAGATTAATGTACCTCCAGAAAATTTACGACGTGGATAGATCTAATAATTACTGTGTGTGTGCATGCTGTGTTATGTACGTGCAAAGAATTACAAATAAGATACAACTTAATGATTCGTATAAAGAAATATAGCGTTAGTAAATTAAACTTATAATAAAATAGCACAAAAAAATATCTTAATATTTTATTTTTGTTTAAATCAACGTGGTTATTCAATTAGTTTAAATTAATTTATTTTATTTTATTTGCTACGCTATGTAACACACGTGGAACTATTCAGTTTTCTCATTAAATTTCGTAAGTTATATTATTATAATTGTTATGTTTCACTCTTCTACATATTATTATTATTATTATTATTATTATTATTATTATTATTATTATTATAATGATTATTATTATTATTATTATTATTATTATTATTATTATTATTATCATTATAACGGATGCAGATATAGAGATAGAATAAATGATATCCATGATTTAAAGAAAGAATAAACTCTGACAATACAGATAAGCAAAGTGAAAGACGATCACGCGGCAAGAACGTATATGTTTGTTAATGACCTTTGTTTAACCGTTTGAGTTCCAGAGGCATTTAAAAGCAGACGGTCGAAAAATTCTAAACAGCGCGATAGCGATTGTTTAACATGCTGTTTTAAATGTACTAGCATTTTTCGGCACAAAATCTGAAGCGCGCGATCGCGCTGATTGGGACTCAAACGGTTAATAGTCCACTCAAATGGGTCCAATTTCTGAATTTCAGGTGTAGCCCAAATTCTTTGATCTAAGGGTAAGTCGACGACGCTGAATCGAATAGTGCTAATTTTTTTGCAATAAAATGTGCCGTTTTTGAGAAAAAGGGTTAAAAAAGGAAAAATGGCTTTATCTTAGAATCTAGGCATTTTATCGAAAAAAGTTTTAAACAAAAGTTGTACAGAATGAGAAAATACATAAAAAATGTTCTATGGTTTATCTTCGTATTTGCAAAAAATAAGCGAGGAAGAGTGGTAAAAGTAATTGTAAGAGTAGGGGAAAGCAAGTCTTACCCCTCTGTCGGTTTTTACACTTGAGCGCGCTAGTATGCTAGTGTGCGTGCGAGCGTCCGTGTGTACTAAACACAAACGAAGGATCTTCGACAATCTTCGGGTCTCTCGGCCTTGAATGCGAGTGTGAGTGAGACAAGAAACCGATATTTCCCCTTTCTATTTGTTAGGTGATAACGAGTATTTTTTGTCCTGACCATCGATAGTTGAGCGTTCTGTATAAGATTTTTTCTTTCGGTAGCAAGCATTTTTCGTTTTGGCCATCGAGTGTCGAGCGTTCTGTATATCTATATATATATCGGCGTTTTTAAATCGAATCGTGATGCGTATGGCACGCCGCTTTTTTATTTATTGTCAAAAATAGTGAACCATGAATAAAAGAAAAACAATAATTTATTTTAACAGAAACTATTATTATTTAGTCGAGAGTAAAAATAATGAATTATTTTATGTCTCGACACATAAAATTAATTAGTATAATTAATTGATATAAATTTTTTGCCTCAACAAGATTTTATTTGTATATCATATTGAATACGTATTCTTTTTAAGACGAAACTTAAAATTTAAATTTTTTTCCTAATAAATTATGTATCTTATAACATTTTTAATTTCTGATTTTTTGTTTTGTAAAAATTTATTTGTGTATTAAATTGAATATATAGTGTAGTAGTGTAGTGGCTACAGTGACTACAGTGTGTGTGTTTTTCACATCGTTGATACCTATATCTTATCTTGACAGCGCTAACAAGTATGTTTAACTTTTTTTCTTTCTTTTTCTCTTCGTTCTTTTTCTTTGCTTTCTTATTTCTTTTTTTCGTTATTGTGAAGCTTAATAAATTTTTTTTTCTATTTTTTCAATAGTATTTTATAATCATTTTATAGGAAATATAATTAAAATAAAAATGTATTTGTATTATAGGAAGTGCGAATTTATTTTTGGCTAACGATATAAATTTTATTAAGAAAAATTTATTAAGAAAAAAAAATTAAAAGGAAAGAAAAATTTATTATAAATTTTATTAAGAAAGAATTATTGTTTTTCTTTCATTCAAGGTTCATTATTTTTGACAATAAATAAAGAAACGGCGTGCCATAAGCATCAAGATTCGATTTAAAAACGCCGCGCTTATACGCCGATATATATAGATATACAGAACGCTCGACACTCGACAGCCAAAACGAAAAATGCTTGCTACCGAAAGAAAAAATCTTATACAGAACGCTCAACTATCGATGGCCAGGACAAAAAATACTCGTTATCGCCTAAACAAATAGAAAGGGGAAATATCGGTTTCTTCTCTCACTCGCACTCGCATTCAAGGCCGAGAGGCCCGAAGATTGCCGAAGATCATTCATTTGTGATTAGTACACACGGACGCTCGCACCTACACTAGCCCGCACGCTTGTAAAAAGCGATGGAGGGGTAAGACTTGCTTTCCCCTACTCTTACAATTACTTTTACCACTCTTTCTCGCTTATTTTTGCAAATACGAAGATAAACCTTAGAACATTTTTTTTGTATTTTTCAATTCTCTACAACTTTTGTTTGAAGCTTTTTTCGATTAAATGCCTAGATTCTAAGATAAGGCTATTTTTTACCCTTTTTTTTAAGACGCTGAAATCAAATTGCAAAAAAAATAGCACCATTCGAATCAGCGTCGTCAAATTACCCTTATATCAAGTTTGCCCCAGTATCCATAAGATTAAGGCATTTTGGCCATTTTTCACTGGCCTATATTTTCAACTTTCAATCTAAGAACTGAAATCAGAAACTCATTTTTGAACTATAATTTACTATAATTAACGGTAACACAATAAAGTATTATAGTCCATATTTCAACATAAAAGTTTTTATTACAATTGCATTCGGAGACACACTTACATTGTATATGAGTTACATCAGAATTCGAATTTTTCATTATTTCTGCTTTTTACAATATTATTTACTTAAAAGCAGGTATAATAGTTATTTTCTTAAGCATTAAATAAGAGACATTCTCTTAAATTTTCATTTTGTTTGTAACTTTTGACATACTTCTCAACCACCCTTAATTTGTTGCACTGTTAATTAAGTGAATTAAAACCGATGAAACAAAAAGATCCTGGTCTGATTTAATAGTAAAATAAATATGCAAATACATAATATAAAAATCACAATAAAATTTTCTTTCTACAACATTTTTTGGAGATCACTCGTGAGCAAAAACAAATGTCTTACTCAAAGTCGCTTATCTTTGTTTCGGACAAGAAAAATCTACGCATACAAGTTATCTGTGTCGATATTGGACCTTTCATTCTTGGCATAATTGAGCATTGAAGGAACTTTGAATTTTAACTCTTATTGTATGAAGAAAGTTCTGAGATGACTCCAAAATCCTCGCCTTCCTCGCTGTTGGTTAAATAAAGTCGTAAAGTTAATTACAATTGAATGAATTGATAATTGTTGAATCGTTGAAGCGATGACTCTTTGAATCGATAAATTGTTTAATGTAATTAAAAATACAATATAAAATTAATTATATTTCATGTTTCATATCATTCAAAACATTTTTCATGTATGAAGACAACCTTTATTTAAAAAATGAATAAGAAGTAATAATTAAGATTAAAAAATAATACTAACTGTTGATTTATCCAGACGAAGCCAAATGCATCGATAAATTGTCAAAAGATTTTGTTTAATTTACATTTCGACTTTTATCAAGATCGAACAAAATTAAGATCAAACTATCAATTACTTCGTCTTTTTCTCGAATTGTTACCTCGCTCGATGCAAATCATATAGGTCCGTGCCTATATCTCCTGCCTTTACTATGTTGTATTGTTAATGCGAATTATATAGGTCTGTTCCTATATCCTCCTTCTTTACTATCTCATATCGATAATTCGCTAATGCGAATTATATAGGTCTGTGCCTATATCCTCCTTCTTTGTTATCTCGTATCGTTAATTTGCTAATGCGAATTATATAGGTTCGTGCCTATATCTTCCTCCTTCGCTCTATCTCCTATTGTTAATTTTAAATAATATTAATTACAAGAGAAATATACGTTAGCAAGTTCGTTTCGCTCGCATCCACAAAACATCTCTGTATGCTCGCAACAATGGGTGATCCGTTGTTTCTTCCAAAATGTGTGCGTTAATATCTATAGGAAAGAATAGATGCAGTATAAGTATATAAATCTAAGCGAAATACAATATTTATACATTATCATTTAAACAGTTAATTGAAATCGATTTAACGTGTCTTGAATTATTTATGTGAATTTAATACCAGAAGAAATAAAATGAATTGAAATCAATAAAAGTTAAACAATAATCGCAACGCATAATTAAATAATTAAACAATTAAATCATTTTATTTATATTATAATTAATTAACGAAACAAGAAGTTAAAATCTTCTAATACATTGAACATCAGCCATTGACACCACAGTACTTACGTTGAACTATACAAATTCTATGAAAACTATAAATCATATTGGTTACCGGATCTCATCACGGGAATGTTGCGGCATCGGAGATCTATTGTAAAAGTAATGAATAAAGTCTAAAATTAAAAAAGAAAAGAAAGAAATATTTTCACGTAGTTACATATTCTACTATTGATTAGTATGATTTCAATAGGATGCTGGATTTTCATTCATTTTTCTAAACAATAAAAATACTAAGGTAATGGTAAACGTCTTTTTAAAACTATAGAAAAATATAAAATTTTCTAATTCTAACTATAATACAAATATCTTATTCCTAATTTCAAGACAACATCATTGATTACAACCGCATAAAAAAGTAAATGAAATAGTATTTAATAAGATATAAGATTCTCTAATACAAGATGAGTCAGAATTAAACGGATACCAAGATTAAACGAAATATCTCTTTTGAATTTAAAGCTACAAAGTATGTCTACATCTGAATCAAAACGGTTTCATTACAACATCATGTTTTTGCTTTTTTTTTAAGTATCCAACGTTTTTTAAATGAAATTGCATTTTTTCCTATACTTTATAATAGCCAACACTTTTAGACGAATTCAACAGTGTACCACAATATGATTTTCAAAAACTTTTAACCCAAAAATATAGAATAAATAAAATTCAGCGTGTAAGATTTATTTGCTTTCTTAACGTTATGATAAATATTCAAAATGATTCCTTTTAGCTGCAATACGTTTATTTAATTGCAAAAAATAAGAATCTAATGCTTTGTGATTTATTTCAGAAGGAATCGATGCCCAAGCCCTCATGATTTTCTCTTTTATGTCCTCCACAATGGTTGGTTTTTCCTGATAGACTTTGTTTTTCAAGTATCCCCACAAATAAAAATCAAGGAACGTAAGATCTGGTGAGCAAGCTGGCCATAATATGGGTCCGTTATATTTACCCCCTGGAGTAATTTATTATTTTTTGTAAACACATAAAATTGTTTTTTAATGCTTATAACAAATCCAGAAAAGAAATAGAACTAAACATCTCTCCACGAAGGGATCAAGTTCAAAATTTTTGAAATAGAATGATTTGCCTACGATCGGATAATTTTCAGAAATTTTTAAATTTAACAGTTTCTTTAAGAATTTTTTCAAAAAAATTGACAGACTCAAACATTCTTAAAAATCCGTTCTTTTATTAAAATATTATTAAAATGTAAACAAAATTATGCAAAAAAATACGGCAAAAATTTTTGCTCCATTTTTGTTTCAAAAATTACATTTAAAAAAGAATATTATGAAAAAACGACTCATTTGGTGAATTTTTCTTAAAAAAAGGCTTCAGGACAAAATTTTTAACGATATCGCAGATGCAAATTCATTAAGTAGATAAACTTGATATGGAATGCCCCATATACATATTAAAATATATATTAAATATATCTCTCAGACTGTGTTAGGAAATTGAAATAATTATTAGTTATATTATTTATTCATATATCTATTATTCAATTAATATTTTTAAAAAGTAACTGTTAAATGTATCTCAAATTTTGGATAAGCCTAAGTACAATACATGTATGTATATATGTAGATATTAAAACATCATTAAGGCATCATACTATTCCTAAAAGTCTAGAATACGGATGTGTGTGTGTGTTAAGCATATAAATGTTTTTAATTTATTCATAGTACTTAAATAAATTATATTTTACTTGAGGTATATTTAGAAAAAACAAGCCAAAGCAAATAATTTGTAAAATAATTATTTTTATTAGGAATATTTAATGTATATTCACGATATCCGATGAAAATTATTTGTGAAGTAGAGTTTGATCAAATAAAGCGTGTAATAAATTTAGATGTTCAGTAGAGTTTTTTTCTGTTAATTTTATTCTCTTTCTCTCTATTCGTAAATACGTTTATAGATTCCTCCAATATGGAGTCCTCGCGTGTTTTGAATAGCTGATGCAGTAAAGAATAAACTTAGAATAAAAAGTCGTGATTGAACATAAAAATAAGATTATTTGTTGGCTCATTGGGAAAAAGCATTGATGACATAAAAAACCCAAAATTTTGTATCTATTATTACAAGGAGGTCAATGAGGTTAAGTGAAAATATTGAGCGTGTGTTTCGCTCCTGTGTATGATGCTAGCAAGATGAACCCGTGGGTCTCGTTTATACGTGTAAAGAGCTGGTAGATTTCGTTTATAGGTATAGAGAACTGATGGTTCTCGCTTATACATGTATATGGAGCAAATAATATACTCCATATGTGTATGGACTAATATGTTCTACATGTGTACGAACCCATTGGCTCGTCGGTAAGTGTGTATGTGAAAATGAAATATGGTTATAATGATATTAAAAATACTTAAATTCGATAAGTTACCCTCGCTTCGCAGAGGCGTCCCAGAGTTTGAAATACTCTGAAGTTATTTCTCAAGATGTGTTCTCGTGAAAGTTCTGCAGAGTAATGACAAACGTGATTCTTTTAGAGAGCTGGTCCAGAAAAAGCCTACAACTACGACGCTAAGCCCGAGCGTGTTTGTAACTACAGCAACAAAAAGTTCTGAACAAACTAAAGCTCATTTTTTAATACATATTAGAAAACTAAAGTCGCGAGTAATTGCGCTTTCAATTGTTTGTGCCCAGTGTGCGGCTGTCTTGTATCCCCTTGTCCTGTATTCTCCTGCAAATCTTGTCCGATCGATATTTTCCTGTTTCTCTCATACCACTCAAATAATACGCTCCCTCAAAACCTTATATTTTGTGTTTAACTTGAAAATTTTCGGTATCCTCCTAAAAAAAATTTAATTTCAAAAAGTAAAAGAGAAAGAAATACGCGATAGGGAGTAATTTAAAACGCAGACGCAATATCAACTATAACGCGTACAAAATCGTATTACATCAGTCCGTCGCAACCAATTTCCTATTCTTGCAGAGAAAAATGTATAACACTTGACACTCACAATTTACATGCGAATAGGGAAAAGCGTTGAACGAAATGTATACGACGACGAGGACGAGAACGGCGCGGCGCGGGTCGCCGGTGCAATATTCTTCAAGTTGTTAGCTGCAGGCGATAAGACTTCCCAAAATGTGTCAGACTGAAGAGGCAAACCGTTCGAAAGGATAGGAAAGGGGGTAGAATAAGGGCAGAGGTATTATTTCGAAACTTTGCCGAAGTGCACGCCCGTCATTTCTCTCACTCGGCCTCTTAAACTCCTCCATCCCTACTTCACGATTCTCCTTCGACGCGTTTTTCACGAATCGGCCAATATGCATGGTGAGTCAGCTTGCCAACTTGAAATATTTTTCTCCTTTTCTTTCTTATTTTCATTATTTCTTTTCTAATTTTTATTTATACTCTCAAAAACATAACGGGCATCCTTCAAAATGTTGATGGTGTCGCATATAACTTATTGTTTACCAAACTTTATCGTAAATAGGATAATAGAAAAATATAATTTTAAAGTTTAGTTTTAAGAAGCATTAAATTGATAATACATAGCAAAATAATTTTCTACATATGTTGTAATATGTTTCATATGACAAATATTATTTCTTACCACATTATTAGTTTTTTTAACCTATCTTTTTTATAGTTATGTAAATTTTACTGTTCTATTTAAGGACAAAACTTTTTTCTTTATATATTGTTAATAATACTACTTTCTTTGGTCATAACTACATATTAATTCATTCTTTGTGTCTGCATTCATATTATTATGAACTTCTTCAAATTGTTATTTACAAAAACAATGTGATGGAATTGTTATGTTTACAATCACGCACATGAATTCGAGATAATCGTATTTTTTATGCAATTTATATATTACTATCCTAAATACTTAACACTCAAAATTACGACGGAAAAGAACAATAACAGTGAACAAATGTAGTAACGACCTAAATTTTAATAATTCAGAGATCAGTTGGAGACGTGGATCACGATCCAGGTATAGGACAATGGATCTTATAAGAATACCGAATTCTTCTTTCAGACCATCGGGAAAACAACGCTCATCCATTTTTCTTCTCTAGACTTTTATCATCCTCAGTAAAAGCCTTGTAAAGTCTTAAAATACACTAGGGAATATTATTTCATCTTACGACCGTTTTTCAGATATATTTCTTTCATTATTGTTTTTATTTTTTTGAACCAAAAAAAAATAAAAGAGAATAAAAGAGAAAAAGAGAAAAAGAAAAACATCAAATGAAAATAAAACGTGAAATACTTCGAATCATCCTTGAGATTTAATCTTTTTCTTCAGTTTACGCGGCACGCTACCTGTCTGACCGCACTACAGAGCTACTATAATACTTAATCGAACGTGTATACATACTGTGTACACATACAACCAATGAAACGTTGAGAATGATGGCTGGAAATTTTCCGATTTAACGATAGGTCGAGAGAGAAAGAGAAACAGAGAAAGAGAATGACTCTGTATTCGATACTCGTCGAAATTCACTAAATTGGCTTTTAGAGATAAACTTCAATTTACTTTCACAGTTTAACGAAGCTCGAAAACGAACTATTCCTTTCTCTCTCTCTCGCTTTCCTTTATTCTTGTTTTTTCTCTTTGCTTCTCTATTTCATTTCAGCTCATCGCTGATAAATTGTCCCTTCGCTAACGAATTACTTTGCATTTTTTTTCAAACATCCATCGATCGTTAATATCTCGTTCTCTCTCATTCTTATTTTTCTTTCTTTATTTATTCGCACGAGAATTTAATTTCTCTTTCCAAGTATTAATTAATATCATGATTATCGGTTGAACGAATACAGCGAAAATAAAAACAAATGTTTAAATTACAATTGCAGAATATAATAGCAACGTTTGCAAACGGTAATTAATACGTATTAAAATTAACGAGATACATAATAGTGCAATTATTATTCATAAAGCTTGACTGTGCCTAGTCCTAGAATATGTAATACGATTCATATTGGAAAGGAAGCAAAGCGTGACGTGGAATGGAATTATACAAACCCTAACCTTTGGAGATTATGTAGATGTAGTTATGTAAATGAGGAAGAAATATTAATGTTTAAAAAATATTAATATGCAAAAAAAGCCTTAATTAACCCAGGTAAAAAAAGTAGGCCTCAATATAACTAAAAAAAAAACCAAAAAGAAAGGTTACAAGTAGATTACCGATAGAACAAAAATCAGAGCAAAGGATAACTAATCTAATATTTGAATGAAATAAAGAATTTAAATACTTCGGGGTACAACTATCACGGAAGATGGAAATTAAAAAGAAACTACACGCAGGCGATACATGTTTCTATGTCGTGAACGCATTACTTCCACTTACTAGCCACGTTTTCTATCGCGCACAATATAAACATTTGTATTTATAAAATAATAATACTACCGGTGATATTATACGGTGGATAACGTGATCTCTTACAAAGAAAAACGAGAATAAACTTAAGATCTTTAAAAATAAAGTACTAACACTATGCCGTCCGGTGACTACACGTTGGGGCCATGTGCAAAACAAAAAAATTAGAAAAACAAGTTTAATGTATAGTCGAAAAACCGCCGGTAAAGCAAAATGATCTTGGTTAGTCCTACCGGTGCCAAACTAAAGAACTCCGATTAGACGAGCGAACGGCATAATGTTAAGTAGAAATCAGTGGAGAATTTAGAAAATTACATAATATTGAGGGGGCGTGATTATACGATTCTCTAAACATCGTAGGAGTAGTCAACGCGCGAAAATTACAATGGGCGGGACACGTAGCACACATAGGATATGAAATAACAGCATATACATATGATATTTGTAAGAAAACCGAGTAGCAAAACACCATTAAGTAGACTAAGTTATAGGTGGGAAAGACAACATTAAATTCAATCTAAGAGAAATCGATCAAGTAGATACGCCGTGGACCGAACTCGCGCAGAACCGAGAGGAATAACGTTCTTGCGTTGAATTAGCAATGAACTTTCGAGTTTGAAATGCCATGTAAGAAAGAAAAGCTTTACATTATAGGTACTCGTTTCTATGAAAAAATTGGACCAAAAAATTAGTAACTAACTATTGAAAAAGAAATGTTACATTAATGTATAAAAATAAAAGAAAGAAAAAGAGGGAGAGACAAACAAACAGGAAATTATGAGTTTCAAGAAATCAATTTCTTTGAAATTTCCCACAGTAGATTACCTTCGAAAAGAAATAGATGAACAAAAAAAAGAGGGAGAAGATACGGAATGTGAAGAAAGAAAAATGAACGTAATAAAATATAGAAGGTCCTGATTCAAAAAACGATCTCTTATTCTCGCACAAGGTCAAAGACGTACCTATACGTATACCTTTCTACCTTAATGAAAAACCCGTAATCGTTACTCGTTGATGCTGAAATTGTTTCCAGTGAGTGATCCCTGCACGATGCACCCCCTAATTAATCCACCCTCGTTAATTATCGGAAGACATACCACTCGAGTTCGTCGACCTCCTTTATCACTACTCATCCATGTTTCCTTGCTGTTAGCTAAAACTCTGTCTCTGTCTGTCTCTCTCTCTCACTCACTCTCCTCCACTCTCTCTCAAGCATAACTTTCATCTTATTAGTGTATTACTTGTTAAGCTTAATAATATATTACATATAATACCCAAAGCGGATTATTAAAAGTATTATACATGCTGACTTCTCTATATAAGTATTAAATATATATAAAAACGTTATTTTTTTTTTTAATTAATGAAAAGAACATTAGAATGATTAAAATATTTTTTTGGAAGCTAGTTTTAGCAGAATACCAAGCTTTTATCTCCTTTACATATATTTATTATTTTGTTTATATAATTATTTTTCCTTTTACAGATTTGAGTCACTTCTCTAATAACAGCTTTTCACACTTATTCAATACTACCGAAAAGGTCACGCCTTTTTACTGCCTCTCTGAAGTCAACAGCATACGGTTTTTGTTTTTTCACCCATCACTACTACTAACGTGCCTTCGTTGTTTAACTTTAGTGACTGACTGGGAACTAAATAATAATCCACCGAGGTTATTATTTTATTTTTATAAAAAAAAATTAATTTTCACATTTATTAATTTTTTCCTAAAAATATTCCTAATTTCATTCTTTTTTTTATTGCATTACTTTCATAAACAATCTAGACAAGTTAAATATTTTAAATAGAACCACCAACGAGCAAGATAAACGTTCAAAAGTAGCTGAAGCCATAAAGGCATAAATAATAAGTATTTATTAAAAATCCCTAATACACAAACACACACATCTTTGCAAAATCCATTCCTATGGTGAAAGTTTTAACTAAACGATTATAGCAGTCCATCGTTGAATATCGATTTAAACCCAATGTTCAACTTATGTTGTATTCTCTTTCTGTTTTTTTCTTGTCCTCCCTCTCCCTTTCTCTCGATTGTTTCGTTTTTTGCATTATTTTTCTACAATTTCCAAATAAACGTGCCTTCGTTTCTTTGCTCGGAATAAATAATATACAGAGGTTATTATTTTATTTTTATAAAAAAAAATTTTCCATTTATTATCTAAAAATTCCTTTCTCTATTCTTCTTTTGTTATGCATACTAATTCATGGCAATCTAGACAAGGTAAATATTTTAAATAGAACCACCAACGAGCAAGGAAAAACGTTCAAAAGTAGCTGAAGCCATAAAGGCATAAATATAAGTATTATTAAAAATCCCTAATACACAAACACACATCTTGCAAAATCCATTCCTATGGTGAAAGTTTAACTAAACGATTATAGCATCCATCGTTGAATATCGATTTAAACCCATGTTCAACTTATGTTGTATTCTCTTTCTGTTTTTTTCTTGTCCTCCCTCTCCCTTTCTCTCGATTGTTTCGTTTTTTGCATTATTTTTCTACAATTTCCAAATAAACGTGACTTCGATCTTTGCTCGGAAATATGAAGAATATACAGAATGTTTCATTTTCATTCGTTATTTTTATCAAAATTATCTCTTCCATCTTGTCTATCGTACAAAACGCTCTCTTTTCCTCTATCTCTCTCTTACTTGTTATGAAATCTAATTGTAAGGTAGCGAACCAGTAAAAAAGAATCAATAAAATATAAATTAGAACAATCATAGATATATTGAAAATTTATGTATACATGTACAAAGATACCAAACTGTAAAAATTTACGATAAAAGTACTTCAAAAATTTATAATCATTTGTCTTCATATAACAATCTCAAAGATTTTTTTCTTGGTTGATAAAAATTGGACATCTGATATATACATATGTACATCATCCACTCTCTCGTTCTTTTACCCTTCCTACCTTTCTCTGGGCTTTGTTATTTTTATCTTGTCACGCGGAAAGTTATTACAGAGTTCTTGTATATGTGCAAGTGTGTTTGTGTGTGTTCGTTATTTTTCTCTCTATCGTTTTTCCTTTTTCTTCGTGTTTTTTTTTCAAATTCACAATACGATTTACAAAATCGCTAATAGCAATTTTTGAATTCTGCGAAAAAAATTGATTACAGAAATGGTTGTCTGACCACGAACAACCGTACTTCGTATCTTTAATGTATTTGCTTTAATTACAAATTGTATTTGTAATTTTTTTCTTTCTTCTCAAATCAAGTTTAAAGTAAACATTATGATGCGAGTGAATCACATGTTTAAACTTCCTGTCTTTCGTTTTAAATATGTTTTGTCATTCAAATTGGTTTCCTATTATTGAATTATCCTCCGTTATTTCATTTTATTAATCCATCAATGCATCTGTACTCTTATCCTCTATCTCTCTTTCTTTTTTTAACAACAAATCAAATTAATTTTCAACGCATGCTTTTCTGATTCATAAAGAATTTAACGATACTATATTAACACTATGTCGTCCGGTGGCCCAATGTTGGGACCATGTAAAAACTATCGGACAAATGCCGGTAGCACTACGTTGGTGTCATGCACAAAACAATTGGGTGAGTGATGGTGAAACCACTGTGGTGCCATAAAAGACCACATAAAAGAAAGTCCACCTAGAAAATATGTCAAAGATGTACTGGCTAGAAACTACTTTCCAAACAAAATAAATATTTCAATTACACATGGAAACATTTTTAAAAAATTTAATTTCAAAAACCGTCGGCGGCAAGTGAAACGATCTATCTATAATCAGTCTTACCGGTGCCAAACAAAAGAATCCCGATTAAACGTGCGAACGGCATAGTATCAATAAATGAATACCGTTATAAATAAAAATTTTATGTATTTCTAAGCAAATTCTACTGTGTATAATATATTTTAATATATTGCCAAAAGACTCGCTTTCGATATCAAATGCTGATTGATAATAAGAATATATTTACATCGAAAGAGTTGATTTTAGGTATTTTATGACCAATGTTAATCAGACATTTTTTACTCGTCTCGACGAATACTATAATAGATTTATTTTAAATAAATTTTAAATAGAACAAATTTATTTTAGAAAGATAAAGTCAAAATCTAAAAATAAATAAATAATGATATCAAATTTATATCCGCGTTTCTTATAAAAAAAAAAGAATAAAAAAAGTAATATATTTGTATATACAGTATATACATGAACTTGCATTTCTAGTTGAAAAATCTCTCTCATTCTCGTTGATAGACAAAATTCTAAAAAACCAAATCAGCACATGATAGGCAAAAAATTTACAGCACATTCTTTTTCTGCGGTGCACGTTACATCGTTATTTCGCGCTAGTACAGCATGCGCCAACGTGCGCTCGCGCATAAATTAAACTCCTCGTTCCGAAAGATAAGAAAAAAAGTTTTCAAGAGAAAAAATTGTGACCGTGCGTAAAGTGAACAAAGAAGGCATGAATGATATAAAAAATTATTCTTTGTCGTATCTTATCTTTTATAATAGTTTCCAAAAAACGAGAATAGTTGTTAGGACATATAAACTAGTATTGGTACACACACTTACCTTGTATCTGCTAAAATATATATAAATACATATATAAATACGAATCTATAATAACAAGAAAGTTATATTAACTCGACGATCGAGTAGGGAAATAACCATTTTCGTTATCTAAATCATTTCAATTTTCATTTTAAATTAAGCAAGGCATTCTTGACGGAACTACTTTCTTGTCGACTAAACCACATTTATCCGTTGGAAGAATACATACGTATATACATATTATAATATATTCCGTTCTAGTAGAGACACGTACAATGCACTTGATTCTCGTTAGGCACCGTATATGTGTGTGTATGCGTGTGTGTGTATGGAAACGCTTGCGCTCATGCGCGCACAATGTACGAGAGTTACCCGAGCGAAATGAAATTAAAACTTGACGCTGGTATGGGTAATGCATACCGGTGACACGCTATCCGTAAGTTTGCTCGTTTTACGAAAATCAATAAGTACGGTAATCTACCTGTCTCGATTCTCGACGGCGCATGCGTAAAATGCGACTAATACCACACTACCATATTATATAGCACGACGATGACGACGACACCGAAGACAAAGACGACGGCAATGTCAAGAAGAAGACAGTCGCGTGTTTCTTTAGCGGCAACATTTCACTTGGGAATTATACGCTATCACGTGCAATACGTCCCACTGTAAAAAGGAAGACTACCTTATAATGACGAAGATAGTGGATTGGGTGAAAAGATTGGAATGAAAAAGAAAGAGAGAGAGAGAGGAAGAGACAGACAGAAAGACAGATAGGGGGAATAGGCTTTCGCTTGGCTCTCGAATAAACATGTCACCGAAAGAATAAAAGAAAAGGGAAGAAAATTAAGAATGTAAAAAAAGGAAAAAGAGAAAGAAAAAGAAAGAAACAGATAGATAGGAAATCGAACAAGAAGAGATAAATGAACAAAACAAAATAAAACAGATCGGTTAAATAGGCACGAGCAAAATAAGGCAGATAAGAAACAGCCAAATTAAGAAATAGGCAATCATACAAACTGAGATTTATAAAGAGAGGGACAAAACAAGCAGACAAATAAAAAGATAGAAACCGATAGAGAAATAGAGTGACAGAGAAAATGTGACTGATATAATATAGAAAAAAGAGAGAAAGGAAAAGGAGAGAAAAAATTGAACATTGCATAATAAGATGTTTGGAGAATTGTTCCGGCAGGAATTGTTAAATCTCTCATAAACTTTACTACTTGTTACCATCTATCCTATTTAGCTCTACGTTCTTTCCTCTCGAATCGATGATATGAATGAAAATGTATGTTGCTGTTGCTCATCTTGCTTACTTCATGCCAGGAATAAAATCATTTCTTTTCTAATAGAAAAAAAATCGGTCATTCATCCCGAGTTTATTTATAAACGAAAAAAATATTTCCAGTCTCAAAAATATTTATACCCTTGAAAATTCTTTTTACGCACACTTAAACTTAAATTCACTTTTACTTCTCTTAAAACAATAAATTTATCTCGGTCGTCAATTATCTTTGGCCATCTTCTTGAAGAATTGATACAATTCAATCTTTGTAATTGTTTCTCCGTACAATATACACACACAAGCCACGATATTATTACTTAAATATTACGTATAAATAATATTACGTAAAAAAATATTTTTAAAACATTAAATGTTCACACAATTTAATTTATCATTTATTATCTAACAAAAACTCTGTACAATAAATAAATAATACATTCACAATTTACTCATAACTAGCTCTTTACTATTATAAATGTTTTATTTTGTAAGTATAATGTTTACATGGGTTAGTAGGAACGTCAATTAATTTTATTTTTATTTATAAATTCTCAAACTATTAAAAATTCTATCCTCAATTTGACCTTGTAAATCTTTTAACAAAAAGGGAAATCGGTCGGTCAATCATGCACACTCTTCAACCATAAAATTACAAATATCAATATAAATATAAAATGATATATACAGTAAAGTAATATAGAGAAAATTGTAACATAAATTATAAATAACTTTTATACAATGATCTTTCCGAATACTCTTCCTAGAAGAGAGCCTCTACGGAAAGAATTAAATATTATAAGTCAATTATTCATGTTATGTCAATTTATCTGATGACGGTGTCACTGATTTTCCTGGGAAATCCGTGAAGTGTAATAAAATTCAGCACGTTGTATAATTAACCCTCGCCTTCATCCGTCCTAATTTTCTTCTCCGTTGCTTTCTTTATGCCATTTAAGTCTTTAACAGTCGTTGAGGGTTGGAATGTAAACTCCAAATCTTCGGATTGCTTTAAATTTATGTGATAAGACGAATGCATTTGTTCTATACGACCGTCATCTCAAGAGAGAGCTCCTTTCGGCAATCGCATTTATATTAACAATTTCAAATTTTTTTTTTCGTCGTCTCATCTTTTGTGGCTATGACGCGCTCTTTAAATCGTTCCCGTGTCCTTACATATGGACCGTTTATTTTAAAGGGATGTAAGTTTATTTAAAAAAATGAGATATCACGTAATTTATGCTTAATTTAGAGTGTAAACTTTTTATTTATAACTTGTTAGTACTTAATTCATTAAAAAATGCTTTTTCTAATTTAAAATTGGTCAGTAAAAAAATTGTTTAACCATTGATTATAAAAGTGGTGTAAGTTTAATTTCCATAAAAAAAAGAAAAAAAAAGAAAAAAGAATTTCCTGTATATACCACAGAATTATTATGATATTATAAAGCAATATAAACAACATAATAAATTCATTTTACATGAAATGAAACGAGAGAATTTCTTTTCAACAAAAAACCCACAAAACGTAATCAAAAAAAAGATAACAAGAAACACTAATGAAGAAAAGGTAAATTGGTTGCAAATATGTTAGATGAAGTTTTGCAAAAGTGCACCATATACTATTTTATATAAAATGTCGATGGAGGACGCAGAATTTAAGACTTTAAATTTATCACCTACATGTCCGGAAAGACGGTCAAAATTAGAAAAAATTTCCCTAGTACCTTTGTACTACTAATATCTTATGTTAAATTTAACAATATAATTAATGTTAAAAATAAAACATACTACTTCTATTTTATTTCTTGTTATTATAATATTTGTAAACAAAATTGGATTAATATGAAATATATTTTAATACATTGCCTGCCAACTATGAGGTAACTCGTAGATTGTTTACTTATCCAGGACACAAACTACTAGTTATATCGCAGCTTCTTTACTGATCGATTTTGTACAGCTACGACAAAAGTCGTAGAATAACAGAGTAAATATGAATAATTAGCTTCCGCAAAAAGATTTCTGCTAATTGAGCCAACTAGGAGAAAACTCGTATCATGTTTTTTTCCAAAAGAAAAACATTCTATAAGTTTTTTGATGATTAATATGTACTATCATTAACGTTTTTAAAAATATAATATGATTCAAATAATTTGGCTTTTGGGACTGGAATCTTTGAAAGAGTGCTGTGGCAGTCAACATGTTAAGTGATATTTGATTTTTCATAGTTGAAATGAAACGATTTTAACAATTGACTAATTTTGAAAGTGGTGTAAGTATATTTGCAGTCTGTAAATATACATTTTTAGCATAAAAGAAATTTATATAATCATATTATATATTTATAAATTAATAGAAATATTGCCAAACTTGACATACTTAACCCTTTGCACTTGAGGGTCCCGTTATGGAGACGACAAAAAAAAAACTAAAGCAAATTCAATTTAGTCTACAACATATCAACTATGACCTTTCTTTTAATGCGCATATATCATTTATTTATAATATGTGAATATGATTTTTCTATTGAAATTACTTTGAGTTGCTGGTAATATGAATGAAAAAGAAACTTCGAGTGCAAAAGGTTAATGAATATTTTCAAATTGACCAATATGCAAATCTTTAATTTTTTCAAAACAACAGAAAATAGACTTGCACCACTTTCAAAATAAACGGTCCATATATAGATCGTCACATTACAAAACAATAAATTAATTAATATATTGCAAACATTCACACACACACACACACACACACACAAACAATAATTTCTTCAAATGGTGTTCGAATATTAATAAGAATCAGATATATGTATTCTATACAGGATAAATTAACGTTTGTATAATATATATATTTTTCTTAACTTTCACTTACAATTAATAATAAAACTAATTGTAAAACGAAGTCAATACAATAAAAGAAATTTATCATTTTTTAAATATTTCTCTTCTTTATATTGCAGAAGTTGGTTTTCAACAACCCATCACTATATTTCAAGAAAAAGAAAGATTATGTTTCAGATATATACATATGCATATATGTTATATACGCATACAGATGAAACTTTAGTCCGTATATGATAGCTGTTTAAACTATCATATAGTTCTTCCTCGGAGGCACTTGCAACCTATCCTTTCGAATTCGATCTTATCTACTTCACTCCGTTTCTCTCTCTCTGTCTGTCTGTCTGTCTCTCTCTCTCTCTCTCTATTTATGTATCTATCTCCTTGGCCATAGGCGATATCCTTGCTTTAAAGGAGTTAAACGTTACGGAGGCATTTACAATCTAATATAAGCAACTTGGGAACTTCGATGTCACGATTTAAACGAATTCCGCTACCTGAAATATCACCTTTCCTCATTTTAATAATCCTTTACTCCTCCTTTCTCTAAAATCTTCAAATTTAGTTTTATAGTTGTTATACGTGTCTATAATTAAATATAATAAAGAAAAATTTGACTAATATTTTCGAAAAATTTTAATTATAAGAAAAGCAAAAATTATCTGTAAAAAATAAAAATAATAATACAAGAGAAAAAAAGAAACAGGGATAGGACTTTTTGTTTTAGTTATATCTATATATAGTACCTATATATAGTATAGACCACTTGCCAGTCCTCTTCCTACCTCGACGGCGTTGGTTGAGAAGCCGAGTCTTCCTCCTGGAATACCTCCTGACTTGCGCTGTATTCCTCTGATGTTTTTTCAGCACATCGCTTCGCTCGCCGCGAAAATGGTGATGGTAGCGGGAAGTCCAGGCGGCGGGAGCTTTGCTGCTTTTTCGCAGTGGGTGGTGTGGATGTGATCGGTCCTAATACATTAGATTAAACTCTTGTACTTTAAAAAATGTTTCCTCCTAGGAAGGGGGGTGAAAGGTACAGCATAACTCTCCATGGGGGAGGTATTTCTTACAAATACATCACATTTTTAAAAATATTATGTTAGGTATAGTCGCATAGTAGGGGGTGTACGATCGGAATCGATCGTAGACTATAAACCAATATTCATAATGCACGCCTTAGTCTTATAGGAAATTACTAAGCGCCAACGTTCGCACCCCCACCACTCGGATCTCGAGTACGTGCGCCCTGCTGGGCCCGTTACCAAAATACACTCGCCCTATTCTTCATTGGCCGCCTACGACGAGACATCGGAGACAACTAGTGAGAACAAGAGTGCATCAAGAGTATATCATTCCAAGCAGAATTACATCAAGAATCTCAATCATAGCGGATATCTATATAATCGCGCGAGAGTGCGTATTATCAGGGTATTCCCCACCAGATAAGTAACGAAGTATACGAGGACACTACGCTTCTATCACCTCGTGCTCGCTAAACCCAATCGCCAGAGGACTCCATGTTGGAGAAATCTTGGTAAATACAGGGGGGATATTCCCTCAGCCTGCTGTGAATTTAACACAAAATACAATAAACATAAAAATATAAAAAAATATAAAATATAAAAAGATACAAAATATAGAAATATATAATTATAATATATAAATAGCAAAATAAAGCAAAAATATTTTGTAAATATATAAGATGGTTGCAAATCGGCCTAGCCGGTCTCCCCCATGCTATGAAAAATCCAGTTTGCCGAGACAAGGTATAGTTGGCCTCCCTAATACTATCAGACACCAGACACACGTTCAACCTAAATATCACGGGACCACCTAATGGTTCCGTGTCCCAAAAGCCCCCACAGAGAACGAAACCACTATGACTTCGTAGTCGTATCATCGGAGATCATCGACCAGAGGAGTATATTTTTCTATTTTATGCAATTTAATTTCTTCTATGGCCTCTCTCCGATTTTCATTTGACACGGCTATATAGACATTTACGATTTTTTTGTCACACTCGTCCAGTATCCACCAGATACTATATTACTCATATTTGCTGATGACACAATTATATTAACTACACATGAGACTCCTGTAATAGTTTCAAAAAGTTACTACAAGTACACATTCAAATATTTAAACAATGTTTAAAACAATGGAAAATAAAAATAAATACGAACAAATATAACCACATCATATTCATTTTAAGAATAGAAACTTCACGTCATATTATACTCAACCACAACATTATATCACACACCAAATCTGTTAAATACCTTAGACTGCACTTAGCTCCAAACTTACTTGAAAACAACATATACATAAAAAAGGATAACAAATCAGACACAAAAAGAAAGATATGTACTTGCTTACAGGTAGACACTTTAAATAAACAATTGAAAATAAACTATTAATGTATAAAGAAGTCATAAAACCTATCTGAATATATGAAATCCAGCTCTGGAGTATGATAGCCAAAAGCTATATTGATAAAATTGGAGCTATACAATCCATAATTCTCAAAACGGTTGTTAATGCTCTATGGTATATTCGAAATGAAGAATTACGCTATTAGTCTCTGATTAAATTGAAAGACCAAGCAAAAATTACATAATCAGACTTGACCAACATCCAAACTCGATGGCAAAAGACCTATACTTATTGAACCAACCCAAAAAACTACAGATAAAACACTCGATTGATCTGCTACGTCGACTGTAAAAATTCATAAATAAATAACTGCACTTATTGCTGGACTTTTATTCAATGAGATAAGAGTCTTCGTATTATAATTATCAAATTGTTAAATCAATAAATCGAATGTCCACAAGTAGACAATTTATAAAGATAAGACGTTGTTAATAAAGAAGAAAATAAAGAAAACATATATCTTCATCAAGTAATATAATGTTATATTATTTAGTATTAATACAAAATTACTCTTTTTATGAGAATTTTCTCTTAATTTTTATAAATCATAAGAATTTCTAGCGTCTCTTTGGCCAGTACCAGTTACGTTTTTCATTGTATAAAAAAGAGAAAGAGAAAGAGAAAAAATTCTCCTTCTTTTTACGAATACGTGACCTCAATATGGAAATACTCGCATTCCATGAAAGCTTTCTTCTCGAACGATCGACGTGTACTATATTATATGTTTATATATATATATATAGTGTGTGCATATGTATGTGTCAATGTAAAAATGTACAATAGGTTGCGGAAGTATTTCAACTCCCTTTTGAAACTGTGTAATTCTTTTTAAAACGCAACGAGTGATCCGAGAATTTAACATGAATTTTTTTTCTTTTTTTCCAAAAAAAATGTAAAATTTAGCAAATACGAGTAATTCCTCTCCATGTTTAACTATCCACAGATGCGTATAACAAATTTATATGTGAAGTGTGGTCTTGTTCTATGTAAATACACACGAAAGAATTTTTTCCCTACGTAATATTTTTTTACACAAGGAATTGAAAATACCTATGAATTGCATGTATAAAAATTAGTTTAGCATTTTCCAGAAATTTATACCAAGTCTAGTGTTTATATCTCGAAATATTTTACATCAGCCGCTAAATACAACATTATGTATAAATGTGCAAACGTTACTTATATATGTATATATTGGTGTTTTATCATATAATTCAGTTAATTCATGACATAAATTAAAAATACGTGAAATAACTGACTATTAAGAGAAAGCGTATAAAAAGAATCATTATTATAGACTTAAACAAGTTATTTTATGAAATCATAAAGTAATATATGAAATTACAAAAGGCAAGTAGTTAAAGTATGAAATAGAAGTTTAATACTATTTATAAGAAAAATATTCTTCGATTTCGTTTTAATAACTGTCTATTCTGTACTATTGTAAATTCGGAAACAGAAGACATGTATGTTTTAAGGTCTTTCAAGCGAAGGTTCGCTTAATAGAGTTTTTCTATTGATTTAAGAGATTGAATTACATTTTCTTTGAAAACTACGAAAACGAAAATAAAATAAGCGCGGATGAGTGCTCGTATATCCGTCTTATATCTTTCTATTCTTTGAAAACAAATATTCTGTTACTTGTGCTGTTCTATCCACTTTAATTAATCCTCCGAGCGTCGAAGTCTTCAGTAATCTACGTGTGAGCGATAATGAGGATATAGATAATCAAATTGAAGTTCGTTGATTAGTGTAATGGTATAGTATTAGTTAGTTCGTGTGTTCCTTTCTCTATAACTTGTTTCAGAAACCAGTAACATATGTCAATAAAATTAACAATGCCAAAATTTAATAAAAAAAAAAGCAGACGCTGAGAAAAATAAAGTGATATCAATTTTCAGTTTACGAATAAATTATCATCGTACTTTTTAAAGTAATAATGTAATACAGTAAATTACAAAATTATTATGTTAGATTGTAAATAATAACAGGTAGGTTAGGAATTATTTACACATTGCGACATGGCATATTCGAAGCTGATAGAAGAGCATGACTAACAAAAAATCCATTTCCAAAGGATAGAAAGAAATAAGAATGGGTCTAAGAGCACTCTTTGTTTGCTTTTTTGTTTTCATAGTTTTTGAAGGGTGTAGTTCGTGCGTGCCGTGTTCTCGTGCGCAGCATACACAAGACTGCTCGGTGAAAAAGTAAAGGCCGCGGAAGGCTTCGTCTTTGTGATGGGTTGCGATCGTGGAAGAATTCTCTACGTATCTGAGTCAGTCTCACAAACTCCCAACATATCTTTGACCAGGATATGCCATCATCTATTGAGTTACCATCATAGCAAACAGCCACATATTCCAGGCATGCAACTACTCCTATCAACAAAAAAAGACCAACAGAAGACAACCACCAAAAAGAAAAAAGAAAGCTACACATTTAAAGTCAATAATTACTAGATTCGGATCCTACTAGCAGATCCTGACACATATAGAAAAATTACGAGAATATTGAAGTCATCTAACGCCAAATTTCATACGTATCATCTGAAACAAGAACGGTGATTTCGTGTTGTTTTGTGAAACGTACATCACTCTGTTGATCTCGATAACCCTAAAGACAGATTTCAAAAGCTTGAGCATGAAGTCGTTAACATAAGCAATATATAACACAGAATTACACATAACCCACTGTCTATGTTTTATATTGACTTAAAAGAGAAACCAAACAACAAAAATGTTTATAAAATCAATCGACTTAACAATACTATTGTTAAAATTAAATCGTCTTAGAAGAAGAAAATAATACAATGTAAAAGATGCCAAAGAAAGATTCACACACAGAAATACCGCAATCGCAGCTACCAGTGTGTCAAATGTGCAGGTCCACATTCAACTGTAGAATGCGAAAAATCCGTTGAAACTCCACTAACTTGTCTCCTAAATGGCGTCCATTATATTGCGAATTACAAATGGTGCTCTCGTTATCAAGAATTACTCAAAAAGCGATCCCGAAACTCCAACTCAGGAAAAATCCAAACATCCAATCAACCTACAGGCCAACACAGTGGAATTCATCATTTTTTAAAGCATAAGCAGTGAAGGGAAGCAACTACTCGTAAAATATTCTAAATTAGAAAAACTAATTGAAAAACAAACTGAACATATAAATAACGTTTTCTGTCTATTCATGGTAATCGTAAATAAATTGTCATCCATCAAAAATAATGAAGACTTTACTTATTGCTTTTTAGAATGCCAATAGCCCAATGGAATGAAAAGTTGAGTCGGAATCTTTCTTAAAAAACCAGGACATTTAAATAATGCTGGTATCCAAGACCAATAAAACTTATTTTAAAATCTATGATTACAAGATTTACTAGATGCATCACTCCAGTGGAAGGGCACATAAAGGTATAGCAATTATTATTAAATCTAGTTTAAAACATAATGAGCTTGTGTCCTACAAAACATACC
Organism: Polistes fuscatus; assembly: GCF_010416935.1. Classification (NCBI taxonomy): domain Eukaryota; kingdom Metazoa; phylum Arthropoda; class Insecta; order Hymenoptera; family Vespidae; genus Polistes; species Polistes fuscatus. Next base: position 11,286,021 of record NW_025113140.1, on the reverse strand, counting down.
ATCTTTAGACAACAAGTATTATAATATAAGACTGGCACAGCTCACTTAACATCTCAGCAATTTACTGCCCTCTAAAACACAGTATCCAAAAAATAGAATTCGATCTCTCTAGAATTCGTTCAAATGAGCTACATATTGACCAACTAATGTCAACAAGCTCCCAAACTTTCTAAACATCTTCATCATTAAAAATATATCTGCTCAATATTTTCAAATTTGCTCTTTATTTGACCTTTTCACTGATCATTCTCTAATCACAATGACCAGAAGACCAATTGACCAATTGATCAGAAGACCAATAGACAAAACAAATCTCTTCGCTTCACATCTGACGAATGTATTTAAACCATCTGCCTCCATTTCACTAATTGAAGAAGAAAAAATTGTGAATTTTCTGAACGCACCATTTCAAATATCTCCACAAATTGAACCCCTTACTACGATAGAAGTCAAATTAACAATCACTGCAAACGTAAATCCAAATAAGCTCCAAAAAAAACCTAATTAACGGGAAAATAATCAAAGAACTGCTGAAATAACTGTAATAATCTTCATTTATAAACCAGGGAAACCAGCACATGAAATTACGTCATATCAACCAATCAGTCTTTTATCTACATATTATTCAAATTATTTGAAAAAATGCTAAATAATTAATCGTCTTTTCTTCAAAGCACTAGATGCCCAGCATTTCCTGAGCATCAGTTCGGGTTTCAGAAACGCCATTCCACAATTGAACAAATTCATCGTGTAACTCGTCATATATCACAAAATTTTTATCAGAAAAAATACCGTTCATGAGTATTCCTGGACATTAGACAAGCTTTCGATATAGTATGGTACACTGGACTCTCACTGTATAAACTCAAAAAAAACGATGCCATATCCTTTCTATATAATTCTTAAATCTTACCTCACTAACAGAAAATTCATAGTCCAGTACCAAAATCAATTAACCACAGCTTTTCCAATCTTATCCGATGTCCTACAAAGCAGTGTATTTAGGCCACTATTATACGTAATTTACATGGCAGCTTTACTCACCTCAGAGGAGATAATTAAGGCTACATTTGCGGATGACACAGCTCTGTTAGCATCAGACAGCGATCCCAAAAACGCGGCTGATGTGTTCCAACGCCATATGCAAATAATAGAAAGTTGGTGCCAGAAATGGCGAATAAATATCAATGAAAGTAAATTGGTGCATATAACTGTGGGACGAGCGCCTCCATACGCATCCATAAATACTTAGGTAGGCGTTCGTGAGGAGATTGGACGGTGGGCCCTAGATAGCACAATGGATAAAGAGCAGTCGTTCGGAAAACGGAAGATCCGGGTTCGAGTCCCGGTGCAGTCAGTCCAACGGCCTAATTTTTTTCACGAATCCTACATAACTTTCACGCTGCGTAACCGCACATGTCCTCCTGTGACATGGAGACAACATATCCAATCCAAAACAACCTACCTAAAGGAAAGAGTAAGAAAGCTATATTAGCTCATTGGCAGAGCATCTAATCTAAGACTGGAGAGCAAACTTGCTATATGCAAAGCAATTCTGAAGCCCATATGAACATATAATACGGAATTCAATTGTGGAGAACCGCTGTTAACTTAAATTTTGAAATTCTACAAAGATTTCAATCATAAACCTTGCGGAACATTTGCAATGTCTCTTGGTATGTAATAAATGAAAGAATTCACAAAGGCTTAAGAATTTCTACAATAAATGAAGAAATTGCAAACTTTAGTGAACGCTACAACTTCTGTTTATTCAAACATCCAAACCCTCTAGCAAATAATTTGCTTGAAAATTCTAATTTAGTATGTAGACCAAACAGGTTCTACCCCTGTGATTTAGAAATAAGATTTTATTAAATAGTAATATGTTTATTCTCTCTCCCTCTCTGTACAGATATATCTGTTTACGCTTATCATTATAAAATTCTTTTGAACTTACAACTCATGTCAATGCATCACGTCAGCAAAAATTTTTCATATTTCTTGCCAAGAATTATTTGTATATGTTGTATTGTATATTCCTCTGTTAATAAAAAAAAAACAAATACATATATATGTACATATACTTATAGTCCAGCACATCGTATTATTTCCAAATGAAAAATTTGGTATGTCGTGTTATTCGAAAACGGTACTTCCGTTATTATTTTCCTGGCCAACAACATGAAGGGTTTGCTAATAAAAAAAATATAAAGTCATTTGACCTCGTTTGTTTTTACTCGACAAATTTTCCGCTTGTTTCGAACATTTAGTTTATTCTCTTCTCTTCTATTCTCTTTCCTTTTATCTTTTTATCTGTTTTCTTTTTTATCATTTTATCCCTTCTTTATAGCCACTCTACTTTACCCAAGGCATTGTCAGCAACTATTGTTAAGCGAACTCCTTTCTTAAATTCATTAATGTTTTGTCCACACATATGTATGGTTTAAACGTTTAGGATCTATGGAAGAAATGCTGAAATTAAGTAAAGAATATAAGATACTTTCATCCATTATCTCTTTTTGCTTTTATTTGTGTTTCAGCTCAGTTACGCGGATACTCATCCGATGTTCACAAGTAACAGCTTCCCAAATTTCTTCAGAGTAGTACCGTCGGAAAACGCTTTCAACGCGCCACGTGTAGCATTGCTGATGCATTTCAATTGGACCAGAGTGGGCACCATCTATCAGAACGAGCCACGATACGCTTTGGTAAATTTATGATTTAAAATTTAATTTATAATTAAACTTTGAAGATCATTAGGACTTTGTGGTAACGTAAAATATATACGTCAGTGATACGATTTATAATTGAAAAAAAAATTTAGCAACATTATCTTACATAAATATATTTTCTTTAATGTTAGCCGTATAATGAATACATGAAAATATATACAGTCAACAACTCAAGCATTAGAATAGTATGTTTCTCAAACGTAAAATTTTAAAATTATAAAATTGCTTTATTTCTCGTTATTATTTTTAATTAATCAAGTTACATTATTTGTTTATTTCATTCATATAATATCTCAAATAATCTTTGTATACAATTAAAGTCAAAAATATGTATCTACAGTAATAGTCAAAAGTATTCGTATAGTAATATAATGGAAGCTTTTATTTAATATTCAAAGACAAGCAAAAAAAAAAGTTATACATAATTATATATTTATTTAAACATATATAATAAATATAATTTGATAAAGTAAAATGGAATAGAATTGTAAGTGTCTATAATCTTCTCACTGCCGAATCACTAATTAATTACCGTCGTATCTTTCACTACTTTTCGTCGTATTTCTTAGCAAAACCTATTTCTTTGTACGTCGTATTTTTTAACTAAAACTATCCTTACTCGTCGTACTTTTTAACAGAATCTACATCTTTATTCGTCATACTTCGTACATAACATAACATAATATATTATCGCATACTATAATGACCATCGTCTTTTCCTTTCGTATATATATGCTTCATCCCTCCTTTATCGTTATTTCTTTTCGGCGTCTTCTCCTTAACTTTCCCTTTTTTAGGAGTCCCCACTTCGCGCACATAACATATACAAATTCTCTCTCTCTCATGCCCTCATACTCACACCATCACACACGATAAAAAAAAAATGAACATTTTCTGTAACTTTTGTTCTTTACATTTCCTGACTTACAATACATTTCCTAAATTTCTCCCATTCTTACAATAATAATATGAAAATATTATTACTATTGTACAAATACTATTGTCCTTCACTGTATTTTATTATATATGTTGCTATTAGTTTGTGAAATCCGTTTATTCGTGAAATAACCAGTTAAACCCTGAAATAACTATATTGACCTGTTAAAATATGAAAAAGGCAGAATTACATACATTAATCAACAATAAGTCAGGAAAAATATCAAAATTTTTTACGATTTTGAAGAGAAAAAGAAAAATGTATACAATTACTAGATAGGTAGTGCGTAAGTATAATTAAGATAAGAGTATATAAATGTATAGAAAACTATTGAAATAAAACATATGAATTAATACTACCTAAAGAATCACAAATAGATAGTAAGTAAAACAAATATAAAGCATGAGACAAAGCTAATGGAGACCTATGCACTAGAATATACTATAATAAAAATATAATTCGATAAGGGGCAAAATATTACGGATAAATTGAACATTGCTTATTATTCAATGCAATGTAGAGGATAAGGAATATATTAGATTATTCGAGAAATAATTTAGTTTTTTCAATAGAAATTAATAGACGATTTTTTACTATATAGAATAAATTTTATTTATGTTAGTTACATATTGACTATTTCGTTCCACTATCTAATGCCATCTTTCTAGCAACTTCATAACTCTACTTACATAGAATCCTTCTCCCTACATTGACTTAAACTAGAGCAAGTGATTTTTGGTGTCTTTGTTTCAATCGAAGTTTACACTATACAAGGAATTTTGTAGAAAATGGAACAAATAGTATTCAAGACCAAAAACATATGATGAATATAGTAACGCATCCCATCTAAGGTGTAACAGCTTCTGGAGAGTGATCAAATTTGTATCTAGTCTAGCATTCTCATAATGGAATCCAACATCTTTTCTATTCGTTAATTCTGGCCGCTTCTGCCTAATGATAATATCCATTTCATCAAATTGACGACAATACACATTCGTATTGATCATCTCATTACTTGGTAGCAGCTCAAAACATGATTCCTTTCTAATCTTATCATACAGAGACAATCTTTTGGTATGCCTGGGACGATAAATTTTTTAGGATGATATTCGTCGTACAGAGAAAAGATTAATTTATGTTATTTATTGTGTGTTATTTTATTTACAATTATTTATTATATTACTTGCGTAATGTTCATTTTTTAATAAAATAAGAACTTTTGCAAATAGAAAAAACTTTATTATGTCCTCTATAAAATTAATATGACATACCCTAGGAAGACAAAAAGAAAAAATTAAGCGAGTTAAACATACTTTACAATAACAAAAATAAGAAATAATGAAATAAAATAAGATCAAGGAAAAAAAATTCTCTCTGTCGAGAATTCGATCCAGCAATATCAGGGACACGAAATCGCGCCGCTATACGTTACTCTACTGAAGCAAAAGATAAATGAATATGATAATTTTCATAAAATTTCTACTCACCTTTTTTGCGCAAATTTTTGGTTATTAGCAATTTTTAACGGATGCAATGTATAGTCCTCACGAAGCACTACAAGTGTACAAATGTTTAGATTAGTTGATATGGGAATGTTAAGGCTGACTTAGGAGTCCCTTATGACCTTTGACGGGTGACCCTTACTTTCTGTAACTAACTTTACTGAGTTATTTACTTTCAATCTACAAGAACTGTCTCTTTACTTTTTTATTCTACCAAAACCTCATCCCTACTTATACTTTACCAGAACTACTAGAATTTGGTTGTGCTAGCTATTTGTTTCAACTACTAAAAATGGGTCTTATTGGCGGCCCTTTACCTGAACTACTAGAATTTAGTCTTGCTAGCCTTCCAGTCGGACTATTGGAGCTAACTCTATGGTCTAACTCTATTACTGCGAAAATTTTGTATAGAAAATGTAGCAGGACGTCACACGATATTCGTGGATACTTCTTTTCACGCGTATTCCGCTCTCTAATCCTAACACAAGATAGCCAGTGGATGTTGATGAAGTAGACAATAAACATCAGGACAACAATTCGTGAAGGTAAGTAAGTGTCTTCCGGCTTGAATATTTAATAGTACGAGAGGAATAAAGCTTATTACGCTGTTTAACATTAGTCAGACAGCGTTGGATTCCTTTAGACGACTTCCTTGATTGCTCAGTTGCTATTGCGTTATCGTAAAATCGAGTTGTTCCAAATAGGATATTTACGAGGATTAACGAGAATTAACTAGCAAGTCTATAAATATGAAACCGAAATTTGCTCATAGATGGCCCTAGCTGTCAACGTAGTTATCATCAAATCGCGTCATTGGCGCCATTTACTTGTTGATATATCTGACAAAGATTTTCAATTCACAACAATACAAGTTTCATACAACAGCATAGTTTGTAGTAGCATTGAACATGTCGAATTTTGTGCCTGGAAACTACGATTTGCGGACAACATTAATTTTCTGTTACCATTTGAAGAAAACTGCTGCAGAATCGCATCGAATGCTTGTCGAAGCTTACGGTGAGAATATTTAACAGAATAATATTTAATGAATGACTAAAAATGATCTTCATGACCATATCATATTATATATGATATAATATGATATCATATTATACGTATTTAGATATATTGGTCCAATATTGTGTTAAAGCGATAAGAGGTTTCTAATATTTTTCGAAAGAGGAAATCGAACTTTAGAAATGATCTTTATTCCTACAATTACCTCGGTCAACTCACAACTGACTTTTTTTTTCTTTTGTATCTTCTTTCTCGCCTTTTTATCTCCTATCTCTAAACTCCTCCTCTTTTCATGTTGTTTTATAAAATTTTATCGTTACCATCGCCTAAAAAGTTTTGCTTAAAAAAGATATATATATAGAAATAGTGTAATATTCGAATACATAATTTTATATACGTTTATAGTGCGATCTATTTACATCAATAACCTGTATAAATAATTTGAATTGAAAACTCAAATAGCTTTCATTTTTATTTCATAAAAGTAATTCGAAGACTTATAAGTAAAAAGTTTCACCTCATCTCAATTTCGGAATTTATCTCATTTTATACTGCTAATCTAATATTTGCTGTATTCTAGTGAGTTTAAATAACTCTATTGGAGAAGTTATGTCTCATGTATGTGTGACGAGAGTCGACTTAACGAAAACATTTCTACTTTATGAATTAATTTCATAAATTATTTTAATTCGTTTATATCTGTAATAACAATATTATAAACGTATATAAATTTATATAGAAAAAATAATGATGGTTCATTTTGCAATATGGAAAAAACAACAGGAGCTCGTTAGAAACTCACAAAAAGAACAAGCCAGCATACATCTACTTTGTTTTATTTTCAACTCATTTCAAAATTTTACTCGAAGCCATAACGTCTATAGCCGTATTACGAACCATAGGTATGTATATCACGTTGTCATCGAAAGTATACTAAATCATCCGAAAAAAGCTCAAGTAAGAAAGTATGAAAAGTTCCCTTCTAAAAAATATTGCGGTTGGTATCTTTAAAAGGTAGGCTGTTAACTATAGAAACGAAAAAATCAGATAGAAAAAAAATGGCATCTATAGTTGTGAGAAATTGAGAAAAGGAGGGAACATGATGCGTACTCACGATGCAGAACAAAGTTTACAGAGAGATGCCTGCCAAATGCAAATTCCTTTCACGGTTTGGTGAGAGTGCATACTTGTATCCCCACCCTATTCCTCGTGTTCTCCTTCACCATCCTTCCCAAACATTTTGCACATTATTACGTGCATAAGGCAGCACCAGGAACTTCGGCATCCATAAATCTGTCAAAGATATACGCAAACGTCAGATGGCCTCTTCCATCTACTAGCTTTTGTGTCTGCTCATTCACTTTCTCTCTCTCTCTCTCTCTCTCTCTCTCTCGTGAATCTATTTACATGACTATATATGTTTAGGTGAATTAATATCACAGCTTTTAGGTCGCAAGACTGTAATTAACCCCATAACATCTTCGACGTGCTTCTACTATCTTGTAATGCAGCATCTTTCTTCTCCTTGGGAATTAATATCTTTCGATAAGTCTTGCAGAAAACTTAGAACAAATCGTGAAATGTAATCGTAACCATGATAGATACGATATCGAATCGCTGGTTAATAAAAGAGAGACGTAATAAACTGATTTTAAAAGCGAGTAATAATATTTACTGAGAAAATTTCTGATCCTTACAAGCATCTTTTCCAATCTATTTATTGTAGTTAATTTTCCATTAATTGAAACAATAGAAATATTGTACAAATCGATCGTTTGACACATAGCTATGTTTTTAAAAAAAGCACGACTAAGCACAAATTTTTAATTAATAAAAATGATCATGATATATCTCGAAAATATGATAATAAAAAATAATCTTACAGTAAACGAATGATAGAATATAAAAATAATTAAAGATTTGAACGACCGTTCATCGGTACCGTTGATCGGTACTTTGTAAGATATCGTTAAATGCCATGATTCGTTGGATAAATGCTGGATGGGATGTGTTGGTGCAATATTATTTCTCACTCTTTTTAGTAACAACTTAATTTATTAACAGTTTGATACACGTATCTTGAGATCTCTTGTTAAAATTAGAGAACAATTAGTTAGCGAGTTTCAATTAGAGAATCTCTTTACTTGTAGATTACGCTTGTTTTTAATACGCTTGATTTGTTACAAAAATCTCAGAAGACTACGCCGCGCTTATATAACTAATGGATGATTCCAATTCCCTCTCTAAAGGTAACAAAGATGGAATTAAGCCCTTCGCATATCCATGACCAGGATATGCCATCATCTATTGTGTTACCACCATGGCAAATAGCTACATATTCCAGGCGTGCAACTACTCCTATTAACAAAAAAAGACCAACAGAAGACGACGACAAAGTCAAAAAACATTTAAGATTAGAAGGAGTCTTTCGTACCGCGAACAGATACTCAAGTTTAAGTTCAAGCGCGGACGAAATAATCAATCACCGAAAGTGCCTCCGTCTCTTCCTATTTATGTAGATGATGCAATTGACATCCAATCTTTAACAAAATATTTAAACGACGTTGTTAAAAAAGAAAGCTGCACGTTCAAAAAGAATATCACTTTCTTTTGAAGAATATCAATACGGTTGAATGATCAAAGATTACGGAAAAAAGGTGACCTTTCGAAACTCTTGCTAAAAATTGAAAGATACGATAAACCAGACCTGATTCCAATATCATCTTGTTCGTTCACTCGTGATCGGAGAATATAATATTTCACATCTCCTTCCTTTTCCTTTCTCTCACTTAATCCACTCGTCGCATATATCTACAACTCTATTGACTTTAACCTTCGTCTAACAAAGAAACAATTTGCATAAAATCTCCCTCACGCTTTGACGACTTACGATTCGAGCTTTAGTATAAACTTGAGTGCAGCTCTTGATTATGTGAGATGAAGAGTGACAATAAAAGTGCCAGTGAAAGAACTATATCAGCTTCTCTCTCTCTTTCTCTTTCTTTCTCTCTCTCTCTCTTTCTCTCTCTCCCTTTTTCTCTCTTTCTCTTTTTTTCTCTCTTTCTCCTCATTCTATTTCTATTTTCATCATTTTTCCACTATTTTCTCTTCCAATATAAGGCTTGAAATTTATCGCCTCGAGATACTATTCGACGACGACGACGACGACGACGACGACGACGACGACGAAGATGACGACGACGACGACGACGAAGATGACGACGATGACGATGAAAAGGAAAACGAAGCCAAATACACACCAGAATACGTGTACCTATATGATCTTGTATCGCGATTTTTCTCCTTTATTTTTCGCAAAAAAGAAAGAGAGATAGAAACAACCGAAAACTTTGACTGTGTTCCTTTCTTCCAAGTTTCACTTCGTAAATATTCTCTCGTTATAAAAGAATCTTCCTGTATTATTTCGATGCAACTACAACAGAATGCGTTCTCATCGTAAAGAATTTTACTATCAAGAAAGATAATTTATTTAAAAAATAAAACTAAGTTAAAAGTGTAGAATAAATAGTCCTCAGATTATCTTGTAATAATATTGAAGGTTTACTTTTTTATTGTTTAGTTTACTTTTTTTCATTAGTTGTTATTTAGGATAATTATGTAAATAGAGTTTTACTGAGTGATATTCGCCTATTGTCATGTAAATACGTATTGTACTTCTTTGCAAAATACTCTTTCGATAATACTAAAAATCTACTTATCTCGTAAAAGCACAGATCCACACGTACACGCTTTATTTATTATTGTAAAATGTACCACTTATTTTTATTTGTCTATCTATTACAACTCATTCTATATGGATTTTAATTTTATTTTGTTGACGAAACAGTAATCCTATTCTTATAACCATAAGAGAAAGAGAGAGAGAGAGAAGTTCTTACATACTGATCTTCCTGACAATGGAAGTGATATTATTAAGTTACCTTTTGGTAAAATCGGCTAAAACTTTATCAATTCACTATCCCTCGCACACCAGCTATACACCTCGGTAATATTTGTTTAATTCCAATGCAAAGTCTTGGCTTATGCGGGTTTCACGGGTAATAGGATAAATGTACGCAGCGGAAGGACTAGGAAATTGTAAAATTTCGTAGGAAGGTCTGAGTAAAGATTATCACTAAATGAATAACCTTATTGTTAGTTCGAATTAATATCGCTTTTTTGATAATAATGACAGATTAATGTTAAAAGAAAAGATAGTCTGATGTTACATTCTAACCCACATTAAACTCCCATTTTTACTACTACCATCGTAGTTATGATGATTGTTGCATCAAATATTATTATTGTCATTATAATATATTATTACTACTATTATTTTATTATTATTATACTATTGTGATCTTTTTTTCCTCTCAAACGGTTGCCTGGTTTATGATAAAATATCACTTGGACTTATGGTCAAGCGTTTATTTTATAGCTGCAGTTTTATGGCGTGTTGAGGAATTTTCGTGTAATTGAGCATGTGTCAATGATTACTGATTTTTATAATTGTATTTATGTGTTGAGATATAGTTATGTGTAAGTGTTGACGTGTGTTCTGTAATATTACTCGTGCAGTCGATAATATGATAGATATTATTTCGACTTTTTTCTAATGCTACATGTCTTTGATTTCCTCAGCAAGTTGTATGTATTTTTCTATTTTTTCTCCTATTTTCTTTTATGTTTGCTATATTGTGTATTGATACCTCTACTAGTCGTGTTATATTTTTCTATTTGTATATGAGTGTGATATGTAATTTATTGCCTGATGTTTTTCTGTTCTTCTGTTCCAGTATAATTTGTGTTTGTTAATCTTAATTACATTCTGTGGTACATATTTGTGTATGGGTGTATGTTATTATTTTAGTTTATGTTGTATGAACAGCTGTTAATGGATAATTTTGGCTATGTTGTCATGTCTTCTGGTGTATTCTGCATTGACTAGTGTTGAACATTATATCCTAAATCATTATCAGGAAGAAGTCTTCAGTTTCCCTGTATATGTTTCCTTTCTTTAGTCATGCATTAAGTGCTTTTTAATCTATCTTTTGCATCGTCGTCGGCATAAGTGTCGGCGACAAGAGTTGCAAAGAAAGAAAATAATATTCTTTCGTAATCTATGTTTTGTTGCGTTAGGCGATGAAGATATTTTCCTTGTTATGATATATTACTCTACTTTTCTTTTTTTATATCGTCTACTGTTATAATTTATACTATATTATAGGTAATTCATAGTGATGTTAAAAAATATATATGCAATATATTAATGAATATATTATTTGTACTTCTTATACACATTTCATGCTTGTGTAGAATATTTTTGTTTAAATATTTTGATATATCATCCATCTGTAAATTCATTCCACATAATATCCATAATAACAACTTCTAAGAGTGATAATATGTAATATATACTATATATAGACCAAAATAAAGTATGTTTTCATGACTTTGAATCACGTACTGAACGTTAGAGTTTACTTTTCACATCCGAGTGGTTAACTAATTTATAATATTTAAAATATCTAAAGTAGACCAAAAACTGAAAAAATAGAACATCATTAATAAAAAATTGCATCGATGGTGATCCAAATTTCGTTATTGATAAAAATAATGACAAAAATATTTATTGTAAAATTTTTAATAAAAGTATGAAATGTGAAAAAAAATCATACTTAGTATAATATAGTAATTCATTGGAATACAAAAAATATGTTAAAGAACGAAATAATCCATGTAGAAGAGAAAGTGAGAATTAACCATGAAATTCAAAAATGAAATAATTTTATAAAGATTTAACGCAAGCAATAGCTACCGTTGATATACTGTTGAGTTCTTTAAATAACCATATGACAAAATTTCTTAATTAAATATATAGACATTCGATTTTGGACGAATTTACATTACGCAAAAGTTATTTACTTAGATGATTGCTATAATTCAAACATAAAAGATGTAGCAGAACATTACATATAGATTTCTGTTGATAAAACGATCTATGTAACAAGACAACACATTGCAAACTTAGTAGTAGAAAAACTTTAGGAGAATTAAATGACAAGACCTTACTTATAATGCTCTAAAACATTGGAGGAAATCATTATGCAACTATATCTCGCTTTATAAATTCAGCCTTAAGAATTTTGCTACCAAATGATAGTGAAGAAAAAGTTCTTCAATTTACAACAAATGCAGCACCATACGATGTATAGGAAAATATTACCAAATATTCCTTTGCCATCAGAACCGATTTTTACTAGATGAGATACGTGTATTAAAGCGCCATTATTTTATGCTGAACATTTTGATAAAATAAAAAATGTAAGTAACATGAACTCTTTGGTAATAAGAACTCTTTTGAATAAATGTATTTATTTTATTTTTTATATATTAGAAAATATCAACGAAAAAGAAGCTGCTACTATTATAATTGCAAATATGTGCTCAGGCAAGAAAAATTTGCACAAGATTTAATGTTTATGAAAATTTATTTCAACTTTTTACCGGATACAATAGAAAAATTAGAAACAATAGGTTAACTGCTTACTAATTTAATAAAAATATATGTAAATTGAACTAATCGTTTAAGTTATATACATGATGATTGCGAAGAAAAATTTAAAAAGGAAAATAAGGGATACTATAGAAAAAGTTTAGGATTATTTATCCTAATAAAAATTCCAAAAATTTTGAGTAATGAATCTGTTGCAGGGGAATAGAAGTATTAGAATGTTTTTGGAGTAAATCCAAGTTTACACTTATTATATCCTATGATGTTTTACGGTCATTACTCGCATACAAGTTAATTTTCACAGATAAACGTAGCCAAATAACTCTATCGAATATAGAAAAAATGCTAGTAGTTTATTGTAATTTAAATTAAAATAAATTTCAATAATCACAAAATTTATTGATTATATCTAACATCCTAAATATTTTGTATATATTTGCATATTTTTTTGTACAAATTTACATATTTTTCTTGCATATTTGCATATGTTTTCATGCATGAATATCATATGATTCTTACATATTTATCGTGTATATAAACATCCAGAATCTTATTACTTAATTAGTTAATTATGGGTTCTATGTTCTTTTGAATATTTATGAATCTATTTATTTCCTACGATGTATTATGTTCATCTTCCGGCGTCTTTTATTAATGTATTTATTTTATTGCCTATTCTTGTCAGCCATTTTTGTTTTCTGTTATTTCTATTGTGGTTCATGGTGAGTAGTTGATTGTTTATCTATATTTTGGTGCTGGCTGCGATGTATATTATTGTATGTATTTATTGTAGAGTTGGGATGTTGATTTTTAGCAATTTAGTGTGTGTTGGTTTATTATTTTCACATTTGTTTGGATTATTTCTTTAATAATTTATAGTTTCGGAAACCTTGGTCTCGCTTTTGGTTTCTTTACAATCCAATGCACATGCATTGTTCTTCCAATTGTTGTAGGATTTGATCTCGTGCCATTCGTTCCATTTCGTGTTATGCGCTGCTTTGATATTTCTTCTTTGATGCTCTGTAAACTGTCTATCAATATTCTATCATTGTTTATAATTATGCATTTTTTATCAATTAATCTTTGCTCTGTTATGCTTGTGTTTCAGCATTTTTTTTTATAAGAAAAATGTGCAATTGTAATAAATTCCTATTTTCATAGTTCTTTTACCTCTATTCCTAGTAGTGTGTATTTGTCTATTTTTTTGTTCTTTTTCTTTATGTTATGGTCGTTTGGTATTACTATGTCTATTAGAAATATTTTCTATTCTGTTTTACTTACTATTATGATGTCGGAATATTGCATGTTATCCGTGCGTATAGTTCTTGTCCTAATAAATTTTATATTTTTTATTCTTTAAAATGATTTTGAGTATATACTTGTAGTACGATGTATATGCTTGTATGAGTTTATGTTTTTTACTATTATTATTATTATTATTATTATTATTATTATTATTATTATTATTATTATTAGTTTTCTCATTATTGTAACAACTGTACACATCGTTACAATTACTGTTGAACCTAAACATCCTCATCCCACTCTTTTTTCCGCCTATACTTTCTTACTATCTACAATCCCTTTTCTAACTACCACCGATTCCTTGAAACAAACTCTACCATTACCAAAAAAATTCACGAAAGATTAATTTTGACTTCCAATTTAGATATACTATTTCAAAATCTGCTCTTGATCCTTCAAAATCTCTCGAAATATCGTTTACTTACTTACAATAAAGTACACATCTCACTATACGAAATTTCTTAATTATTTATTGTCTTCAGAGACAACTCAATATTATATCCTAGTTACTCTTGAATTCGGTACGTAAAATCCAATATTTTTATTGCCCTGTAATATCTTCTTCGTTTTTCATATAAATTTGCATTTCTCGTGGAAATTTGTATAAATCCAATCTAACGCAACGAATTTATTGTTTCATTAAAAAGAGAAAGCAAGTAAAAAAAATTAAGAAGAAAAGAAAATAATATTTTTCGGAATGCGTACTTTAATTATACGGTATATTTTGGTATATCTACTATATATTTTTATGTAATTTTGTATGTTTTTTCAATCACAGGCGCACAATCATTTGGTCTCTGATTTGGATAAAAACAAGATGGAGGTCGTGGAAACACAGAGTTTTGCAACGGATGTCACAACGGCACTTGAGAAACTGAAAGAGAAGGACGTAAGGATCATTCTTGGAAACTTTAATGAAGACTGGGCGAGAAGAATATTCTGCGAGGCCTACAAGTTGGTATTCTGGACGTACAAATTATTTTAGTTTGTGTTTGCGACTTATTCGTTTTTTATATATGATATCCTACTTTTGCCAATAAATAATTTAGAAATTATAATGAGCTAAAACCGTTAAAGTCAAACATTTTGTATGGTTTTTATGCTATATGTTGCTTTATATAATGATGTAGAAATTTTCTGAGAAGTATAAATGCGCATTCATGTTATTTTGTGTATGCATATTGCCAATAAAACATCAAAACTTTATATTGTAATAATTCTAAAAAAATTTATCTCTCTCTTGCAACTACATCTAAAATGAATAATGAGATATTAATATTTATTACTATTATTGTTATCACTAAAACAAAATTCGAAAACATTAAGAAGTTAATTTATAAAAATAAAAGAAAAAAAAACACTGTCTAAATTAGTGATATTTTCTTTAAAATGATCATGGTTAAATATCGCTTATGCCGGTGTGACCGTTGAATTAACGTGTTATAGGATGTAGGTGTGTGATATCATGATATCTCATTTTTCGTTAACAATAAGTTTATTGAAAGCATATTTACAATTATACTGCGTTGTAATAGTTATTGGAGATCTTCTGGTATAAGAATTAATATGATTTCTGATGATCTCTTTTTCGAATTACAACCGCAAGCTTGCAACTTGCACCTGCTTTGGTAATTGTTTTGCGTGTGATGTCAAATTCAAGTGATCTTGGAATGCAACTTTTCTGTAATATGATCTGATTGTAAAATGCAACTGATCTCCAACAAGTACGCTTGCTATATTGGTACCTCGGAAACCACTAAAGTCCCTTCTCTAAGAATAGTGAGGTGGAGTTTAAGATTTTAGAATCTGTTATTTTTCCAATCAAGGACAAGTCCATCCTTACAGTTCTTTAAGAGAGAGTTGATATTTTTAATTCAGATAGTTAAGTGCGATGTATCTCACAATACTCTCAGTCTATTCTTTGTCTAACAATAAAATGATCAAAATATTAGTGGGAAATGCCTAGAAAACTTATAAAACCTTTGTCGGCTTCCTTTCAAGAATTGTATCTTCGATTATTGCCTACTACCGATTCTGCTAATCTCCATAATATTATCTGTATTTCAAAGAAGAGCTTTTTAGTGTTGGAATAGTAAAGGTTTCGAGATATTTGAAAGACGAAATAACACTGTAGTGGGCTATGCACGTCTGTTTCTTTTCGTTACGTCTGGATGTAATAATTGTAAATGTTTATATATAAATTGGAAGTAAATACCAAATTAACAAAATTACGTATTTCTTTGAAATTTGCAAAGGCGTTGACAACATTTATTGTTTATAAGAGAAGTAAAATTAAAAACAATAATCGCATATCCAAATGTTAGTATTTCAACTTCGTTGTAGGAAAATACCACTCAAAGCAATTCGTCTCCTTATTTCGTTTTCTTCTGCTCTATTTTCATTAATTTATTTCTAACTTATCAGGCATATATGTCTGTGATTTTTTAGGTTCGGGATGTACGGAAGAAAGTACCAATGGGTCGTAATGGGCATTTATGCAGAAGAGTGGTGGACTCGGCCCGGTGGTGGTTGTGCACCCTCCGAGCTCGCGGAAGCTTTGCATGGCGCCATCTTGACAGATCTCTTACCCTTAACAACCGAAAAGCATTATACAGTGTCTGGCATCGTAAGTAAAAGCAAACACTTTTTATAAAAGACTTTATGATCGTCCTTTTTCGTTGTTGGTAAACAAAATAATTAATCATTGAACTTGTTATTACAGGTAATTCGTTTCATCTCTTTCCATCAAAAAATTGCTATTATCTTATTTTTATTAACAGAAAAAAGTTAAAGAGTAGATATATCATAAAATTGCATTTCTAATAGATCATCGCCATCTAATGTATTAATCAAATGAACTTTCTTTATTCTTATTATAGTTTTTATTTTATTTCTTTTCTGTATTATTTATATTTATTTCTTCTACAAAATCTTTCCCTTCGAATTCATACATAAAACTCTTTAACAAAATAAATTTCTAATTTTTCCTAAATTCGCGAATACTTCAAATAATTAATTATACTAAACAAATTTATATACAGATTGGGAAATATTGATAAAACAAATTTTAAAATACGTGTTTAGATATTATAATTATTTAAATAAATATCCATTGAAATATTAATTTAAAAAATACGATAATTTTTATAGTTAATATTGCTCCGATTAGGTTTAGATAGTGATGACCCTTTTATTGTGATTGAGTCATAAAGGTACTGAAGGTAATTTTCCGTGGAAAAGGAAAAAGTAATGAAAGAGATTTACACTAGTCTAATTGTAAGTACCTTCTAAATACACTGCCAACGGTTTTTCATTGTATCTTTATGGCTACTTCTGCCTTCAAAAACCAATTCCTAGAATTAGAAAATATTTCTGAGAATTTTAGAAAGTGGGAAAATTCCACCACTATCCTCTCCATAAGGTCGTCAGCAACCTTTTGGTGAAGAAAAAAGATATAAGTAGCAAACAAAAATCGCTACAGATCAATGCCATCCATGTCATCAAGAATAGCAAGTCATCAGTATCATCGAAGCAGACAAGAAGGCGTGTCATTAAAGAGTCAGTAATGGCATTCCACGTAGATCAGAACATGTCAGATCAGCGTTTTGTTGAACTCAGTCATTGCACAGCGAAGACTTACAATCTTCGGCTACAATTGTAATGTAACAAAAGCTTAAAACTCTTGTAAAAAAATTGTTTGTTAAAACACAACTACTGATTCGAGCCGAATCCAGGTCAGACAACTAATGGATCCTAAGTTGTTTGGATAAAAAGACAACAGGTGCCTTCAGAGATCCAGACATGAGAATAAGGGGGTGAGAGCACCAAATTGGCTATAAGAATATATTAAAGAAAGCTATATTGAACGGTGGGCGACAGCTAACCAAATCTGCGACACGTATCAACTATCGACAGAGTTTGATAGGCAATCTGCAAGGAATACCTAGGATCAATTGCATAAGAAAATGGACTTCGCAACCGAAGTGGAGAAGCGGCGATCAGCTTTTAAGAGAGAATTAACGCAGTTTAAATCAATCATCGAAACCTATCGAATCGACAAGAATTTAGAAAGCTAAAGTACAAATGTGAAGTGTTGACTAAACACTACCGTGTCTTTAGTAAAACTTACCAGGAGCTTACCATCTTGTTGTCTAACAGTGACGCATCTTTTAATGAAATATACGATTTCCACGATTTATACGAGGACATTCTCGTTGATGTGTGTAAGTTATTATTAAAAGCAAAAGCTCAGATCTCGTTACCGTTTAAAACCAAATCGATGGCAAAACAATCATCAACGGTAAATACCATTGAATCAGGAGTCAGAATACCGACGATCGCAATAACTACCTTTGATGGTTCATACAAACAGTGGATCAAATTCCAGAGTACCTATGAAACTCAGTCTAAATTGATTGTAGCTCAACGATTGGCGATGTGTTTCAATTGTCTACAACTAGGACATTCGGCGAGGCATTGCAATAGAGGCTCATGCATTGTGCGTGGAAAGAAATACCACACTTTACTTCATTTAGAAAGGACAACCTCCAAGGAAGCAAGTAACACTCTAACAAGTTCAAATTCGAGAGAATATCTATCTGAGTCTGCTCTGCACATACAGTCGATGTATTATCAACAGTAGGATTCCATGTTCATGACATGACTGGAGAAAGTATATTGCTAGTTATTGCTATGGTATATGTGAAAGATAGAGATGGGAAAAGACACCAGTGCAAAGTACTCTTGGACCCAAGTTTATAGTCCAATTTTATAACTCATGGCCTCTGTCAAAAATTGAGACTCCAAAGAGAACAAGTAAAGACAAATATATTGGGAATCGGTCTTTTAAAGGACTCACTCGATCAAAGAACACAAGTAACTCTGCCCTCGAAGCTAAAAAATTATAATACCAAACTAACATGTCTTATCATGCCTACTGTTACGATCAGTATACCGGAACCGGGCCTCATCTCATCATCCGTTTCCGATCCCTAGCAATTTGATATTAGCAGATCCTGAGTACGCAAAATTGCGGCAAAATGATATTTTGATTGGAGCAGGTTTATTCAAGAAACTATTGTATGTAGGACAACACGAGTTAGGTCTAGGAATGCCTATGTTAAAAGGTGATAAGTTGATAAACACCCTAAACAACGAACGAAGCACCTCATTTCGGAGGACTGTGGGAACGTGCGGTCTCAACTTCCGTCCGTTTTCTCATTTGTCTAATGATCCCAATGATACTACTTCATTGACTCCAGGTCATTTTTTAATTGGTGAATCTATCACAGCTCTACAGCAATCTAATCTAATGGAAATGCTTACTAAATGCGTAAACAGATATCACCACCTAAGAAAAATGTTCCAAGATTTCTAGATTTTATTATTTTTACTCTCAACTAAATAATAATAGTTTCTGTTAAAATGAATTATTTTTTTTTTCTCAAGGTTCATTATTTTTGACAATAAATAAAGAAACGGCGTGCCATAAGCATCAAGATTCGATTTAAAAATGCCGCGCTTATACGCCGATATATATAGATATACAGACCGCTCGACGCTCGATGGCCAAGATGTAAAATTCTGGCTACCGAAAGAAAAAATATAAAAAGAGAAATATCAGTTTATTGTCTCACTCGCACTCGTATACAGAACGCTCAACAATCGATGGCCAAAACAATAATACTCGTTATCGCCTAAACAAATAGAAAGGGAGAAATATCGGTTTGTTCTCTCACTCGCACTTTCATTCAAGACCGAGAGTCCCGAAGATTGCCGAAGATCCTTCGTTTGACTACACACGGACGCTCGCACGCACACTAGCCCGCTCGCGTGTAAAAGCCGACTGAGAGGCGGGACTTGCTTCCCCACTCTTACAATTATTTTCCCATCTTCATTCCAATTTTTTTCGCTTATTTTTGAAAATACGAAGATAACTCATAGAACATTTTTTATGTATATTTTAATTCTCTACAACTTTTGTTTGAAACTTTTTTCGATTAAATGCCTAGATTCTAAGATAAAGCCATTTTTTACCAATTTTTATCCTTTTTTACCCTTTTTCTCAAAAACGGCACCTTTCATCTCAAAAAAATTAGCACCATTCGATTCAGCGTCGTCTATTTACCCTTAGATCAAGTTTTCACCTTCTTTCCTGAAATCGCGACAATTGGCCCTTATTGACAGGACTAACTGTTAAGAGAATGGTAATTTCTATGCCACTCAACTAAGTATTAGGTAATATGTTGAGTGTGTATGTGAGAATGCGTGCACAATAGGGCAGCGATAAAAAGGGAAGAAAGAAAACGGAAGTTAGTATTAAGATGGCCGGGTATATAATATAAGTGCATTTGCATTGTATCCCTAAATATATATGTAATCAATAATAATAAAGTATTAAATAATGATAAAATAATAATAGTAAGAATCCTATAAGGGGATGGGAAAATATATTTATCACATTAAACCTCTCATTTCTTAACATGGTAGCAGAGCATGGTTGCAAAGTGAGAGAGGTTATGTGCCCACGTGTTGCTGGTTATGAACAAAGAAGAAGATAGTGGTAAGAGAGAAATAAATAAAGTGCAATTACAAAAGCAATTAAAATCGCAGATTACAAAATCTGGATGTTGAAAAAATATATTTTCGAAAATAAGAGTGAAAGTATAAGAGATAGAAAAATGTTTAAAACAGAAAAAATAAGATGTCACATGTTTGACGGAAAGGATTATAGCCTTTGGAAGACGAGAATCCTTCTATATTTAAAATGGAAAAAGTGCGATGAACCAGCAACTAGAGAAAAGTTAGCAGCTGATGAACAAGGAGAATGGGATGAGAAAAATCTCAAAGCGATGAATTACATATACTGCAGCATCACAAACGAACAGTTAAAATTCGTTAAAGAAGAGGATACAGCGTTAAAAATTATGAAAAAATTCGACGAGATATATATGAAAGAATCAATGGCGTTACAAATATGTATACGTAATAAGATAGACAGAATGAGATTGAAAGACTTTGATGAAGTAACAACATTCTTTACAGAATTCGAAAAAGTTATTAATGAATTAAAAAGTGCCGGGGAAAAAGTAACTGAACGAGAAAAATTAAACTACATGCTGAAAACGCTACCGGAATCATTAAGCTATGTTGGAGACTTGATAGATTCATTGCAAGAAGAGGATCGCACGTATAAATTTCTAAAGAACAAAATAATAATGTGGGAAACAAGAAGCCCGAATGATAGCGGCAATAAAACGTCGAATGTATTTAAAGCAGAAAAAAGAGATATAAAGTGTTTTGGCTGCGGAAAGAAAGGACATATAAGAAAAGACTGTAGGAATCCTTGGAAAAAAGAAGCCAATGGAGGAATGCACTGGACAGGAGGTGCACAACAGCAGCAACAGCAGTACAGAGATTTCGGTGGACGAGGTTATGGTCAATGCAGAAGAGGCAGAGGCTGGCAGCCACGTGCCGGCGGAACAGGCCAACACAATGCGAGGTACACATACAACGAAGGTTACGAAGAAAAAGGAACAGGAACCTTCTTAACACAAGTAGAGCGTAAACATGAAGGTGTAAGTGAAACTGTAGTGTATAATTGCGATAGAAGTAAAATAGAATGGATTTTATATAATGGATGTTCAGACCACATTGTAAATGACGAGTCATATTTTTCTGAAAGTATTATTCTAAATAAGCCAATAAATGTTAAAGTAGGAGATGGTAGAGATTTAAAATGCACTAAAGTTGGCAAAATTGTAACTTATTTTCTTGTAAACAATAAGAAAATAAGAATAACGATAAACAATGTATTTTATGTAAAAGAGATGGATAAGAATTTGATTAGCTATGCAAAAGTAACAAATAAGAATAAAATTATATCTATTAGGAACATGTTAAAGATTTATAACAAAAATAATAATTTAATTGGAATTGCGTATAAAGAAAATGGTTTATATAAAATGAACAGTTATGTTGAAAAGCTAGAAAGTTGTGCAAATAATGTTGAGAAAATGACAAAAAAGGAAAAATTTCATAGAATCCTAGGACATGTGAATTTTAATTATTTGAATACAATGTGCAAAAAAAAATTAGTTGAGGGAATGACAGAAAATTTAGAAATATATCTTTAAAATGCAGAACGTGCATACAAAATAAAATGAATAATGTGCCATTCCAAAATAATTGTAGTCGTGCAAAATATTAGAGTTAGTACACACCGATTTAAATAGGCCTTATAAGAATGTAGGTTACGATGGATCCAAATATTTCTTAACTTTTATAGATGATTATAGTAGATGTGCTTTAATATATACATTAAGATCTAAAGACGAAGTATATAATTATTTCATAGATTATATCAATAAGGTTGAAAATTTAACAGGCAAGAAAATAAAGAAACTGAGATGCGACAATGGGACAGAGTACATGAATAAAAATATGTTTAACCTATGTAAAGAAAAGGGAATTATAGTAGAACCATGTTCACCATATATACACGAGATGAATGGAATAGCTGAGCGCTATAACAAAACGATTATGAATTTGGCAAGATGTTTGCTTTCGGATTCAAAATTAAATATTAAATACTGGCCAGAAATTATAAAAGCAGCAGCGTACTTAAAGCATAGGACTATAACAAATACTTGTGAAAATAAAACTTCATTTGAAATATTTGTTAGAAAAAAGCCAAATATTAGTAACTTAAAATTATGTGGGATGCGAAGCACCTCCAGACCAAACTTAAGTAGGCATTCGTGGGGAGATTGGACGGTGGGCCCTGGATAGCTCAATGGTTAAGAGCAGTCGCCCGGAAAGTGGAAGATCCGGGTTCGAGTCCCGGTCCAATCAGTCCAACGGCCCAATTTTTTCACGAATCCTACATTTTGGGGGCTCGTCCGGGATGGAGGTTTGCTTCGTGTCACGCTTCTACGACCGTGCAACAATTAAGGAAAAATAATTAAAAACATCTATCAAAGAGAGGTTATGCCGACATAAGACGTACAGTGGCGACGTGAACGGTTGGCTGGGGAACTAGGCAGGATGGCCTTTAAGCGCCCAGCAATGCGTTCAGGACGTGAACGGGTTGGCTGGGGAACTAGGCAGGACGGCCTTTAAGCGCCCAGCAATGCGTTCAAGACAACGAAGAAGGATAGATGGTTCAAGGAAGAAGATCTAATGACGAACATTCGGGGTCGAATGTAAAAGTTGCAGGGGGGTAGAATGTGGGATGCGAAGCACCTCCAGACCAAACTTAAGTAGGCATTCGTGGGGAGATTGGACGGTGGGCCCTGGATAGCTCAATGGTTAAGAGCAGTCGTCCGGAAAGTGGAAGATCCGGGTTCGAGTCCCGGTCCAGTCAGTCCAACGGCCCAATTTTTTCACGAATCCTACAATTATATGGGAGTAAAGTATTTGTTAGAGTACCTGAAATAAAAAGACAATCGAAATGGGACAGAAAAGCTGATATAGGTATACTCGTAGGCTACAAAAGCGTTGGATACAGAGTTTTAGTAAATAATAAAATTATAGTTACAAGACATGTAGACTTTATTGAAAATGAAAACTTAATTGGATTTAAAGGTGAAGATGAAAGTGATGATGAATCAGACATAAGTATTAAGGAAAACTCTGAGTGCAACGAAATTGAAGAAAGTGTTGTAAATGAAAATAAGAAAGAAAAAAGACCAAGTAATAACATAAATGAAAATCTTAATGACCAAGAAATTGAAATGCGAAGGTCACAACGTGAAAGAAAGAAACTGGATAGATATGGTATATCCGATTCGTATTATATTTATGTAAATATTGTAAGCGCAGATAATCCTAAAACTTATGAAGAAGTTATACAAAGAAACGATTGTGATTTATGGAAAGAGGCTATGAATAGAGAAATGAGCTGCTTAAATAAAAATAAAACTTGGCAATTAGTAGACAAGCCGAAAGATAAGAAAATATTAGATTAAAATGGGTATTTACAAATAAATCTGATAATCAAAAAAAAGCTAGATTAGTTGTTCAAAGTTTTCAACAGAGTGAAGTACTGGAAGATCTATATTCTCCAGTAGCTAAAGTTCAAACATTAGTTATTGTTATCATATTATTGTGAAAATGGTCTAATGATGATACAGATGAATGTCGAAACTGCATTTCTAAATGGAAAAATAAAATCAGAAGTATTTATAAAACAACCCTTAGGTTGTTGACAAAACCGAAAAAGTATATAAATTGGAAAAAGCGTTGTATGAATTGCAAGAAAACCCTAGAGCTTGGTATGAATGCTCCGACAGTTATATTCAAAAACTAGGATTTAAAAGAAGTGTGAGTGACTATTGCTTATACACAAAATGCGAAGATAACGAGTCTATTTACTTAATTCTACACGTAGATGATTTATTGATTTGCGGAAAATGAATAAGAAAAATAAACGAGATTAAGAGCAAATTATCAAATAAATTTTCAATGAAAGACTTAGGCGAGATAAAGACTTACTTGGGAATAAATATTAAATATGATTATAAAGACTGTAAGATGACAATAGACCAAAGTAATTATATCGAGTCATTAGCTAGACAGTATAATATTGAGAATAGTAAACTATTTAATACACCAATGGAACAGAATCTAAGTCTCGAATCCGCATAGGCAGCATCAAACGATATAAAGTATAGAAATCTTATAGGAACACTATTATATATAAGCTCTGGAACAAGATTAGATGTTAGTTATAGTGTAAACTACTTGAGTCGATTTCAAAATTGTTACGATGAGACTCATTATAAGTATGTGTTAAGAGTTCTAAAATATTTGTATTTGACAAAAGATCTAAAGCTATTATTATTTTATAATAATATTATTATTTTATCATTTCTATATATATTATAATATATACTTATAATATTATTATATATAAGTATATTAATATTATTATATATAATTATATTAATATATAAGTATATTCTATATACTTATAATAATATTATATTATCTATATATATTATAAGGGGATGGGAAAATATATTTATCACATTAAACCTCTCATTTCTTAACAAAAACATATCCCCAATGAAGTGGAAATTGGGACGAATATCTAATTTGCACCCAGGAAGAGACAACGTTATCCGTGTTGTCTCTGTGAAGACTGCTGAGGAAAGTCTTCGCCGACAGATTTCTAAGATTTCTGTACCACCAGAAGGAGACGATTGTGTCTCAGACGATGAAGTATAGTAGTTTATATATATGCTAAGTAAATTATTCTGTAGGATAATCATAGATTAAGATTGTTTATCATTATGTAATATTATAGAACATAAGTTTTGATAAATGTTGAATGTTGTACGTTCAAGGTGGGCAGTATTTTAAGATCATTAATATTACTCATAATTATTTATAATGTTTGTCAATTATAATCAATATAATACATAAGCAGTCATTATACGATGAAGATGATGAAAAAATTTAATTGTATAATTATTTCATTGAATAATTTCTATTGCCTACTTTATTATTATTATTATTATTATTATTATTATTATTATTATTATTATTATTATTATTATTATTATTCCTATTACTATTCCTTTAATTATTACTTTGTAAACAAAATCTATACCCATTTATAATTCCCACGTAAAATTATTTGTACCTTGGCTTATTTGATTCTATTGCTAATCGATTCGCTTCTAAAATATAGAGAATCACAAAGGATTTAAAATAACTATGATAAATCTTTTCCGAAAAAGAAATAAAAATAGTTAGATACATAATAAAGAAAATATATGTAAAGGTTACGAAATAGAGTACCACTACCCGCGAAATATCTTTTGCTTACTAGCATGTGAAAGAAACACGATAGTGTATATTGATAAGACATTTTTCTATAGATCTATATGTGGTCCGAAAATATAAACGCTTGCATGTAATTCGATCATGATAGAAAACGCGCCGCACCATTGGGGTTCTCTGGTAGTAAGTAGATATATTGTATCAACTTTTCATATAGATATATTATACGTTGCTGAAGAAGACTAAGGATCACGTCGTTATACGTGTAATATATATATACGATATATGTATGTGTATTTATATGTAAAGTTACACATACGTATATTCGAGCAGTCGAGTAAAGTTACATACCACGTATGTTGTTTCTTTAGAAATTCAAACAAATTCGAAATGATTTCTCCAGAAAATCGTTAACACGTCATAGTTACATATATAAATTATTATTCCTTGTTTCTCCATTAGTTGATTCGTCGAAAGTCGATTCGACGTGACCAAAAATTAAAAAAGGAAAAAATAAAAAGAGAAAAATAGTACAAAAAAAACTTATAAATAAGGGATTTACATTATAGATACGTATATTAATTAATATATTTCATACGATATTTAATTTATCATTTTATAAATTGATAATTAAATCACGATAATAATATCGTATCTTTCGTTTTAATTTAAATCAATGAATAATTTTGATTAAAATAAAATCAATTATTTATTACGATAATCTCGATTTATTAAGATAATAATAAATATAAAAAGTTAATAAGTCACACGCGCGCGTGTTTGATTCTAAGTAGCGGTTCTGCTGAGCTTTTTTCTTTTCTTCTTTGTTTTCCTTTTATAGTTCTTTTACTTTACCTTAGGGAAAAGTTCGTGGAGAGCGTCGGCAAAAGACAAAAGTTAAATTGAGCCCAACGATCTTTTCTTTTGTACCATAACTTCTAGCATGGGCCACCGTGTTCCCGTTTTTCCCGAAAATTATATTTTCTTTTTTGACGAAGATGAAATAACAATGTGATGGGCATGGGGCCCGATTAACTGTTTTAGTGCCAGAGATTTTTAAAAATCCGTGTCGGATTGTGCCATGCAGCGCGATAGCGCTTCGTTCATTTATCTGTGAATAATGTCAATCGTCGCGATTATGCTGCTCATTCACTACATTCGGAACCGAACGCGTTGCGAATTGACGATCGTGACCAAACATCGCGGCACGTTTCATCATAGTACGCGAACAGCGCGATCACGCTACGTGGCACTAAAACGGTTAAGATCAAGTTGACCTTTTACAAATTTATCTGTTTCTTGATCGAGTCAATGATCAGAACACAAGAAACATATAATCAACGCGCTGATAGGACGACTAAAGTGAACATTCTTCTTTTAGCCCTATTATCTCATTAAAAACGAGCCACAATCTGATGAACGAATCGATCGAATATTTATTTCAAAATTGAAAAGGTAGAAACTTTTCCCAGATTTTCTTTATAACGATATTTTTTATTTGTTCAATAATTTTATATATATCACCATATTAATTTATTTGTAAATATAATTTATAGGATTACAAAATTGTCGTATATGTAATAATAAAAATTTACTTGTTGATTTTTCTCATTCGTTAAATACAGTGACTCACGGCAATATTTGAACACTTTCCATGAAATAATTAATTATAATGAGTATATTATACAACACTTACAGAAATATTATTAACATTATAAGCAAGTATGACTCTTTAGATTATACATCATATAATCATATATATTTAGATTATATATCGTATAAGTAAAGTTTCAAGCAAATCGTATTCGAAACAATAGTTCTGAATAATTTCTTACAAACATAAAAATTGTTAAAGCCACAAAAATATTTGAACAAATAACTCTTAAACCTTTAATATTTTCTAGTTTAGTATTTTCTGTTTACTAACTTTTCTGTAACGCTCGCTTATAGAATTCAACTCTTCAAATATTTTTTATAAATTTACCTTGGATATTTTATATTAAATTTTTGTAATTCTTTTCCTATTATTATCTATAGGTTTTCGATCGGGTTAATATCAAGTCTTTATGATGATGTGACCAATATATGGGGGGTATTGTATCCACGTATATGATTTATTGCTTACCGATTCTAACTGATGCTAATTTAGGGTTATTATTCTATTTAATGAAATGCCTAACTTTTTCGAAGTTAATGGTAAACAAAAATATTTTTAATTTTACCTGATTAAATGATAAAATTATCAAAGACATTGTAACGGAAACATATTAATACGATAAAAATGATCCTAGTTTCGATAAAATTAGTTTGTAAAAATCGAAAGTACATTTTGCTCTGACAATTTCTTCTTTATTACTTGTTCTATTATTACAGAACACTGAGTTTTTATATGATAGACATAGGATATACGTACAAATAACTAAAATATTAAGTATTATTTATTTTAAGAAATTTTCCTATTAAAATGTGATAAAAGAAAAATTGGTGATAAGATCATTATTTTCCATTCTTCTTTATGATGCAAATAGTTTAACAAATATCAATTTAATTACAAAAATTAACAGAGCAAGATATTATAACATAAACAAGATCGAAACAAAAGTTGTTATTTTAAGCTCACCCATAGTTACCGATACTATATTACTACAATTAATTGTACACCTGCTGCTATAGATTAACTGTTCTAAAATATATAGAAGCCAATTATTCGTACGTAAATCTGTTTTGATCTTATGCTAACTACCACTTTTCCCAAGAGAAATTTTAATTCTTAGCCGCCGTTTAATACCCCGAAAATCTCATTTCGCTCATTGTTTATACAATGCTTTGCTTGCATTTTATAAAATGTAACAAAAATAGAACAGTATACACGAGAATGTTACTTTTTTCTTTTTTTTTCAGACACCTGATCAGTATCAAGCCGAGTACGATTCCAGAAGGGGAAAGGAGTATTCGAGATTTCACGGATACACGTATGATGGAATTTGGGCGGTAGCGTTGGCTATACAACGTGCAGCACGTAGAATACGACACTTTCGTCGGAATCAGACTATATCGGATTTCAAATACAGAGATACACTTTGGGAGACGCTATTTCTGGAGGCTCTCAAGAACACGAGCTTTATAGGTGTAACGGTGAGTAGCTTCCTCAGGTAAGTTTGTATAGTTTGATACATACACCATCGATTAGGATTATACAAGGTCTTACTAAAGAGTCCACCAAAAAATTGTCTAATTATCAATATATAGTAATGGAATCAATTACTATGAAAATCATTTATAACCTCTATTACGCAATTTTGTCAATATATTCCTATAAAGACTTCTTATTTGTCAATTTTATTCCATTACTTTAGAAGCTTCCAGTCCAATACCATCTTATCGCAAATATTTGACATCACGATTCGTAGATTTCGTTATTGATCCTTGTTCGAATGGATTAGATTTTCGAATGAAACCGTCATTTCAAAGTATTTTTGACAACCGATTTATTTATAAAACAATAAAATAGATTCAAAAATTTAAAAAAAAAAACTGGTGTGTATACTTATGTACGCACGTAAGAAGTTATACTTCTTTGGCATACCAAAGCGAGTATAACCTCAATAACCTCAATAATAACTTCAAAAAAATAACTTAAAAAAAAATTATTATTATTATTATTATTATTAATTTTCTTTTTACATAGAATATAGTTGATAAAGAAACCTGTTCCCCCTCCCTGCTTGATGATCGATAATATCCGCTAATGTAAGCCGATTATTTTTCTTTTATTATTATATTTGTATTCATTTATTTATTTATTTCATTTTATAAATATATATATAGCGTGACCAGGTAAAAAGGGGGAGGATTAGAAGTATGAGAAGATAACCAACTAATTATTATTGTTGCGTATCCTACGCAAGCGAGTGAGTGAGATTATCTAGACGTGTCGAGAAGTGTCGACACGTCTCGAGATATAGCGACAAAGAAGCATCTTAGTTTCAGCGTTAGAACCAAGGGGCGCAGCGAGCTTCTTGTAGGGTGCTTTCGGTCTTCTAGCGTACGATCTCCCACCGTTTCTATTAGGCCAATCATATGCATCGACAGCTACGTTATCTAACTTTTCGGTAATTGGTCCGCGCGTTGCATCGTCTTTGTCTATAAAAGCCGCGTGCTTTCACGTTTAAATGCTATTCTACCACGAGGCTTGCGAGCGATCACATCGAAGAGACCTACACTCCTGCGCTACGATTACATCAGCGGAACACGAAGAAAGAAGGCACGTGGTCAGATTTCTATTCTGCCTGTGGAATATCATCGTCGCTACAACTGCCGATAGGCAAGCCAGCAAAATATCATCGTCATCTGTATATTTCAACCAGAGTTTTTATGCCGAAAGGCTTTTCCCTGACGAGCCAAATAAATCGTACTTATTAGTACTGACTGGGCTCAAAAATATATTTTAATTTATTTATACCTACCCTCTTTCCTCATAAATAAACAATTCCCTACATCCACCTATAAGTGCATTTTCAACGACAAGAAAACCACCGGAGTACCAATACAAGGCGTTGGTCGTTCAACATTAAAATATATTTTTTATGACCGTTTCCTTGTTAAGGATAGAAAAACTTATAAAAAAAATAATTCCCCCACGAAGAATCGAACGTTAAATACCCAGCGCGAGAAGCGCAGACGTTACTACTTACGCTAACGCACCACTTAGTAATCGTCCAATTTTTTTCGTACAATTCTTAAGACTTCGAAGATGAATCAGAATGCATTACTGTTTTCTTATAACATAATAAAAATGAATTAAAATTATGTATAGACAAAAAATAAATTCCACGTTTTTAGAATATCCTTTCATATATATCTTGAATTAATTTTATGTGTGGATACAAAATTCTTCTTTTTCAAATATGTATTTAGTTTGATACACTAATAAATTTTTACGAGACAAAAAGTCAGTAATTTAAAATTTTATAAAATACATAATTTAATAGGAAAAATATTTAAATTTTAAATTTCGTCTTAAAGAGAATACGTATTCAATTTGATATACAAATAAATTTTTGTGAGGCAAAGAATTTATATCAATTAATTATTCTAATTAATTTTATGGCGAGGCACAAAATTAATTCATTATTTTTACTCTCAACTAAATAATAATAGTTTCTGCTAAAATGAATTATTTTTTTTTTTTACTCAAGGTTCATTATTTTTGACAATAAATAAAGAAACGGCGTGCCATAAGCATCAAGATTCGATTTAAAAATGCCGCGCTTATACGCCGATATATATAGATATACAAAACGCTCGACGCACGATGGCCAAAACGAAAAATTCTCGCTACCGAAAGAAAAAATAGAAAGAGAGAAATATCGGTTTTCTTTCTCACTCGCACTCGTATACAAAAGGCTCGACGCTCGATGGCCAAGACGTAAAATTCTCGCTACCGAAAGAAAAAATATAAAAAGAGAAATATCAGAACGCTGAACAATCGATGGCCAAGGACAATAATACTCGTTATCGCATGATAATAAAAAGAGAGAAGTATTGGTTTGTTCTCTCACTCGCACTTTCATTCAAGACCGAGAGTCCCGAAGATTGCCGAAGATCCTTCGTTTGTGTATTAGTGCACACGGACGCTCGCACCCATACTAGCTCGCTCGCGTGTAAAACGCGATGGAGGGATAAGCTTGCTTTCTCCCACTCTTACAATTTTTTTCCCATCTTCAATCCAATTTTATGCGCTTATTTTTGAAAATACGAAGATAACTCATAGAACATTTTTTTAGTATTTTTTAATTCTCTACAACTTTTGTTTGAAACTTTTTTCGATTAAATGCCTAGATTCTAAGATAAGGCCATTTTTTACCCTTTTTACCCTTTTTCTCAAAACCTCGGGATCAAATTTAAATAAAATTAGCACCATTCGATTCAGCGTCGTCAACTTACCCTTATATCAAAGAATCAAGCAGGGGCTGCAAAAATCAGTTTTTGGCCCGCGTTGACTGGGCTATGCGTAGGATACGCAACAATTATTATTTATTTATTTAACAAAAAAAAGAAAGGAAACATATTTTCAATCGATCGATATATATATACATATATATATATAAGAAAGAATAAAAAAATATCAAAATATGGATATCAGTCCACACTAAATATAAGGGAGATATATCGAATTACTTTATGCGTCAACGGCCATGGCGCGGTAATAGAACTACTTTCCGCTCGATCATTTAAATAAAGCAGCGCTGAGTATGATTAGTACTTGGATGGGTGACCCGCTTGAGAAAAAAAAGAGAAAAAAAAATACCGACAAACTTCGTGGTGTCGCTCGGAAAAAAATCACTCCCATCACATTTTTCCAAACGCGCCAAAAGAAGTATAACTTCAAAAATAAATAACTTTATAATCTTATATATGATATCCCTGTTGGCAGCAAAAAATACGATAATTATCAACTGACAATAAGATATGCATTGCAATATAACCAGAAAATTTTGTTTTTTCTCTCTCAAATTATTTTTATAAATCTTATTTTTCTTTTACTATCCGAGAAGAAAGAAGAAATAATTAAAAAATGTAAGAAACTTATTTAAATTAATCTCATTCTTCTTTGTTTTCTTGTATTTCTTACGCGTAACAAAATTAACTTTAAATGACGCATCTTCAGAAATATATATTATCGTCTGTTTTCCCAAATAAATAATCATTTATGATATTTATGGGGACGCGCTGACGAAGATCGATGAACGAATTAGTGAATACTTTTATTGAAGAATGTCTGCATTATGAGTTCCTCTGTGAATTTTAAATTCCAACTGATGATGCGGCCACATATAGTATTATTTACCTACGTACTTGTCAAAACAAATAACCAAATAGAATTTTATTTGTATTGTGCATCATACAGCAGTTTGATGAATTCTACCAATAAATCGAAAAAATTGTAATACATGAATATTACGCTTAATCGAAAAATCTTAAGAGGAAAAAAGTTAATTATCTCATCGCCACGAAACGGAATTGATGCTTCCCTCAATTCAATGTGTATGCATATTCAGAAGAAAATTAATAATATACTTATGTCAATGCATACAGTAATACATAAAATGCAAAGAGACATGTATGATATACAATTTTAATCAATTATTCGGAAAATGAACACATTCCCTAATATAAAATTGGACAAACGAATTAAAAATTCAAAATGTCGAAAAATTGTTTGCAGGATAGTAGTTCATCGAAATGAATTTTTCGTTTTGAAAAGAAATATCACAGACGCATTGAAATCGTATAAATCTAACTCACGTAACACATGTTACATATACATTCATATAATGCACGATGCTACTGACATTTAGTTTAGTTCGTTTAATTTTGAAATAACATACGATTCACTTTCCTTTTGCACATTAGTAATGTAGTCACGGGACCTTTTGCCTCAGCAAGTAGTTAATGTTATAAACAACGTTACCGTGCTGTACCGTTAATTGAATCCATACTGCCCTGAGTGTACGTCGTCCCTGAAACAACGTAACCTCTCTCACACCAAAACGTACGTGACCACATGGTATCCATCGTTACGATTCTCTCTTCCACATCGCAACGTCAAATTTACTCCGCAATACGAATATCGATTCAAAAGCGAAATACGCAGGGAAAACTACTTTTAGAAATTTTCAAGCAGAAATGTCCAAAAAATTAGAAACAAAAATATCTTAAGAATGTTTATCATATATCCATCATCTTGGATCAATAGTTGATCTCTTTTTAAAAGTAGACATGAAATTAAACTATTACAATTGACTTATCCGCAATTTTAAACGAAAATTATGACTTAATTATTGTTTAAAATAGTGAAGACAATTTTTTCGTCTATACATACTTAAATCTTTACGTGAACTATTTATTTTAAAAGATTTTTATAAAAGGATATTTTTCATATTTCACATATAAATATCTTCTTTCGTGACGAGAATTCCTCGTGACTATGTTTACAAAATAATCAGATCAAAAGCAGTTATTTGTTTATCGTCTGAAAATAACTGAAAGAATATTTTCTTTATTCGCAGGGACCTGTGCATTTCACCGAAAACGAGAGGAAGGCTTACATCTTATTGAAGCAGTTTCAAAGTGAGTGAATTCTCCCCCTCCCTCTCTCACTCCTTCGTCATATTATTTATTTTTCTATCTCCCTCTTTGATTTGTTTATTCTTATATATGCTACGATCAATGTATGTATTCCGGACAATGTATATGATGAGCATGTATTTCATAGATTACCCAGTCATTCTGTAAAATGCTCAGACGTTTTCGGTCAATCTACATAATGTGCTTCAGTGGAATAAGTTTAAAAAACGGAGGGAGGAGAGGGAAGTAATCTTATGTTAGAAAGAAGAACAGCTAAATTCTTTAAAAAAGCTGAATATCACGCTAATCTTTGTAGTAACATAATAACAGAATATATCTTTAATTACTAATAATTGAGTTCGTGTCTTTACTATATTATCTCCTACTGCTCTTACAACGTGGAAGTTCGGCTAATTAAGTTCTTATAATCAGGCAGTTGAAAAAAAACGTTCATGTGTGCGTGCACCGTGATCTATACAATGCCCGAAAAATAATGTCCTACTCAATCGGGCATACTATACAGTGTCCGAACTATATACATTGACCGTAACATATGCATATACAAGGTGTCAGATGTTTATCTTTACATACGTCGTGGACGTATTCTAAGCATAAAAATAAGAAAAGATTATTATTTAAACATAGGTCACTTTAATAATAACACATAAATTGTAAAACTACCTAAATGTGCTGTACAAAATGTTACCCGCCTACGCGAATACAAGTTTGCAACTCTTTTTTTTTCTTTTTTTACGACAGGAAGAAAATCTTCTAAAGACATCCCTAGGCCCGTTACCTGGGGTAGTGTCGGATTCGGAACTAAATGATTCCGACCCAAACAGAACCTTGAAAGGACAAAGTCCAAGTCAGAATCCAGGTCGAATCGGTCCCAGATCGAACTGCCTACCGATTAAAAACTATCTATTGATTAAACCTACAGTCTCAGAGGGGGACTGGTTTGGGCTGGTTTCCCAGGTTTGATCACTGACACGCCCCGAAACTCTCTTGGCAAACAAGGAAGAATTTCTCTCTACTTACTACATCTAATCCCATACACACATATACGCATACTTACAGAAAAGTCTTAATTTATACGATCACACATTGGGCTGCACACACAATACATACATACATACATACATACCCCATACTTACAAAATTTGCAACCCTGACGCAACCTTGAAGTAATCCTAAGCCTCCTTCCCATTCAAAACTCCTCTCCTTTCCATCCCCCCATTCTCCTCTGACCTTCGCCTCAGTGAAGCATTCCTTTATCCATTTAACCAAAGAACCGTCCATTTCCTTCTCCTTCAGTGCTTTCTACAGTACCCTCCTGTTCATCGAATCAAACGCAACTTTGAAGTCCACGAACAGGGCGACCAGCTTCTCTTTCTCTTTACCTAGATTTCTGTGCACCAGGAAGTTAAGCACGAATAGGTTGTCAATCGTGCCCATCCTCTTTCTAAAACTTGTCTGGTTGTAGGGGAATATATCTTCTTCCCTCGACCTGCCACTCTAATCTTCTCCTCAGGACTTCTGCGTTAATCTTATATCTTCTCAACATCAGCGTGATCTCTCTGTGTTCCTCCACTTTCCTGCCCTCTCCTTTCTTCACCAGCGACACCACCAAACCTGACCTCCAAACCTTCTCCTAACCTTCACCTTTTACATCTTATCACGTATCCTCCATATCACCTCCCTTATCTTTTCTCCTCCAAATCTTAGTACCTCATCCTCTATCCTTGTACCTCTAAGACGATAGAGAGAGTACCTCTTCTATATGGTCTTCCCTTGTTGCTTTACTTCTTTTTAGGTTTACTATTACCTGGAAAACTTCCTCTCTGCTCAACCTTGTATGGGCCGAATTTTTGTTTTAAATATAAAAAAATTTATGGAAGAGAAAGAAAATTATCAATTATGAACCTATATATGCAGATGAACAAAAATTATTCAGTTTAAACAATTTTATTACAATAAATTCACTGTGTTATTTTCAGGTAACAACGGCTTATAATGTTTGCACTTCTGTGTATAAAAACTTTAGCGTGAAATTCTACGAAGCAGTTTACACTTTGCGTTAAACGTAAATGTACACTGCATTTTTTATCACATTGCAATGCATACGTATTGGTATAGTCAACTATCTCTCTTATAATTTCCGTCAAATAGTTTTCAAAAATAGGTTACATAAGAATAGGGTGTTTCGGAGACATTAGATCAATCTCCTTTCCAAGGGTAATGAAAACTATTATTATACGTCTGGGATACTGGTTGCAAAACAATTCTTTGTGGTTCTGAATTTTCCTCATCCGATCAGAATTGCATACTAAATTCTTCGTCACTGTCAATAATATTGTATTTATCCGTCGTTGGGGAAATACTATTAGATCTTCATCGGGCTAATACCTCTAATTTTAATTTCTCTTTTATTTTTATCTGATTTTGCATTTCGGACATATGATGAATAAATTTAAAAACACGAGAAAAAGCACAAGCTTTATCCTAAATATACCGAAATTTGCCATAATAATCCATTGTAACCTCAAAGTAACAGAACTGTATCATAAAAAAAAAGTAACAAAATAATAATTGAAATGCAAGCAAATAAATTGTTATTGATATACAAATCAAAAACTATTATATACACTATTTTTTGTTTGGTAAACAAAGAAAGAAGCACAAATAATATCAATTGGGACAAATGGTTTCGCTTGTTTCTAGTCAAGACAGTTTGCACAGCATTTATTTTGTTATTTCAGGTTGGTGGTGCTAGCAACCGTCATGAATATTGGTATTGGTTGTCTCAGAGACATTATAGAATAATAAGGATGTATACGCCATATCATTAAAAAAACTAAAATTATTTGATAAAATGTCGAAAAATTAGCATGTTACCTGAAAACTACAAGGGCCCATAGAGGGTTAATCTATTATCTTGCTCTCATTTTCATGCATAAAATAAAAAATACAAAAATATCATGTCAAAAATAAGAGAATCAGATATATATTAGAAGCATACTTAAAGTATATCCTTTATGTTTAATAATTTTTCCAATAAAACTAACATAAGATCACATATATTCATTTTGAACACTATCAACAATCTCAAATAAATAACTAATTATTATTTTATGGAAAATTATAAGAGTTAGTCAGATTTTATTAAAAATATAGAAATTCTATTCGCTCTCATAGAAAGACAAGAATCAAATAGCTAGAACAAAAATAATAAAAGAGTAATAAACAGTAAAATCTACGATAAAATATCGTGTTTATTCTTTCTTCGCGAAAATGTAAATGTACGCAGCGACGTACAGTAAATCTGTCTCCGTTAAAAAGAATGATAATCGGATTTTATAAAACCTTCGCTTACTTCAAGATGAATCACGATTTTGTAGATTCTATGTTGTCTCTCTCTCTCCTTCTTTCATAAAGATGTTGTTTCAATTTTATCTCTCTCTCTCTCTCTCTCTCTCTCATTCTTTCGTTCTCGGTCTTTCTCTTTCTAATGATGCAAAGAGAACAGAAGAAAATGAAGAGATAAAAGAAAGAGAATAAATCGAGAAAAGCTAGTGGTTTGGGGGAATTACTTTGGGTAAAGTTTCAACGACGGCTGATCGTATAATCAATCACAAAGATTCTCTTCTTTATCTTTTGTCCTGGACGGAAAGTCGAATATCAAGTTTTGTCACTTTCCAACTACTTGTGATGCTTTCTCTTCGAATCATATACCATTCTCTCTAATCTTACCAAACGCACTCAAAACCGACATTGCAAATATTTATTCAATGTTCTATCTGGCTTAATGTAGTCGATTTAACGACCAGACAAAAATTGTAAAAGTAGTTTACGTAGTTTAAATTGTAAATTATACTAATAAAAAATAATTCAAGCAAAGTTGTTTTTTAATTTCTGTATTGTACACTATTTCATATTTAAATAAAAGAAATGTTGGAATTTTTTGGTTTGTCACAAGATTTTAAACGTTTTTCAAAATTCATTAACATCCTTATATATTTTGATTTATATTATATGTACACTTTGTATGTAATATAATAAATAAATTTAAAATGATAAAGAAAGAGAATATTTGTTATTATTTGCTATTATTTTAAAACAATAAAATTGTTGATTCTAGGTGGTACCGAGGTTAAAGTTGGCGAATACGATGGAATGACAGACACTTTAGACCTGAGTAAAGGAGGCTCTTTAGTTTGGAGAGGCAAATCACCACCAAAGGATCGAACTCTTCACATCATTGAACATTCAACCGTGAATATTAAAATTTACGCATTATTGGCGTCCATTGCAAGTGTTGGCATCATCATGGCGGTCGTCTTCCTTGCCATAAATATAAGATATAGAAATCAAAGGTATAATTAAATTAAAATCATATGTTCTCGTTGTTTCCTTAGCAATATCATCTTTCTTTTGAGAGAACATTCCTTTCCCTATTTGTAACATATCAATCTTTACACACGTGCTATTTCTGTATAAGTGAAAACTGTAAATTACGTTTGTTCTATCGTGTTAAATGTGAAGCGTGATAACGATAAAAGGAGCCTTCGATGTTCCTTGGCGAGAAGAACGAGTTAAAAGTTTTCGACGGCTCGATCATCGTTGCTTCTACTCGGTTAACCTCTAGATGGTCTCTTTCGAGCGATTTTGAGCTAACAACGAGACGAATGGAAAACCCCTTTTCCACAAGCGAAATTTTGTAGAAAAATTGAGATGGTAAATAGTAGCAGTAGTATCGGCAATCGCTATCTACCACTGCCTACTTTTATGATTTAGTTTTAATTAAAAACTAGAAATTTCATTTGAAAGAGATGAAAAAGTGTTGAAGAGATAGATAGCACAGGGTCGCCCAGTTTGAAACATAGTATCATTCGTAATGACTTTTTAGTGGATTAGCCTGACAAGGATGTGGAAAAAAATGCGGTTAATTATTCAGTGGAGTTAATTAAAAGTTTTAAGCGTGATCTAGAGGGCAAAGCGTCGCAATGGATTTTAGAGATGAAGAAAGAGGAATGAAACTGATGAATTTAACAAAAAAAAGAGGAATAATAGAGATCATTAAATAAATAAATTTAAAAATTACCTATTAGTTATGAAAAATATTATTAATATTTCGGTTATTATTGAATTTTTTTTCAACACAATAATGAAGATAAAAAATTAAAATATAAACAATCTATTCATTTTTAATTTTCAGATACATAAAAATGTCATCGCCACATCTGAACAATCTCATCATCATCGGGTGTATGTTCACATACAGTAGCGTCATTTTTCTCGGATTAGACTCACAATTGTCGAGCGTTACCGCGTTCCCGTATATTTGTACCGCAAGGGCCTGGCTTTTGATGGCTGGATTTTCATTAGCTTTCGGCTCCATGTTCTCGAAAACATGGCGAGTGCATTCGATATTTACCGATGTGAAGTTAAACAAAAAGGTGAGTAATGCAATCTATGAGGGTACCATTCGATTTTCGCGGTATGCAGAAAAAATATGATTTTTTGTTCTTTTTGTTATTACTTTAATTTAAATACGTTGTCTATCCATAAAAGTGTCTTTTTCTATAAAAAATAAAAGTTTCCTTGTCATGGACTAGATAGCTTAACAAAAAGGATTCTCTCGCGAATATCTTCTTCCTTTATCTGCTTTTCATACGAACTATCTTCATTCTATCTAGGTTATAAAAGATTATCAGCTCTTCATGGTGGTCGGCGTACTCCTGTTTATCGACCTCGGGATCATGACTACGTGGCAGATCGCTGATCCATTTTATCGGGACACTAAACAGATGGAACCTTACGTAAGTTTCTTGCTTTTTTGTTTTCGAACAAAAAACAAACTTTTATCTAAGGTGAACTTTTTTTTTATTGATAAACATAATAATTCTTTGTTTCGCAATTAAAAAAAAAAACAGTAATATTTTTCAACAAAACTATTTCAAACAAAACGAAAATAAAATTGTTTCTGATTTTGTTAATTATTATCTTTCTATTTACTCTAATGAAATAACATAGAGAAAAAGAGAAGAAAAAAAATAGAAAATAAATATTATTTTACAGAATAACATATTATTCCTCTTTATGTTTCATCATACTTTTTATCTTTCAATCGGCAAATATTCTAGTATTTTTCATTTATGTGAACGAACGAATACAAGCTTCCCGTAGAAAAAAGAAAGGAAAAGAGCAAAAAAAATCTAAAAGTAAATCGAGCAGCGTCTTTGAACGGTTCAGAGTGTGCTTCTCGGAATCTCGTTTACTCAAGCTCACTCACTAAGGAAAGGTTCTTCGAAATATCGACTGTGCGCTCGCGGAGAACATTTCATTAATGTTCGCGCAACTCCAAGGCAAGACACGCGTATTTCCTATTGCAATAGTTATTTCGCCCTGTGTATTATCCGATGAATTAATAAATAATATATTTATTCGTACGTATGTAAATTAATGCGTTTCCTCACTTGATAAAAATTTTATTCTCAATTCTGACTCATCCTTTATAAAAATAAGAAAGAAAATATTTTTTCAAAGGTTCCGAATGACATCCAACATATCAATGCTTATATATTCAGAATAATATTACAATTCTGTAAATTAATTCAATTCTGTAATTTAAATACATTTATTTTGTTTATAATATTTAAATTAAAGTAGTTACATTACAGCCATATTATAATATCTTATTACACATTACATTTTACATTACTAGTAATCCTATCAATATTATTATTATTATTATTTATATTATAATTTTATTTAACACACACATTCACACAATATTATAATAAATATGATAGGAAACTGTAAAGATACGAATGATAATTTGAGCAATATAATTTTAATTTTACGTAGTTGCAAGTATCTCGCATTTTCTTTTTGGATACAAAATGAAAAAGAAATGTAATAAGCGAAAGAAAAAACGGTTTCATTTGACGAAGTACCTATATACCTAATAAAAAAAAGAAAGATCCTAAAAAGGTCGAGTTCACTCATTCTCTTTCTCTTTCGGGACAGATATAGAGAAAGAGAAGTTTCACGTTTGAGCGAGATAATGAAAAAGCAAGAGAAGAGATGGTGGTAGTGAAGGATACAACAAGTTGAGTAGTTGTGGTGGTAAGAAGTAGGGTAGAGAAGGAAAAAGCAATCATCGGTAGCGTTTTGCCAACAATCGGCCCTCCGGACCACACTCAATGTTGTTATCGGAAATAATTCTCGAAGCTCTTACCTCTCTTTAAGTCTCACTAACTCTCTCCCCCTCCTTTTTTTCTGACGAGTGGATACCTATCGTTTTGGCACAGAGCCCTCGGCTGCTTGAAAAGCTCGCGCTCGGCCGATTACACTCAACGATCATACTTATAAAATGTTCCTCTCTACTTCCTTCTTCTCGCAGTTACATCCCTCGAGCGAAGATATCATCATTATACCGGAAAACGAGTATTGCCAGAGCAACCGGATGACCGTCTACATGGGTTGTATATATGCTTACAAGGGCCTTCTAATGGTTAGTTTAATAACAGTTTCCCTTTTTTATATTTTACGTTAAAAAACAAGAAAAATAATAAAAATACAGTCGAGGAAATCTGACCAAAGTAATATCTTTTTCTCAGATTTTCGGTGCGTTTCTCGCGTGGGAGACACGACATGTCAGTATACCAGCATTGAACGACAGTAAATATGTCGGCATGAGCGTTTACAATGTTGTGATAATGTGCGTTACCGGCGCAGCCATAAGTTTTGTTCTTGCCGATAAGCAAGACGCCATGTTCATTATGCTCGCCGTTTTTATCATATTCTGCAGTACAGCTACCCTCTGTCTCGTTTTCGTGCCCAAGGTAACTTTTTGTTATTGTAACTTCTTTTTTGTTTCTTTTTTTTTTGGTACCAGTTTGACAGTTTCTCTTTATTGCCAATAAGTGCGATTCTCTACGGTGCTTTTTTTTCATGAACTAGCTGATAGAGTTGCGAAGAAATCCGCAGGGTGCAATCGATAAGCGAATGAGACCAACCTTGAGGCCAGTATCCAAGGCAAGAAGGGATTCCACGGTTAGCGAGCTAGAGGAACGACTGAAAGAAGCAACAATAGCTAATCAAAAGTTTCGTAAACAGCTTTTGGAAAAAGACAGCGAACTTCAAGTAAGTGAGGATTATTTAAATTACGATTACTCGTTTGATATTTTCATCCTATAGTATGTAATAGTACAATCTCTTGTGTCTTTTTTAACCCTATTACGTCAGATGTTCCTAAGAAAAATTGGTGAGGATGGTGTAGCAGACACTCAGGAAGCAATGGACAGGCTAACTGTCCCAAGACAAGAAGGGATCATAAAAAAAGAAGGTAATTACAACTTCTAACAATTATCTTGATTCATTGATGTATATCTTCCTAATCGCATCCAAGCTAACAATCATCAGATGCTTTCATCGTAAATTTTATATAGATACTATTTATAGAATCTATATTATGTATATTATATTTATATATATGATATATCTTTATAAATGTCAACGTTATATTTAATACGTTATAACACAACGATCTTAATAATGAAGTTAATAAAAACATATGTATGCGAAATCATTCACTGCGAAAGCCTATCTTGCACTGAACAGTTACTTATTCTCCCACTCTGTATGTTAGAGCCCACTATCCAGAGGCATGGCATTCAGAATCACAAAGGTCAGTTGATCGTCGTACTCGGCGTAATCTGCAAAAAAAAAAGAAGTGATGTAACGAATAGCAAATCTGCTTTTTAATTGCTTTTAATCCAGCTTTAATACATTATGCTAATTATTTTAGAATTTCTTCGATATTCTATAATATAATAATCAAAAAATTATTGTAATACTCTTCATTTTCTAAAATTTCATATTTCTAAAATTTTATATACCTACCTATACATTTATATTTTGTAAGAAATATCTGAAATTCTTTCCAGTTACATTTTCACATCACGATGCACGCAATATTTCTAGAAACATGTTTCACGCCAATAGATTCACAGTTTTTCGTTTTTTACATCATTTTATCCGTCACGCATACTGTGTTCATTGTTTGATAAAGTTTATTCATTTAATTTTTTTATTTTTCCATTTGAAAAAGTTCTTCCGCTCAGTTAACGCACCAACAATTATAAATATGAACGATGCATCCGTAACTAAAATTCACGAATGTAGCATTTGCTAGTTTGATACAGTATGTACGTATACTAGTTCTTTATTATTATCGTGAAAGTACGATCACTTAAAACTGGCAGTCAAAAATAATAATCATTACACACACATATATATATATACACACACACATACACATAATATCAATAATAATAAAACATACAATAAAAAAGAAAAAAAGTATTAGTTCACGAATACATATTAAAGTCAATCATACTTTTACTGTTACACCTTCGTAATTGCGAGGAATGGTCATTCAAACTGCATCCTTAGCTCTCACATTAAAATATGATACTATGACACACTTAATCGAGAATTATCAAGGAACGTTCGCTCGCTTCTTCGGAAAGAATTACGTTCAAAAAGTTGTAATTCATGAATGAGTAGAAAATAACTTAGTATATAAAGTGATATTTATTATTGATATATGATACCATTGTATTTGCATTTAGAGTTTAAGAAACACACAGTGACATGTTTTGTCACGTAGAATTGCACAATATAGCGAACATAATGTTCAGAGAGGACACTTTTATAGTGCAAAATCTTTACATTTTAGCCAAAATGAAACGAAGAATAAGTATAAAAAAAGAAAATGTATTTAACTAGTTTCTTGCATTGTTTTTAGGTCCATCTTTAACTACGGAAACAACCGATATTTCAATGTCTATGTGCAGCTTGACTTCGATGACCGTATCTCAAACGGAAGGAGACTACGTGAACGCGAGTATCGTCGAACAGGCTGCCAAGTACGTAACGTCTTATAAGTCAGGAAAAATGCACAAAATATTTGCAAAAAATTATTCAAAAGTTTTCTGATTAAAAAACAGACTCATCGTCTCTTGGTAAGGAGATTATTTGCCAAATCGATTAATTCCATAAAACGAAAACTAGAAAAAATGTATGAAGTAACTTGCTGTGCATCGTCGAAGAGAATGGATAAGCCCCCACTTTTGATGCTCTCGAAGTTCACAGAGTAGGATCTTTATGACATTAATGTGTAAATTTATAATGAAAATACGATCGACCGTGAATTAAAAATAATAATCGAACGTCTACGTCAATTCTTTAGCACTCTATCCTACTCTGATTCGACGCATTTCGTTCTCTTGCTTTGTTATGTATCGGATTAGTAGATGTGGTCCTTTCTGCTAATAAAGAAAATACATATATTAAAAAGTTACATCAAACAAAAGTAACGCTTGGCCCTTCTAGCCAATTAAACTCGAGTTCTCTCTCAGACTCATTTTCATTAGTGGTGCATTTATTGCATTTTCATA
The DNA here is from genome assembly GCF_010416935.1 of Polistes fuscatus. Classification (NCBI taxonomy): domain Eukaryota; kingdom Metazoa; phylum Arthropoda; class Insecta; order Hymenoptera; family Vespidae; genus Polistes; species Polistes fuscatus. The sequence continues at coordinate 11,241,631 of NW_025113140.1, read as the reverse complement.
TCATTTATTATTCACAGTCATCAAAGTTGTTGTCATTTCAATATTAATTTCAATTATATAACTTAATTAATAAAGAAATTTATTTTTTAAATCTAAAAAATTAAGCATCAGTCAAGTGCTTCAATATTAAAATTTTTTTAAATTTTTACAACGGAGTTAATTGTATGGCTTGTGAACGGCGCAATTATTGCTTTACTAGCAAAATCGAGTTTAATCTGCTTTTCATCATTTTACTTTTTCTAAAGACATTCATTTAATATCACCCATGTACTTCTTTTCTCTTTTCTTCATCTCTATCCAACCTACCACCCCACCAATCCGCTTCGTCGAGTCGGAAACGATAAGAAAATAAGCACTATTGATTAAATTTCCATTATCTATTAAATGTGTATATGTACTATTTTAAATTACAAATCTCACATTTACCACAATCACGATAAGTTGTATCAATAATAATGATAATACTGATAATACTGATGACAACTACAATATAATAATAATTTACTTTTATTTAATTATAATTTACTTTAATTTATTAAACAGAGTGAATCTCAACAAAGCGTGATCAGTAGAGATTACTCTGTTATTAGCAATGCAATCGAAAATGTTTTTATTAGATATTGCATGGTTTCAAGAGAACTTCAATGTGTATATAACCAATTTTTTGTCAATTTTTGTTCCTGTTAGGTAATTTTAAAATGAATTCGATAAGTATCATAACATAACATGCTACTTTTATTTCATCTGGGTCGAGAAAGTTTTATACGTTGAGCACAGAGCCGCTTTTGCTCTGCTTTTCGTTCAGGCTGCAAAAAACGGCGACCACTCAGCGCTCCGTGTTAAGCTTTTCTCGACCCCGATGAAAAAAGTAACATATATTATTTTATGGTACTTACTGAATTTGTCTTAATATCCTCTAATAGATGGGCGTAAAAAATTATAAGTTTGTTTGCAAAAAATTCAAGGTGACCCTTGAAAAATCATAAAGAAATAATTGACAAAAAATGTGCTACATACATGTTGAAGCTCTCTTGAAACTATGCAATATCTGATAAAAATCGTAAGAACATTTACGATTGGATTACTAATAACAGAGTAATCTCTACTTATCACGCTTCGTAGTCAATCTTTTTTGTATAATATTAATAATAATTATAATTATATAAATTTTAGTCAGGAACAATAGTAATAATGGCAACAAAATGTAAATGTCGAGGCATTCAATATTTAATATATTGAGTATATACTCGGCAATTCGGAGCCATCATCAATTTTAAAATAATCAAGTGGTGCATTTTTCAGAAAAAAGACAAGCTTTGGGAAGGTACCGACAATCGCAGTCGATAACGAACGCTTACCATTGATTCTTCCGTCGGCATTGAAGCACACTACTGTTGAGGATACCGCTCGTAGAAAAAGTCATATTGGTGATGAAAATCAAGATAGCGAACCGTTGCTCGAAAGAAGTCCAGAACCACGTTCGGAAGGTAAGATGAACGTCGAATTCGTTCCAGAGGCCGCCGAGGAAACTGACTCAATCGTTCTCGAGGAAACTGCTATCCCCCGAGACGCTAAAATCATTATGAAAAAGGATGAGGAGAGAGCGAGATTGCCGACACCACCACCTTCCAAAAATGTATCCTTCAGTGAATTACATGATCAAGCATACTCCGACCAGCATATTCTTCCTCCGCCATTACAATTCATTCCACCGAGACATCGACATTCTGGTTAGTTTTTTTTAATTATAAATATATAGATTGAACAAACATAAGAATTTTTTTAAAACGTAAAAACTTGACAAATATATATTATATTTCGAAAAATAACAAGAAACATTCGTGAAATGAGTGCTTCCGGTTTTAATAAACTTACTGCATCGATGAAACAATAAATGCATAAAATAGATAAGGGTATAAGAGTAACCAAAAACTTTGATTTAAAACTATAACGATTTTCTGTTATTATATCAATCGAGAAATCAAATAACTTTGTAATTTTCTTTCTACCTTCATTAGTTTAAGATAGTTAAAAATAGTCACACTTTTTTTAGCTATTTTCACTCATTAAAACTAAATTACCGCCGATAATACAAAATACTAATCTTCTATTTTTATTAACTCTATCCTAAAATTTCATCAAAATGGATGGCGGATACTATACGAGTGTATTTGGTAAAAGTTCCTTCGTATATTAAATTGAATTGTTTGATTCGATCTTAACGCAGGATCAGTGCCATCACATCAGTCTTTAAAAAGAAGATCATCCGTGAGGAATGATACCTTGGCACATTCTCATCATGAACTATCGGAACGTCGAAGAACGAGCGTACCAATTAACTCGATCAGCTACATTTCGACGGAGAACGTATCCAAGTCGAGTGGTAAGAACGACATTCAAACTACTTTCGACAAAGCATACGTGATTGGGGAGTGTGGCCACCGGCGTAGTTTAGTTACCGGCTACAGATGCGAAAAACATGGCGGACGTGGACACAGTCACGCAATGTTTAACGGTTCCGCTGAAACACCACCAGCACCGCGACGACATCGTAAACATCATGACTCTCACAATGCCAGCTCGCCGAGTGTGCCTGCCGTGGTCAATGCGAGCTATTCTGATACTGGTTAATGTCTTTTCTACATCTTATAATTCTTATATGAGATCATTCATATAAATTTTATATCATAAATATTATATCAAAATAAAAAAAAAAAAAAACAGAAACATCGTAAGATATAGTACTTATTCCTAACTTTTTTTAATAGAAAGGTGCGAAGAGTTAGCTTCAGCGATTATTCAACGCTCGGTATCAGAGAGATCACGAGAAAAATGTTTGCGTGCTCGAAGCGGTGGTCATTCAATCTCCGAGTGTCCTCATCGTGCTGCCACTTCACGTAAGGTTCGAGAATGTAGACACACCGAATCCAAGTTGCGTCATCAGCAGGCTCGCTTGGAATACGTTCAGAGTACTCCAAATGTAGCGACAATTCATAACAGCAAGTATGCGAGTGGGAACCCACGTGCTGGGGACGTAAGTGGAAGTGGCGAAGGTATCCTTGGATCGAGTGGTGTGGGTCGTGGTGGGGTTGGTGCCCGTGTTGGGTCCAGAGTTGGACCTGGCATTACGTCGAGTGGTGGGGAAATATACAGTGCTGCCTCCGACGGCGAACTCTTGGACCGGGCGATATTACTGCCGATATTTCAAAAGCTCCTTACCGAGAGACACAAAAGTAATGCAAGGAGTGGGTACGGTGCTAGTATAGCGAGTTGTCCGAACATATCGATAAAGTGCGACATCGTCGAGTATCTGTAAAAATATCTGTCTCTAATCGTTTTATAGCCCTCGAAGAATCGCGTTCTCCCGGAGAGAAAGAAATGTCTTTTTTGATTCTGTATAGTAATGTAAATCTAAAAGATTTAATTTTTTCTTTTATTTTATTTTATTCTTTCTTTCGTATCGTCATTTTTCTTAAATATTAAGGATACATGTATAGTCAAGTAAATTCTAAAATATGAAATGTGTACGTAAAGTATATACTTATAAAATTTTCGAGAGATCGAACTGTGTAGTAATGTTCATATAAGTATCGCTTAATCAGAATATTTTATTTTACAGAATCCCTTTTCTGTACGTCGACTTGTGAATACACGTTTAACGCAATTAAATATTCAACTCGGCCATTTAAATAATACGTCTAGATCTTTTTAAGTGTTAGAAACGAGAAAACAAGGTGTATCATCACCGAGAGACTGACATCTGTTATTTATTATATTCTTCTCGACATTTCGGTCGAAAACAAATACAAAACTTGTCTACTTTTCTTTCGATTGAGAACTTTCTTGTAAGGGAAGGATAATCGGCACATTTTTTCACAATTAATGTTAGTATTATATTCTTATACTATTTTCACCTATTTTCTTTATTATTATTACTTAATAACATCAATGTAGCATACGCAATGATGATATACTTTCAATGAAAGATAAAGTTCCGTTAAAAGATGCTCGTCATTGATTGATCAACGTATAGAATGTTATATTTATTGAGTTGTGGAACTCTAAACAATAAAGAAGTGGTCATGCTCTTTTTTTTATAACAAAACTTAATTCATCCATACATTTACATGGAAATAGGTCAATGCCGTAACTATGCAAAGCAAACATCCATCTATTACAGAAACTGCTTAAAGCTATATTTCCATTGTTTGCCAAAACCAACTCTTAATCGTAAAAAATAAGTACGAATTGAAAAAAATTTAATGCAATTTATTTTTCTACAAACAATTTTTAATTTTCATTAAAAATTTCCAAAAATCATTCTCTCTCTCTCTCTCTCTCTTTTCCAGAATTTTTTAAATCATACATCCAAGGTTAAGTAAAATAAAGAGTTAACGATGGTTCTTTTACTTTTTCTTTTTTATTTTTTAGAGTTCTAAAAAATAAATAATGTTGTACGTAATTTATTTTATACCCACTAATACATCGATAAATTAATTCAACAAAAAAAGTATTACACAGCAAACGAGATGAAATCTTTATTTGATTTTCTCTCGTTATTTCGAGTCAATTACCATCAAACTGCTTTTAAAACAAAACCTTCTCAAGTGAAATGCAAGAAATATGTTCTTAAAATAATCTCTATTTCGATAGATACATAGGTAGACAAGTACCTACATCTTCGAAACAGAATTTTCAATCGTAGAAGATTTACGACTGTATATACTTATAATTTGCATCGTCATCATCGTTTTTATTATTCTTATTTTTATTATTATTAGTATTACTGTTATTGTGATTTTTATTATTATTATTATAATTATTATCGTTAACTACTGTTAACGCGAATATACGTAAATTAATCTTACAAGTGCGTCCAGCGCGATTAATGGAAAATACGTATGTATGTATACTGCGCATACATACGTACGTGATTTTCTGCGGAAAGGATTAATCGATCGATCGACGCGAAAAGCCAGAATAATTAAAATTTACACGACTCTTTTTGTCATTTTCGAAAATCATAATCGTAGAGTTAAATGAAACTACTTCGCGTGTATACGAGGGATTATGTCAATTTATTGGATCGAATAAGATAAAATGCACAAACAAGCGTTTGGTTGTCATCTAAATAAGAACATGAAAAGTCATTAAAGAAAAAGAGGAATGGAAAAAAGACATTCTACTTGATATCTCGCAGGAACTAACAACAGTGTTAATTTTTATGGTTAATGCTGAATAGTTAACGAAGAAAAGAGATTTATTGTTTAGATTTCAAGAGATGTTATAGTTCGTGCACATGTACTAACTATGATAGCACTAAATATGCAAATCGTAAAGAAGACGAAAGGCTGAAATTCGAATTCCACTTTCACGTTTCGACCTTTTTCTCACTACATGTTCATCTTATTGTTACGAAAGTTTCAAAGAAATTGCCTCAAAAAGTGGCGTTAATATAACTATTTAAAGGTCATACGATATACTATAATTCGCACAAGGAGATACACTTACGTAAATATAAGGTATATTTACTAACAGGAAAAAAAAAATATATACATACGGAATACTCGTACTTATCAGTCTTTTACGTTGAAGATGACATCCGCTTTATAGGAATATAATAAATACTACGAAGAAAAACGATAAGAGAGAAATGAAAAAGAAAAAGAAAGAAAAATACAGAAAAAATCGTACGGGAAAAATTTTGTAAATAGGTAAAAACGTATGTCTAACATATTATTATCCTGAAAGTGCACTTCTAACAATGGGTTATATATGGTGATAAAATAGCCGTGCTACGACGTATCCTTGCTCGATTTGTAAAATACAGAATCGTTACGGTCTTTTTTGTTTATTTTTTTTTTTCGATACGTACGTTTACTTGTCTGATTGGTAATCGAAAATGTTTCTTGTATTATATAGTCAATCGTAGAACGATGAAAAAGAAAAGAAATTTAAAAGAGAGAAAAAGAGATTAATTTGATCGATCTACTTTTAAAAAATGAAAAAAAATAAAATAAAAGAAAAATATAGAAAAAGAAAACTTTACGTATCTGTTGTGTTTTTATATGTATAAAAAATATTAAATACATTTGTTTATATAAATATCGTTTATATATGAATATTATAAGAAGTATATATCTATGCTCCTCTTGGAAAGCATATTGTAATGATCGTACATACGCATACGTACCTACGATAGAGTGAAGTTTAGGAAAAGTAAAGTGTTTAAACATACTTACGTCATATTTGCTAGCTCGTGAAATTTAATGATACTTGATACTTGGAAGATGAAAACATTTCCAAGAACGAATCGCTCTTTTAACGTCAATTATTATTCTACAAATGAATTTGAAAATTATAAAGAAAAGAAAAAATCGATGATGATAATGATGAATACTATTATTATTGTTGTTATTATTATTAGTATTTTATTATTATTATCGCGAGAAGCGCACTAAATAACGCTAAACTAAATACGTATATAAGCGAAATTTTTATTTTAGTTGGCATTAAACGTTAAGATAAACGAAAAATCTATGGAGAGAAAAAGATAAATGCATGATATAAAAACGAGTCTTTGTTTTCGTGTAGAACTCGTAAAAATGTCAGGTATATTATAAATATACCTGGGTAATATAAAATATATTAGGTGGTGGTCCGTAAAAAATCAACCCGTGTTGTGACGTTACAATTGATTATTTACTGCGAAACGTAATCAATCTACATTAGACGTTGATGCGGATACTGCTAAAATAATTTCATCAGTGATGAATCATCACCTTGCGAGTCTCTCTAATTTACTTCGAATAAAAGGAAATTAGAAATGAGATGTTCCCTAAAATACACTCGATGAATATTACGTTTCTCTCATTGATGATGAAGAAAAGATAGATGTATATACCGTGCATACCCAAACGGTGAAAAATATTCAACTGAATCTCTCTACAATAGAAATTAGAAATTAGAAAGAGAGTCTGATAATACTAAATTGGAAAGGATTCACGAATATTTCAACCCTTGCTTGCGACTCGAAGATATCAGAATTGTTCTTTGTGAAAGTACGAACAAATGAATATATCTTGAAAAGCAAAACAAAGATAATAAATAAAAATTAATAAAAATCACACACTTGTACTGTCCGTATTATATCACGAATAATCTAATCATTTTCTCAACATTGTTAAAGCGTCTTTTAAAAGTTCTTTTTCTTTTATTTCTTCTTTAACAACATTAAAGTTAACCAGCCAACAAAAAATGCAAATCTAGCGAGAAAAATGAACAGAATTCTTTCAAAAAAACGAGAGAATGAATTTTTTAAATACAAAGAGATAAACTCGGTAAAGAAACGTCGAAAAGAAGTATTAGTATATATAAATATACAAATATTCATACATATAAAATAGAAAACAAAGACGACGAGAAATACGAGAATCACCATGAATTTGTTGAGATATTAAATAGATGTATACAGAAATGTTTTTAAAAAATGAATGTTAGATATTTAAAAATATGTCTTTAAAAAGCTAAGATTTTAAGTTTAGCGAATGGTGGTAAAAATAACGTGTGAATGTATAGTCAAAAAATTATACGTTTCATATATATTATATATGTAGATATATTCATATAATATATATACAGGGTATTATGTTAAATTATATGACCAAATATCTCCGATTCTATTAGTTTTATAAATGAACGTATCGAATAAAAATGTTTTAATTTGGAAGGGAAAATATAATAAGTATTAAAGCTTCGTCATAAGGAATACTGTTATTAAAAAAAATCATAGCAATTTGTTTCCATGGAAATCGATATTTTAAACCTTATAAAAGTAGAAAATATCAGTACCAACATTTTCTTGTCAGTTAAACTTACAATCAAGTTTAACAAATAATGTAATCGCAATGATGCGATAAATTTTAGATATAATAAATATCAATAATAAACATCTAGTAACTTAAAGGATTTAATAATTAATTCTTTTTCATATTTATTTTTTTTCATACTCTTTTAAATGTGTATTCATTAGAATTACAATGTCTTTCAGCAATCATAAGGAAAATTATAGTGATTATACAGTTTAATAAATTTCGACGTATTACAATTCTACGAAATATTATGAAAAGACACACATTAAAAGTACTCGTTTTTTTAATTAATATTCTCTATAACTTTAATTGGGTTTACAATAACGATTTCCATTCAAGAAGAAATTATGACTTCTATACTTTGACAACAGTATCCTCTACTAAATATACATAGTAAGTGTAATAAGTATCCGTACAGCAGTTAATTGGAACAAAAACTTTAAAGAACTTCGTTTATTACAAAAAGATGTTCACAAAAAGTATATACATCTTCTTAGAAATCTCTAAAACTAGAGTTATTTAAAAATAATAATTTATTTATATTTGTTATGATAATATTAATAAATTTTCATAACAATTATAAATAAAAAATCATTTTTTAATAACATTCTTCAAAATTCTTCAAAGTTTTTGTTCAAATTAACTGCGGTATGAATACTTTTTACATTGACTGTAGCTGAATACACATATTTCATACTTACTCTCAAACGTAACAACATTTTCTGGAAACATTTGTTTATAAAACCAATAGAAACGGAGATTCTTGACCATGTCTTTCTAAAATAAAAAACCCTGTATATTGTATATATAATACGTGATAAATATATAGATATATATATAATATATAATATATATTATATATATACATATATAGGTATATATATATATATATATATACATGCGAAATCATTCAAAATACGGGGATCATCTCGATCGAAGAATCCTTTCGTATTTTCGGCGATCATTTCTCTTCTTTAATGACACACCAAGAACGATTTTGAATCTTTCTTAAAAATCTTATCGTCGTAAATTTTTTATAGTAATAGTAGAATAATTTATGATAAATAAAAAAAAAGTATAGAACGCAAGCCTCTTACAAAACTCCGAAAATCTTTTTGAATCGTTCGTGGGCCGTCACTCAAACAGGAGAAAAAGTACATACATCGTCGTCTGTCATATAATTTTTGTAAATTTTAAATATCGTTAACAACGCTCTGCTAGAGCGTTCGTAAACCTTGTTCCTCGTTCGTACGCGCCTTTCTAAAGAAGTGAAATCGAGAGTTCTCGGTACTTGTTTTCTCTTTCCTGATTAAAATTGAATCATTTCAACGTTAATACGTGTGTAAGAAGGAAAAAAAATAAAGAGAAGAAATTTATGAGAACTAGCTTTTATCGTTCTCTTATTGACATATTCAACACGTTGACTGAAACGGAAATTGTATGTTTTGTCTCAGGTATCATTATACAATTTTTATAGCTATAAACATAAAGTGTCCCGAAAGTCGTTTTACCGAACTGAAAAATTATCAATTTTGGTTGGTAAGTATTTAGAGTACAGACATCGTGGACCCATACTTGTTTAATAACACTCTAGAGATTCATATCTTAAAATAAAAAACAAAAGATAAGATTTCTATTAAAAAACCAATATTGATTTTTGTTTTGTTTTTCTTTTTTGCGATAAAGCAATTTTTGAGATACCCTCTAAAATAACAATGTTAAATAATATAATTAAGTATAATCATATCCTTAAATTATAAGTTTATAACAAACTTTTTATTCTATAATGTTCTGCAATTATTAACGTAATTCAACATTTTATATATATTGAATAATATTCTTTTTATTTTAATCATTCTAAAAAATCTTACAACATCGATCACGAGTAACTATCGTGACAATTAAAATAAAAGCGAAAAAGACAAAATGATACAAATCATGAAGGAGACAAGTAGTACGAGTTCTTTAAAATTTCATTTCACCTCACTCTTACCTTTTCTACTCTAGAGTATTACTCCAAAGCAAAGAAAAATTTAAAAAAAAAGAAAGAAATATAACAAAAACGAAAAAAAGTAAATAACAAATATCTTGCAGTAAGAAAAGAAAGAAAATTCGTACTCTGCATATTTTCCAATCTTCTTTTGTTAAAAAGATATTAAACTCTTTTGGGTGATACTAACGGTGGGAGCGTCATCCATGTAATAATTATATATATATATACAGGGTGTTCAAAAATACCATTCAATATTTATACAACATATAGAACACACTATATTGATTGTAAGTAAAAATATCTTACAATTAGTTAGTAATCGTAGGTTGAAAAGTCAATTGTTTCTGATGTATAAATATTTGTGTATGGTAGTATTACGATTGACTTACTACTAGTTTTTCTATTTACAGAAGGTGTTCTACGTGCCCTTCTTTCATTTTCATACAGGCTTGAGATTTTTTTCTTACAAAGCCGCGAACTCTCTCGAAAATTCCACATCTCTGTCAGACAATGAAACAAATATTGTGAATTCGATTTTGTAATTCTTTTAAGTCATTTATCGGCGAATAATACATTTTACTGATCAAATACTCCTATAAAAAGAAATCCAAAACATAACTGGTTCATCATGTTTAATCTATCTTTGAAAACAGTTTTTAAATTCTCCAAGAAGCCAGTAAGTCCATTGTGATACTAACATACCAAAATGCTGATACGTTAGAAACGATTAACCTTTCGACCTATGTTTACTCAGACGTTTTTATTCAATATAGTGTATTTTATGCACTATGTAAATATCGAATGAATTTTGTTGAACACTTTATATATATAATGACCACTATAAAAGAAATTCATTTAAGTTTAAGACGACTTGAATTTTTCCACTGGCTGACCTTTGCCTATATTCTTACGTTAACTTGTTTTTACTTTACATGAATATACAATTCTACAAGAATAATTTGTTATTCGAAATAAAATGAAACTTTCCAAAGGAAGACCATTAAGTTAAGTTTAAATAAGATAAGTTTGTAAAACACTTTTGCTCGATATCGAACAAGATGTAAGAGTAATGAAATGATACTATTGGCTGTAAATTAAGATATATTCACGTGATCAATTTCTCTGGTCAGCCACTCACAAATATGTATAAAAAAAGAAAAACAAAGAACACATATAAACCTAAAGACACATTCCTGTTTGTTGTAAGTTTTTAGATATTAATATGTAAATTTACAAATAAAAATAGACATATTCAAAGTTCGACGTAAATGCTCGTTTGAAATTATGCGGGTCACTATCGATAAGAAGGAAAAAAAAAAAAAAGATAAATAACAATCGATTATGTTAATCTCTCGCATTTGTCTTTAACATACAATATTACCTGTAATATATTAGAAGAAACTGTATATCTATATGTGCCCTATCAGGTAAGTTTATCTCAGAATTTTATTATTTGTGAAATAATTTTTTTATTTCCTATTTACTGATTTAATAAAAAAATCAAATAAATTATAGAGATATAGAAGACTACTATATAACGCGCTTAATACTTTATGCTTCAAATTCACGTTATAAGAAATCGTGTTGTGTCAAACTCTTTCTCATCTAATAAAATTTATTTTCCTTGAAATAATTAACGAGAGCAGTTATATATATATATATATATATATATAATGTATGCAAACAATATTCATACATTAATTAATTTTAAACAAAACTTCATGAAATTTTTGTTTATTAACTAATTTTTTATAAATATGAAATATATAGACATACTCTCCGAAATCTCTAGAATATGTACGATGCAGAAAAATAAATTACTTACATAATTAACAAAAAAAAAAAACCTCAACGAAAATTACAGACAATAAATATTCATAGAGCTCCGATTTCAAATTATTCACAAGATAGTTTATAGCGTGAATCAGTACGATTAGAAACATTATCATCACTGCTGATATTCAATATTTTATACTTTAAAAATTATTATTGAATAACACGTTGAGCGCCACACAAATTCTTAAGGGGTTATATCCACTTGTGATTTTCAAAAAAAAATTTTTTTTTTTTTTTTCATTTTTTGAATGTAAATATATTCAAGAATATTCTCTGAAAATTTCAAATCGATCCGACAATTAGTTTCGGAGATATGAGCGTATTAGTAAGAACGTCTCCGAGCGTTCGAAAGTAGGCGGAGCACGAGCCGGAGTAGCAGCTGTTTCTGGTAGCCGCTATACTTTTGATCTCGACTTATATTGTGTTTGGGACCCTAAGATAATAATACAAAAGGTCTAGTTTATACGTGAAACCTATGTTGAGGAATTTTAAGTTAAAAATATGTGAACTCATCAGTTAAAAGTGATCTTCCACGTGGACAAGTTGTGTTTTTGCTCAGTTTGTGTATTTCTCAGTGTGTATAGTGTAAACGCTTATGCAGGTTCGTGCGCGTTGGCGCCTGCACTAGTGTGAGTGCGTGCGGATGTTTATTTAGGATATCGGTATTCTTAAGATTAAGTGTGGGGAACCGAGGCTGTATGCGTCACCCATGGAGGGGGGCCGATGCTTCGTTGTTCGATGGAAAAGTATAAAAGGGCAGTCGGACAATATGAGTAGTAGGAAGTTAATCTTATGTTCTTATGTGCTGAGTAGTAGGAAGTAGCAGTTAGTTAGTCTTATGTTCTTATGTGTTTGGGAGTTTACAAATTTCAGAAGTGGGATTCAAACTCGCTAAATTAGAAATTCGCGATTCACGCGTGTGTTATGAAAAGTGGGATAAGATTCACGTTCAGTTTCGAGTTAAGACTTAAGGTCAAGTTTAAGATCCTCTAAGTTTTATGGACGTTCGGTAATTTTACGATTTATTGTGTTACGCGTCGTGTGTGAATTAGAGGTCTGTTAGTGAATTCGGGATCAAAGGATACTGGACGAAAACATTAAGATGAGTACACTGAAAGTGAACCAGCTTAAGGACATGCTCAGTGCAAAGAATTTAAGTACGACCGGAAATAAGACCGAGTTGGTTAAGCGGTTATTAGAGGCAGGAACGCCTGCTGCAGATTTATGTTTAACGTCGGGAGGCACTTGTGAAGAATCGGACGAGCAGACCGAAGTCATGTTGGTACAAGGTTTGAATTACGTACCAACCCCTAACCCCGCATCTACGGAAATGGAATTGTTACGGCGGGCACGGAATTTAGCTGAGCGAGAAGCTGATCTCTTACGTAGGGAGTTGGAATTTTTAAGAAGGACGCCTCAGTCAGTGATAAGTGAAACGGAAAGATCCAGGGTGAAGAAGTGGCAAGATATTAAGGAGTTAATCGGTGAATTCGACGGCAGTGATATCGAATTCGACCGATGGGAGAAGCAGGTCAAAGGACTGCTTGCCAGTTACGATCTGGATACACCTAGTTCTAAGGCCCTAGTTTGTAGCCGACTAAGAGGAAAGGCCTTAAAATGGTATCACTCGCGATTGGATTGCGTTGATTTGAGTAGCAACGACCTTTTGCGCGAGCTTAGGAAGATGTTTGGGCAGCAAGTTGATCCCCTAATTTTACGGCGCAAACTCGAGGCGAGAGTGTGGAAGCCTACCGAGAGTTTTACGGATTATGTGCATGACAAGGTGACATTAGCTAATCGCATCCCGATTGATGAAAAAGAAATAATTAGCTACGTGATCGACGGTATCCCAAGCCAGGAGTTACGCACTCAGGCCAAGGTGCAATGTTATGCATCGTTGGAATCCATGATAACAGCATTCGCAAGTGTGTCGGCACCGAGGGAGACGCTTCATCGGCGGCCGACGGGAGAAGGAAAAGGAAAACCGATCGACCATAAGAGGCCGTCGGGGGAAAATTATGCCAGATGCTTCAACTGTGGAGAGACAGGACATTTTGCGGGGAACTGCCCCCGTCCGAAGAGGGAAAGAGGCAGCTGCTACAAGTGCGGTAAACATGGACATCTTAGACCAGAATGCCCGGAGAAGGGTGGCGAAGTCCACAGCGTCACCAGGAACTTGACCACCGATGACGACTACATCAGGAAGATAACTTATGATGTCGATTCAGGCAATACACACTACATCTTAGTTTTAGACACCTTATTGGATTCCGGCAGTCCCGTGAGTTTCATAAAGAAAGGGTTAGTGATGGGACCGATCGACCCTGCGCCGGAACTCGGAAGTGAATATTATGGTATTAATCATAGTCGTCTGCAAGTACACGGCTCGATACAAGTTAGTTTAAAATTAGATGACGGCGAAAGGGTTGACACTCGTCTGTTGGTAGTACCGGATACTACAATGATGAACTCCGTTATTTTAGGTCGCGACGCATTAAAAAAATGCGGATTAGGTTTAAGCAGAAAAGATAAGCGCTCCGAAGAAGAGGTAGTGATAGATCAGATTATGAATATAGAAATAGATGATTCCACCGATAATCAAATTACCGAATTAGACATTAATCCCGAAATCGCGGTGGAAAAACAAAATGAATTAAAGGAAATCTTAAAGGTAAATTACTTAGATGCACCTCGTCCGGAAAAACCTAGAATAAGCATGGAGCCGAAATTAACATTACAATTATTCCAGCTGGCTCTAAAATTGTGGAAATAGCTGCAAACATTGCAGCCGGGGTCTTTAATGAAGGTAAAACATCTCTTCTTTATTATATGAGTGCTATGGGATTATCACTTGGACCCAATGCTCATTCCTTCGTGAGTAAAGAGGACGCAGAGCGCATCTCAATTTCGGACGCAAGAGCGCAAGGGTCGACGCGCGAGGGGAGAATGGCTCGTAGACAACAACTAAACATTTTGGAGGCAAACGACGAAGCAGAGGGTTCCTCTTATGGTGCTGGAATAGATGACACGATGTAATTTGAAAAAAGAAATTTTTAATTTAGTGTAAATCATTCCCGAAACTTTAAACGCGTTTATCTCGAAACCGTGTTTTCAGAGTCGGTGAAGAAAATTTCTCCGAAACCGCTAAACCGATCGGTTTGAAATTTTCACACAACTTACTCAGATATATTTTTCAGGTAATGATCGAAGGAATAAGGTTTTGGACAATAATTTCGATTTTTTAAGCCACTTTGAAGTGAAAAATTTTCATAAAAAACTGAATTTTTTTTTTGAACAGCCGCCATTTTGTCAAAAATCTAAATTTTGACTAGTCCTTCGATCATTACCTGTATTTATTTATCACAAAACTAAACATTTTTGGTTTTTGGTTTTCAAATAATTTGGACCAGAGATATCTTGCTCACCGCCAAGCACTTTTTTTTGGAGGTCTCTCCGCAGATCATCTACAGGAGCTAGGGGATCCAATATTTTTTTAAATAAACCGCTGATTGTTAAAGTACATTAAATTCTGTTTAAGTACATTTTTTCCATTAATGTATAGAATTAAATGCCTCTTTGGAAAAAATTCACAAAAAAAACGCGTTTTTTCTGCCTCGCAAGTGGATATAACCCCTTAAGGAAGTCCCCAGTCAGGCCACGCGAGTTACTTACTATTGAAAAAACAGTTGAATGTCAGTCGCCGGTTGTTTTTTCAATAGTAAGTAACACGCGTGGCCTAACTGGGATTTCCTTAAGAATTTGCGCGGCACTCAACATGATAAAGGGATAAAAACGTGCAACAACTACGATAAAAAATGAATGATTATTATTAATTTGCAAAATTATTGTAAAAGTTTATCAGTAATTTCACAGATTGAGATCAGATCTTGACGGAATTATTCTAATACATTTCTACACAAATTATTCTCGCTCTCCTAGTTCTGTATCCAATTCCGTTTCTTTGAATCCTAAGGCATTATGCGATAATATTGGATCAAGTTCCTTTGTGATTTGTTTACCTTTGAGATAAGTAATGTTACGGAAGGAGTAGTCGAGAAAAAAAGATAAACCCATGATGGACTTTTCTCTTAAATATATCGTTCAGTCTAAAAAAAGGAGAGTTAGTATAAAGATCATTTGGTATATTTTCTGAATTTATTAGTAATGCAGAATAAAAAGAAAATTATACAAAATATGCATTAATCAATCATTGTTTTCAATATTATAATCCCAATAAGTTATGGGCTCAGAAACGTTTGAAGCAATGATAGTTTAACAATTAAAAGAAATATTAAACCATTTGATGGTGAAAAATATAGTATATGGAAATTCAGTTTTATCTCTATTCAATGAACTTCAAGTGAATCATATATGCAACAAGCTTACCCCAGAATAATATACTGAAGAATGGAAAAAAGCTGAGAACAAATCCATGCCCAAGAACGTGATTTTTACGTTTGGCTCTTATTTGTTTCCACAGTCTCGTATGAGCAGCTAAATCTATTGAACGTATTTGCTTGCCTATCTCCAATCTCAAATACCACTAGGTATCTGAGTAAATGGGTTTTAATGTACAGATACGGATATATGCATAGTCTCACACAGACGGAAATCCGTCGCTACCTTTTCTTGTAATAGAATTTTCTAAAAATCGAAGACTTGTTCATAAATAAAAAGGAAAAACCGCGCAAGATCCAGCCTTGCATGGTTTATTTAACACAGTTATCTCATAGTGCAGAAATTGCAAAAATGTCGATGGATATAGACCAAGTTGAACATAATAAAAACATGATAAGCCTCCCACCAGCATGGCAGAAAGGACCTACTCAAGTAAGTTCAAAATTGAACAACAAAAGGAGTTTACAATCAGAGATACGGAATGTAAAACGTAAACAAATTTCCACCAAGTTTGAAATTCCGACATCAAACAGATTTTTGTCGCTAGCAACACCACAATATCCAAATGAAACCAACAGATATTCCAGCTAAATGTACACTATGTGAAGGTGATCATTCTGCCAATTACAGAGGTTGCCCAGTTCATAAAAAAATATAAGTGTATGTACTCATGTACGCATGAAAAAGTTATACTTCTAAGTAGTTTAAGAAGTTATACTTCTTTGAGTAACAAAACAAAATATAACTTTAATAACCTCACAAATAACTTCAAAAATTTTATCCTGCGTGCTAATATACTCTACATTTGTAGAAAAGACGATAAAATAATAAAATTAAGATATTAAATACAATTTTGATAAAGGTTTAATTAATAAGTATAATCTAATTTATTTATACTTTGTATTGTGCGCAGATTTCTCCAACATGGGGTCCTCTGGCAATTGTGATAAGCTATAATGAGGAAAAAAAAGGGTTTAATTAAAATAAGAAATAAAACACTTGGTTAAGCCAATACAAAGTATAATACTTTATTGGCTCGCCAGGAAAAAGCCTTGCGGCATAAAAACCCTGGTTGATAATTTACATAATTAAAAATAACTTCAAAAACAAAATATTACTATATATATACAATTTATACATATTGAAATTTAATTAATTCACGTCCATTAGTTGATATGGTTGTGATTCAATGGGCATGTGAGTTACAAAAGATTTATGATAGCTAAAATATAATACAAATTGTCTAGTAGAAACGTTATCTAAATGTCGTATAAATACAGCATCAATTATAATACCATGTCATGTTGTAGAAACTGTTTGTTCATTATTTATTGAAAGATTTAAATCTTCACGTAAAAAGTTGATGAGAGTACATTAGAATTTTCTGAGTTGAAATTAACATTAAAATCATCGGTAACTTATCTTCACTTTTACCCATATATGCCCCATCAATTGTTGTGTATGAAAATAGTGCTCATTTTAAAAAATGAATATCTTCAATTTTTTGATTTGGAGAAATATAAATTGCTATTAACACAATTTTATTACCATCTTATGTTTTACACTCCACTATACAAAATTCACCCACTGATGACATCGCATAACTAGCAAAATCGGACTATCTCACAGTCATGTCAATAGTAGCGGTCACAATGTTAGTTGTACCATTCACATTGTGGAAGATAGCAACTTCTCCAGCTCGAACATTTGATCATTTGTATTAAATTATACAATTGAAATTCAGTATATTAACAGACTCCTTATCATATAACTAAGTTTCACTCAACATTAAAATTTGAAATTTTTGTATAATTGAATAAATCAAATCACTGGAGTGAGCCCGCATACTTTGATAATTGAAAATATCAAATTGACGATAATTGTTATACGGTAAGATGGATCTAAATCCATAATAATCTTTGTACCGGTAATCACAGGCTGAGGCAACGGTCCAGAAGTCATTAGTAAATTTGAAGTTGATGAAGTACATAAAATTTCAATCACAGACGATTGTTATGCTTGTGCCATCATTTTTTTTGCAGCCTATATTATATGCCTTACAACATTCCATTTTTGTTTGTGCTGAATACTTTCTTTTAGATATATTTTTGTTACGATAGAAACAGGCATTACACTTATCTGCATTAATTTTAGGAATCTCGAAAACTGAAACAGAAATTTAAATATATACTGACACTGGTCAAAATGCTACAAGAGATTATAGTTTAATAAGTATTATTGTAGAAAAAATTTTATAAATAATGTAAACAATAATAATACATACCTCAATTAATCTCAAAAAATACTTTTATTACTAATATTCACAAACAATCAATGTTTTTAAAGATACTCACAGTTATTACAATATTTATCACCACCGTATGTAATAATCAAATAACTTCAAAACACATACATTATTTTTATTTGTAACAATATAAAACAACACGTGTTGTGTATATAGAAGTACCAGAATAAATGTCTTGAATATAGATAACAGTTCACCTAAACTTCAGTTTGTCGATTAACTTCATCGTGTTAATTTTTTGTATCAATTGCGCGCGTATCGTAAAAATTCACTCTCATCATTTTTTCCCGAACGTGTCAAAAGAAGTATAAACTTAAAAAATACTTGATAAATTAGAAAATGGTGACGATCAGTCCTTCGTAATAAGTTTATTTGGGGGCCCTAACAAGGGCCGTGAAAAGTCGCCTAATAAATTAAGCTTTCTTTTCAGATTTCTTGGGTAATAAAATACTTTGGATGTTAGGCAATACACCACCTTGGGCGATAGTTACACCAGATAATATTTTATTTAATTCTTCGTCATGACGTATGGCAAGTTGAACATGCCTCGGTACTATTCTGGTTTTTTTATTATCACGCGCTGCATTTCCAGTTAATTCTAACACTTCAGCGGCAAGATATTCCAACACTGCAGCCAGGTATACGGGTGCTCCAGCACCTACACGGTCAGCGTAATTACCTCTTCTTAACAGCCGATGGATACGACCTACCGGGAATTGTAAACCAGCTCGGTGAGACCGAGACTTCGAAGAGGTCTTCCCTTTCGATTTACTACCACTAGCCCGTCCAGACATACCGCTGCGTTAAAAAAGTTGAAATCGTTATAAAGTAACCGCACCGTACAACGATCACCAGTTGAATGAGAACTACAAGAGCTTGTTTCCTATATATACTGCGGCTCGTAGCATTCGTTCGACCAATGACGTTCGAGCGTTGCCCTCACTGTTATCTGATTGGCGCAGCGCCACTCTCTTCTTATTATATATAAAGAACGCACTGTTAGACTCACCATTCAGTGTGAAGAACGCTAACGTACAGGAAGTTTCTACTACGAACGAAGAAAGTATTAATCTCATCATGCCTCCTAAAGCTAGTGGGAAAGCTGTGAAAAAGGCTGGTAAAGCCCAGAAAAATATCAGTAAAACTGATAAGAAGAAGAAGCGTAAGAGGAAGGAAAGCTATGCTATCTACATTTACAAAGTGCTCAAACAAGTACATCCGGATACTGGAATTTCTAGTAAAGCTATGAGTATCATGAATAGTTTCGTCAACGACGTTTTTGAACGAATTGCTGCGGAAGCTTCAAGATTGGCTCACTACAACAAACGCTCAACAATTACTTCTCGGGAAATTCAAACTGCAGTACGTTTGTTACTACCTGGCGAGCTCGCTAAACACGCTGTTAGTGAAGGTACTAAAGCTGTGACTAAATACACGAGCTCAAAGTAATTGATATCAATTAATCTACCCCGGCCCTTTTTAGGGCCACCAAAAATTTAATACGTTGAATTAACTAAAGATACAGCATAGTATAAGCTAAACTATTGGATTGTGACAAATAAATTTATGTATTGAATTAGTAATGTTCAAGTAATAGACGACGTTACATTTTGCTAAATAAATCATTTTTATAAATACTTTGTTAGACTTTCCATTCACGCAGCATTTTGTTGTCAAGTGAAAATAGCCACCTGTAATGCGTATGCTTCAAAACCAAGTAACGAACATTAACACTAAACTACTGAAAAAAACTAAGCTATTTCTACCAAAACCAGTCAAAATTATTGATCTGTAAAAAATATGTATCTAATAATAATATATTTTAATGTTTATTAATTTATTACTGTCTTACTAAAGGATTTTAAAGGTATATTAATAAATTTAAATATAAATATAATATAATTATAAAATACTACTCTATATATATATATATATACATACACACACACGCTATAATGGTACTACCAAATATAAAAGGAATATATTTGATAAAAAAAATGCAAAAATAAACCTCTATTAAAATAATATAAGAATTAAAATATAATAATATGACAATAATAAGTATAATAGTAATATAAATACGAATAAAAAGTATTAGATGTTACAACTTTACTTCCGTCATTTTCTTATAGATGGCTTATAGAAAAAACGACAGAAGCAAAGTTACAAAAAGTTATGATTTGTTACATATCTTACAACTGTAGTTTTTCTTTGTAGTGCATTTTTTGCAAATTTTAAAATTGAAAGTAGTCTTATTATTATTACAGTACCCTATGTGACACCATTTGCAGGAATAAGTTGAGATGTTTTTTAAGTACTTTCGACATCAAACTTTCTTGACTCTATTTCTGGTTTAACATTTTCAAATAATAAGTTCACTTGCTAGTTAAAAAATAGTCTTTTCTAGATATTTTCTAACCTGTTATTTTCTTGTATAAGAGCTAGGCGTTTACGTCAGCTAAATCTAAAATATTGTAAAAAATACTTGCAGTGGTCAGGTGGTCAAGAATCAAGAAGATTCTTGATCCTGACTTGACGCTATATTTCTTTGCCATTTGGTCTGTGATATCTACATCAAATTTACTTTTATTATAAATTTCTACCGTTTTAAGTAAGCTCTTATCATTTTTTCAGTTTTGACGGATTTATATTTTTAACTCAGTATGAAAACTTTTTTTAATCTCATTTGATCTATAAAGCAATGATGAAAAACGTGTTATGATATTTTTTTTATTTTATAAATTGTTGATAATTCTTCTTTGTTGCCGCACATAATATCAATCAGTGTGGTTCTTTGTCATAATAATTTAGATGTTATTTATAAGTTTTACAAAATTGTCAGTTATTACAAATCTTTCTTTTATAGAATACGGTTCGATAAGTTTGAATACACAAATCACTTACATTAGAGGTTGTGATGTAATTCGTGTTTTATCTTTTCTTAGATAAAGAAACTCATTTAACTTAAATTTCGTTTGAACACTAAATGCCAGCCAAAATTTCGTAATTAATACAATTCGCTATCCTCAATATCCGAATATTGTTCATTTTTTGCTCTAAATTAAAGGTTTTCAATCGTTTTGGCATTTTTAGGGCTTAAAAAATATATATCGTTATATAAGAAGAAATCCTATTCCAACAACTATGATATATGGAATGATCACGTGAAACGGCTATGTATACTTGTATATCTATGTTATATCGTCAGTTAAAATGTGGCTTGTAATAAAATTTTTTAACAAAGACCCAATAAATCAAATATAAAATATATTTAATCAATGATTTCCAGATCTGTAAACAAATTATAGGTTACTTTTTTACTTTGAAAAGTAATAGTCAAAATGACTGGTTTTGGTATAAGTATCAAAAACAAAAATTTATTTCGATTCAATATTAGTTAAACAAAAATAAAATTCATAATACTAGACTTTCAGATACGGCTGGAAAAGACATCACATCATTGTAAAATTTGTAATTTGTAATTTAAAAAACATTATTACATGAAGTGGAAATTTTAGAATGAAATTGTTAAACCAGTCATTTGGATTGGCTTGGTAGTTCTAGTGTTAATAAAATATATTAATTTTTCTTGAATACTAGAAAATTTAATTTGATTATTGTTGTAAAAACTAATATTTTTAAGATTTTAAGGATCAGCGCAGCGTAAGCAGAAAATCTAAAGTTAGTGTGTTTAATAAATTGGCGTAGCGCTTAATGTGTTAAATATGATTTTTGGAAATCGCTTCTACGATAAATTTTCGTAATTTGCAAGTTCTTGCAATACAAATTCTTATAAAATGTAACAGATTTACGATTATAATCAACCTTGCTATAACGCGAATTATTCGTACGACGTTATTAGAAACTTAGAATTAATATATACCAGATAATTTCTCGTATCATGTTAAATAAAAACTCAAACGTATATGTGATTAGTCTGCTAACATGAACTCAAATAACTCTCAGGTTATTTGTTATACGAAAAATACTTCAAACAAAAGTTGCATGATGTCAAAGGGAACGTAGTACCATAATTTTTTTATTGTTTATTAACTTATATAAGGGCCACATTCAGTTTTTTAAATTGAATGACTAATATTTTTTTCGAATTCAAATAAATCATCAAAATTTAAGTAAAAAAGTATTACAGCAAGTAGAACTTACAATGAATAATTACTGACATGAGATATCATATCGAATGATGTTCGAAGTGGAGCTATTGAAGTAAATGCTAAGGCTAGAGGATCAAGAAAAACCTTCATTACTAATTTTTCACTATGAAATTACCTTGTAGTTAAGACCTTCATATGTTTTCTATTAAGTTACTAAAATTAATGTTATATTATATTTTGAAGATAACAAGTTTTTAAATCAGACAGCATTTTATAAATAAAATAAAAAATAAAGTATAATAATTAAAAAAATAATGTAAAATGACTTGAATATACGTATATTTTAGCTTAACCCTTTCCCTTACGATCGAATTTCCAACTGTGCGGGCCTAAAGCGACACCAGTCGGTCGCGCGCAGCGACATAAACACAAGCTTGGCTCAGCGCTCAAAACTGTACTAATCTCAAACTTCCTATGATTTGTATATACACGTGCGCGGTACAATTAACTTCGCAAGATTTTTGATAAATAATTACGGTTAGTTGGTTATTAAACAAAAAAAGACTTATTGTTGCAAATTAATAATCCATTATTAATAACATTTTTATTTTAAGGGATTATACGCAGTTAGAATTTTAAAAAAATCGATTTTTGTTTTTTTCATTTTCGGAATGTACATATATTTAAGTATATTCTCTGAAAATTTCAAATCGATCCGACAAATATTCTTCACTTCATGTAAGCTGCAAATAAAATTTTTTTACCTTTATTACACAGTAACAGAGTATAAGGGTGAAGAGGGAAAAGAATCAAGGTAGAGAGTAAGAATATCAGAGTAAGAAAGTGTAAAACTAGAGTTACGAAAAATATTCTTACATTCATATTTGGAACGGCCGCCCAAACAATATTCTGAAATGTTTTGTTTTTTTCGCCCGGTAGACTTACGACGCCTCTGAGGCGTCTTATTCGTTTTTGGCCCCAAAACCTTGCGACGCCTCTGAGGCGTCTTATTCGCTTTTGGTCCGATAACCTTGCGACGCCTCTGAGGCGTCTTATTCGTTTTTGGTCCGATAACCTTGTGACGCCTCTGAGGCGTCTTTGTAAGTTAAAGGGTTAATTAATGTAATCTGAATATGGTAGTAGAAAGTTATAATATGAAAGTGAACTAATTGCGAGATATTACGAAATTAAAAATAATATTTGGACGAGATCAAACGGTACCCGAGAAGTAGCAAATAAAAACCACTAGTGCACATATTAAACGCTATCATGATTAAAATAAAAGTTTACTAGTATAGATAAATTGAAGAATGCTTTTATATTACGTTCCTGAACCTTAAAGATTGAACCTTAACATTAATAATAATGTGTTGGCCCTGAAAAGGGCCGGTAAAACTGAATTTCAGTATAATTTAGGCTCTCTCTCCTCGAATTCGTCGAGCCAATTGAATATCTTTGGGCATGATAGTGACACGTTTAGCATGAATAGCACAAAGATTAGTATCTTCGAATAAGCCAACTAAGTAAGCTTCACTAGCTTCTTGGAGCGCCATCACTGCTGAACTTTGGAAACGAAGATCGGTTTTAAAATCTTGAGCAATTTCACGAACAAGTCGTTGAAACGGTAATTTCCTGATAAGTAACTCGGTACTCTTTTGATAACGGCGAATTTCACGAAGAGCAACAGTTCCAGGCCTGTAGCGATGAGGCTTCTTAACTCCACCAGTTGCAGGAGCACTCTTACGTGCTGCCTTGGTAGCCAATTGCTTACGGGGAGCCTTTCCACCAGTCGACTTACGAGCAGTTTGCTTAGTACGAGCCATAACTAGAGATGATCGGAAGCAACTTCAATGACGCACACGGACAGTCTAACGCCCCTCCAGCTGGAATCACCTCCTTATATACTCTGCGAGATCCTGTACTGCTCGTTGATTGGACGATGACTCGATGGTGGGAGAAGCCTACTGACGGCTGAACTTTCTACGCGGGAAAAGTGTCGTAAGTAATATGATCAATACTAGATGAAATTTATATATATATTTATAAATAACAATATAAAAGAATATATTTATAAATCACAATATAAAATAATATCTACTCTTTACATCTATTTGTTCGCTTGTTTTTATAGGTAATGCTTGGGTTATTTATATGTACATATTATGTATTTTTAATTACTCTAGAAAAAATTATTAATATTCTTTATCACATATTTATTTAATTGTTAAATTGTTAATACACATTAAAAAATATAAAAATAACTGTATCAGTGTCTAGAACATTCATTGAATTTATATAGGTTCAATAATTTAAAATAATTTATAATAATAAGCAGATTTATTTCAAAATACTAACTAAAATAAACTAAAGTAAACTAAATCTTATGTAATTATTATAACAAATACACAATATAAGGACTTTATTTGCTATTAAATAATTTGCAATAGAAAGTACACTTCTAAATATGATTATATAGATGAAAGTACATAACTTATATATTTAAAAGGAATGAAAAATATGAAAATTCATAAACTTAGCTTTCGTTTGATATATTTTATAAACTGCTTTAATAACTGATGTGCGGAAAATGAAGGAAGAAATACGAAAGTAGATTTGTTGGTATGTCTTTCTGATCGCATCAACTGTGCGTTAAACTAGGTAAGACTCTCTTCATGGTCCGCACTGAAGATATACACCCATGCTTAACTGCAAATTATCATATTTTTATTATTCTCTGTCGAATTTTTCTTATCTGTTCGTTCAATAAATTTATTTTTTTAAGAGGTTAGACCATTTTCAAAAAATCGAAATTTTTTTTATTGTTTTTAATAGTTTTTTAGGACCTTAATAATGATATTCCAAAAGATTATAGCCGGAAAATATCTCTAATGGTAAGTACTTGTTTTTCAAAGTATAGTACAAGGCTGCCAGGGAAGCAGGGAGCCTCTTATGACCGGAACGAGGAACGGTATTTTAGAGGACCAGAGTAAGTATACGACAAATGGCTTTGAAGCTAGTTGCCAGGTGTTTAAATTATTGCTTGTTTCGTCTTTAGAAAGGTCGGTTTCAGTCAGTTTCCTACAGTAAAACATTCGAGAAGGATGCTCTTTGAGGAATTTTTTTTTTTATCGATAATTGTGCTAACTTTTGTTTTGTTTTGTGAGTGCTATTGATTCGTTTTTATAATGAGTGACAAAGTGTATTGTAGTCAAAAAGGTGCAAAAGAGACACATACATATAACAAGAGATCGAAAATATCTGGAAGAAATCTGAAGAAAGCTGTATCGACACAAGTTAAAGGCACCAAGTGAATTGAATGCTAGTACATCCACACAAAAATTGAAGTAATCGGAAGATATGTACGATATTGAAGTGAATCCAGGTTTTAATTATCGTATTATAAACTTTATTGGAGTTTTTTCAGTTATTTTAAACGTTGTCGTTTGTAAAGTGTGCAAATCGCAAGTGAAATTTACGAAAAGTGGTAAGCGCGGTTTGGAATTCAAAATAGTAGTGTCCTGTGAAAAATGTGTACAGACTGAGATACCTAGTGGTCCATTTATTGAAAAAGGCTATGAAATAAACCGTAGAATTGTAATTTCCATGCGATTACTTGGAATTGGTTTGCTTGAAATAAAAAAGTTTTGTGCATTCATGGAATTACCTCGGTCTATGTTTCATTCTTTCTATGATAAGGTTGTCAACAGAATTTTAACTGTAATTAAAATGGTTTGCAAAAACAGTATGATGAAAGCAGCGAAAGATGAGACAACTATTTCTATTGAAAAAGGAGAAAGTGGAATTATGGTATCAAGCGATAGTTCGTGGAGAAAAAGTGGGTTTACGTTTTTATTTGGTTTAGTGACTCTTATTGGCAATTACAGTGCAAAAATCATAGACTGCGCAGTGAAATCAAAATACTGTAAGGTGTGTGGGTACTGGAAGAATAAACAAGATATCGAAGAATATACAGAATGGACACAAAATCATAAGGATAATGTGAATCACGATGGATCAGCAGGAAAAATGGAGGTGGATACAATTGTTGAGATGATTCTAAAACTTTTAAAGGCATTATTGATGTGAAGCCCTATGAAAATGTCATATTACTTAAGAAAGAATGTATAGATAACGTTCAAAAGTGAATGGATACCCGTCTACGTAATTTGAAACAGAAAATAGAAGGTCTCAGTGGAAGGGGTAAATTGACGGGAAAACTAATAGACGAACTCTGTATTTATTATGGATTAGCCATTCGTAGAAACTGTGATTCAGTTAAAAACATGAGAAATAATATATGGGCTACACTTGATCATAAATTATCTACTGATACAAAACCGCAGCATATTGTTTAAATAAGTACGTAGGATTTTTTTTTATATGGCATAGTTCATTTATTTTTAACAATTTTCTGGTGATTTTTCTGTGAATATTGCAAGTTTGACTTTGGTATTGCGCTATTCAGCCACAAATTAATATATCAAAAAAATCCTACGTACTTCTCTAGCTGTTGTTATGTACAATAAAGAAAAATTTAATGACTTATCATAATTCAAAATTTACAGTAGCTGTTGGTACGGCCGTGGATCCTTACGCAGAAAAATCTACGGAAAAAAAGATTGCCGTAACAAATAAAACGATCAGTAATAACGAGAAATCTAAATCGCCGAAGAAGACCGATGGTGCAAAAATCCTGTCGATCAAAAGAGAGCAAAGTAACATCTCTTAAATCTAAAGCTGGTGTTAAAACGACTACTGCAGCAGCCACTGTCGCTGCCGCTACTGCAACTACAGCTAAAAAGAATGTAACGAGAAAACCGACTAAAGCGCATGTTAAACCACCAGCCGTTAAAACTAAAACTCCAAAACTGATAAAAGTTACTGCTAAAAAGTCACTATTTCACATATAAATTCACTAATGTTTTTTTAAATAGGAACAATATTAATTTGCTATTCATATTTTTCAATTTTTCATCATTACTGTGATTTATACAATTTGCTAATAGATTAACCCTTAACATAACATAATGTTTTGCATTTCAATATAATCTATCATTGATTGAAGTAAATTTTTATTCTTTTGTTTTATTTTATTTGAAATAGATACAGTAAAATGAACGTTTTGCTTGAAAGATAGTCTAACGAGAGCGTAGACCGATGATACTTTAAATAAGACACTATTTGAAATACTGTTAGAAATCATTTCTACAATAAAAAATACTTTATTTTCAAAAGTATAATTTTTCGAATAAATAAAATACTTTCAAAATGATAATTTTTTAAAAATATAACATTTTATTTACAATTTATTTTTTAATCCTTTGAGATCTAAATACTTTTCTTTGTTTCTCTTGTGTGTAAATAATTCCTGAAGACTATATCTTTTTTTAAGGCCTTACATATGTAATATAATTTTCAAATAATCGATTAAGGCCTTACATATGTAATATAATTTTCAAATAATCGATTTTTGTTTTTTAACAGATTTTTGTTCTCTATAATTTTAGGCTTATTTCTGTGAAAGTTGATTGCACAAAATCCTCATAGATCCAAAGTTATGGTAGAAAATGTGACTGCCCGACGAGAGTTTAGTGCGCGCAGGTAGCTGTCCTTTGTTTGGATAATAAACAAAATAATAAAAAATAAACAAAAACAATTAATTACCAACAAGGAAAGCATACAATACGAAGCCGGAATGGGAGATTAAACATAAGTTTACAAAACAAATAAAAAAATTCATAAAGTTCTTGCTTTAGTTGCGCGCGACTTTGAACAAAACGCACCTAAAACTTTAAACACGTTTTTCTCTAAACTACTTTTTCCGCCACGGTCGGCATGATATAACTCATACAGTTTTTAATATTTTTTGATGCGATTTTTTTTTAAATATTCGAAATCGTTTTCTCTATAGTTGTCGAGTAGTCGGGTTTTTGATATTTTGATTAAAAATTTTGTAAAAATAATTTAAGTGTAAAATTTATGACGTAAAAAGCATAATTTTTTTTAAACTGCCATAAATTGCTAAATTTTTCGAAATTCAAAATTGATGTTATACTACCGAGTTTTTAATGCAACTTCGGTTCTATAAACTTTTCTGCTAACAATTATACTTTAGGAGCTATTTTGGTGGCAAGAATTAGTGATATATAAAATCAGTAGTTACTGTAACTAATAATTCATTTATACATATGATAAGGCAAATATAGAAATATATTTTCACTTTAAATAGAAATAATTGTAATTATACTACGATTGAAACCCATAAAATTTGTAATAATAATTCCGAACCTGCCTTTCTTTATTTACTACTGTTTATAATCTAAAATAATATTTAAATTTACTGTATTACAAATTTTAAGGAATATAGATATTCAATTTACTCATAAATTGTGTAAAAAACAAAAAAAATATATTTCATTTTGTTTTCGTTGAGAAAACAAATTTTCTTTTATATGGATGTTTTAAAGAATTAACCGTTACAAGTCTGTTACGAACTTGCCAATAAAATTAAATGAGACATATTTATTAAGCTACCGTTATACTCGCATTTTCTGCTATTCTAAACTAAACGCGTGGCCTATCTAAAATTTTACCGATTGATATTTTCAGCGATAAGTATAAATAGTTCTATAAAAATGCGATATTAAGAATTAACCATGTTTAAATATTAAACCGAAAATTCCCCCATCTTGTTATAAAATATGTTCGGAGATATTCCAATTCAGTAAGAAAAATATAGTGGCCCTAAAAAGGGCCGTTCTAATATTGTCAAAAGATGACAACGAGATTTGCATTAACTGCAACGTTTAACCTCCAAACCCATAAAGAGTACGTCCTTGGCGTTTTAGAGCATAGACGACGTCCATGGCAGTTACGGTTTTCCTTTTGGCGTGTTCGGTGTAAGTGACTGCGTCACGAATAACGTTTTCCAGAAATACTTTCAATACGCCACGAGTTTCTTCATAAATCAATCCAGATATACGTTTTACACCGCCTCGGCGAGCAAGACGACGAATTGCCGGTTTAGTGATACCTTGGATGTTATCACGAAGAACCTTTCTATGACGCTTGGCACCTCCTTTTCCCAATCCCTTACCACCTTTACCACGACCAGTCATCTTTAAAATTTGAGAGACTTAGATATATTTTCAGCAGTACCTTCTCGAAGCTTAGTTCGTAGGATACTGGATAGACCTCTGTCGAGTCGCAGTATTTATACCCGGTAAGTAGCCTCGTTCCCCCACCAAACGCAACCCACCAATCAGAGAGCCTAGCGACGCAGTAAGAATTACTACGGTGGATGAAGTGGGAAAGAAAGAATAGAAGTAAATAATATTTCAGTTGCTTGATGTGCTTCAGTTTCTCAAGAGAAATGGAAATCCATTGTGCTAATTTGGAGTTGCTCGAACATTTCCGCGAGGACTTCAATTTTTTTCTGATAAACGAAAACTATATTGGTGTTATATTTAAGTAAGGGAATAGGTAATTTAATTTTTGTACGAATCTAGGAAAAGATCCTGTTTAAAAATGTATAAGGCCTTTCGGATATATCAAGTTATCTAAACGTACAACATGCGATTCTCTTACACAAAAGTTTACCTTCCAGTGTTCTTAACCCTTTCGCGTCGAGCGACGTATATATTCGGCATCCATGAGATAACCTGTGGGTATGAGCGTCGAATATATGCGGCGTCCATGCGTAAAGTTTTATAAATATATAAATATCTATATTACCTATAATTTTGTAAGACTTGTTATATTAAAAATGTACAACGATTGTTTTATTCAGCATAGTTGTTATTTAAGCTTAGGAAAACGTACATACAGAAACTACACACACTGTGCATAATATTGGCGTGCATTTCCGTTCAGTGACAGTAATTTGGCGGACTGTACTGTTAAAGCGAAAGAGTTAAAAAGCAGAACAGTGATCTTTCGGTTTAGGTGTATTTATTGCTCTCGCGGTTTATTTCGATCTCGTTGTTTTTTTCTTTGAATGTGAATGAACAATTCCTAAAAAGATCTACTCTTTTTTTAACCTATTATTATTTTAATAGAGGTTATAAGATTAATATTAAATCTAATTATTATTATGAATCTTGAAGAGTAATTATTATATTTATCAAAATATTTTTTAAAAGATGAGCAAGTAAAAGGAAAAACTTACAAAAACCTGTTATCATGAAAAATGGATACATATTACACTGTTACGTATATCAAATTTGTATCAAGATATTTATGCTCAGAAGCATCATATTCAATCAATATGTGTACTAAAGGCAATTCATGTTTTACTCTAATGTTGAGTTAAAATTGGTCAAATTTCTCGATAAGCTAGAGTATAACAAGGTACATATATGAAATAATACATTTTAAAGTGAAAAGGCGAGTGACCTCATCTATATTTTACACTTTCTTTAGTAAGGTCTTATTTATTTTTTTAATGTCCATATCCATTATCTTAGTAGATAGTGTATTAGTGGTCTTTACAGGTTCCCCTCTAATGCTTCGAGTGACAATAACCCGAGGCTCGATTACCGTGGATTCTCGTTGTTTCACAAGAGACAATCATATGACATATCTGTCGGGAGCAAAGAAAGCTATATTTCTTTTAACTTGCATTTAGCTTCATATTGTAGTAATACAGGTAGCCCTCCAAAAATACAAGATAAATAATATTATAAGAAGGCCTAAGCGCTAAACTGAAATTTTTAACTTAATTTTTATTAAAAATATAAATGTATGTATAACAAACAAAAAAAGAAAACAAAGTAAAAAATATTAAATTTAATTTAACGCAACCTTAATTTAATAAATTTCGTCCTTGTCACTACTCAGTGAGATCAACTGAGAACATTTTTTCGGTGGAATGATATCATCTTCACTTTCAGCAGCATCCTTTTCCCTTTGTCGCCCAGCGTCAAACGTCTTTTGTCGTCTTTCTGATTTATCGATCATCTCACAATCAGTCGTTAAATGGCGTGATCTTTCATGACCAATCACGCATCAATTAATAAATCATTCGCACGCATACGCTCTCCATCCTTTCTCTCAGATACATTCATATTCATTTATATTTATTTGTCTCAAATTTTCACTAATCTACACTATAATTGATAATTAACCACTTTACATCTATGAATAAAATATCTCGAGGTTCAATATCGTTATGTCACGCTTTGAACGAAATAATTTGCGACGCAATGCTGTTTACCATACGCTTTGGACGAAAAATCTCGTCGATAGTTTTAAATAAAACTTACTTTTGAAGTTATTGTATTTATGTATAGAATACAATAGAATATCATTCTGAAAAATATATCGTTCCAGGTACGTACAAAAATTAATTTTTGTTATTTATATTGTTTGTATTTCTATTTTTAATTAAAAATTTTTAATAAATAAAATGATTTCTGTCGACCACTAAAATTATTCCACATTCACTGATTGTAAGTGTAAACTAAATTGTGTTTTCTTCGTCACAATTAACAACTTCACTTTCTGTCTCAATAGACAATTTTTTTAAAATATGGTGAAAAGTATCTACGTTACATGCTCTATCATTAATAATATATTTATTAATATCTGAATTAGAATCTGAGACGATATGATTTTATTAGTATTTGTTTAAAATTTACGCTCATTCCGTCGGTTTCCGTGATGCTCTTCCGCGCTCAACGGCGTAATTGCGTGTTCTCTGCGTAACTCGTGTCTTCGTCTCGTCTCGCTTCGTGGCGCTACCGTACAGACGCATTTTCAAGCTCGTATAATCACCTAGTGCGGAAAATCGATGAGCCAATCAATATCGAGTACATCTCAATATTTGAAAAAAACAAAGTACGAACCGCGTGGCCATTACATCATTCCTTCTGATTATTTAAATTCTAATTTATTTTTTGATACATTTACTCAGCGATCAATCTCGTTTTACAATTATTACACTTATCCGTACATCAGCACCGATCATTTACCATTTCCACTATTAGTCCGTGAGTGCCGTCACCATAAGTATTTTCGTGGGCTTCTCTATACGATGTAAATTACTTTCACTTACCTGCAAATCACCGCCATCTTCACTCTTAGTTTGTGGAGTCGTGCGTTATAGTATTGCGAGTAAATTGTTGGCCTTTCAATTCACAATCTATTCATTACATGACAATCAAATTCAAGGACAATACATACTTTGCGATAGCCCACCATATACGCCACCGCCTCCTCATAAGCCAACTCCTTAGATCATTAGTGTCAATATCATCTCATCGCTATTTCATCTTACACGTATACACACATATACAATATCTTATCAGTCCACTATTCAACATACATATTTCTAACACAACACACCATACGTTTAAATAAACATAAACATAATGATTTTTTTTTCCCAGATCTAATATATACTTTAACAAAAGTGTACAAACAAATTCAAAATAAACTTATATTAAACTTAATTTTTGTACAATATTTCTCCTAAGAAATCACAGTTCTTCCTAATCATTTCTATTCCAAATTTTTGTAAACCTCGTAATAATTTTTTCTTCCACTAATACGTAATTCACTAAAAAACGATACTCACATTTCAAGAAACTAAAGCAGAAATTTCAAACTATTACTAGATATTAAGAAATATCATGATATTCTCAGTATTTTTTTATTTCTTCAATAATTACACTCTGGACAATAGCTACCTTATATTACTCTAAATCTATTATTTTACCAGAATAGTATCTAATGAGTGTTGTAACACCATATGAAGATAAAACCCCATTTTTTCTATGAAACATTACCCGATACTTTTAAATTAAAAATTGGCCTATTATGTTTCTCATTATCTTATTTTTCTTCCTCCACAGCTTTTTTACAACAAGATTAAAATACTAATTTTGTAGTGGTATATAAATGCATAATAATATTATTATACGCACTTACACTCAAGCAGTCGCACAGATGGCCATAAGATTACAAAATAAATTAATACCTTTTCTAGCAGTGCTTAAAAGACGTATAAAAAGTACAATTCTACAATTAATTTCAAATCCATTACTAATAAATGGTCCTGAGTTAATGTCTCTGCGATCACAGCGGCATAATAAAATTATCTTGAATCCAAGCCTCGATTGCCAGCTTTTTAAAATTTTACTTTCTGTTTGCAATCATGACATATAACAAATTCTGACAATGCAGTAAATAACGTGAAAGATTCGATAAGCTGATAGCCATGCAAAGAATTGTAATGAATGTCTTCACTATTACACTGGAAAGTTTTCTCACACTTATACTCGGTTGTTCAGTTTCATTTTTGTATATGGAGTACTGATTTCCACAAAATTTTCGTTTCCGCAGGTATGCTGCCCAAGATGATTTTTATTTTCTTTAAGATATGAACTCATATTTAAATCCATTTGTTTTCGACATCGTTCCGTACAGAATAAGCTCCTAAACTAAACTGAACAGAACTAACAGCAACACCGACTCTGACCTTTACTAATGTAATTACCACTAAACCTACTGACATTTCATGTATACC
This sequence comes from Polistes fuscatus, assembly GCF_010416935.1. NCBI lineage: Eukaryota > Metazoa > Arthropoda > Insecta > Hymenoptera > Vespidae > Polistes > Polistes fuscatus. The sequence goes on along the minus strand of NW_025113140.1, from coordinate 11,207,589 downwards.
TATTCCTACCATGAGCAGTCAAATGACCGCTTCAAAAAAACATATGTATCTTAATATAGAAAGAGATTTTAGCCAATTGGATAGTAAACAAAATATTTTTCTGGTGCTACAATAAAAACCCGTTTCCTGCTTTTCTATTTAGAAAGTTTTATTTATGCATTTTCAGCACAATTTTTACAAATTACAGTATTTTAAATTGCACACTTTCCACATACGCATTGTTTATTTTTTATACAAATTTTGTTAGTCTTATTGACTTTACGATATCTTATTTGACAAGATTTTCGTTCAGAAGAATCTGTAGCTGTGTTTATTATAGTTTTTGATGAACATTTTTTGCTTAGTCTCTCCTTCTGATATTCAGTCCCAAGCTCTTCTGCCAATTGAAATAAAAATTCTTGCCTCGATTTTTCTTCACCTGTTGTTTCTTTATATAATATCCAAGCATTTATCCTGGCTAAATCTAAGATATTGAAAAATATCTGTAAAGGCCATCTTTGACATTTAGATTTTACACTATATTTTTTGGTCATTTGATCGGTTACATCTACACCGAATTTTGTTCTATTGTAAAATTTAATTGTCTCTGGTATACGGATGTCACTTTTTTCAATTTCCACGGATGAATGCATTGAACTAAGTATCAATACTTTTTTATTCGGTTTAGCTTTATAAATGGAAAGAATAAAATCATTCGATTTGTATAATATTGTTGAGAAGCGCATTATACTATCCTTTACCTGTCTCGCTTATTTTGGTAGCTCTCTTTTATTTCTACGGATAGTTCCAACAAGCATAGTTTTTTTTGTTAAAAGTTTACTCGCTAATGACGCGCTTGTAAAAAAATTGTCAGCTGTTATATTTCTCCCATGGCCTGTATATGGTTCTACTAATTTCAAAGCTACAAACTCCTCAAGTGGGACCGATAACTCTCTCCCTTCATCTTTTCCCAAATATGGAAAGCCATTTACAATATACTTGCTATTTACATTGAAAGCTAACCAGAATTTTATGCCAAATTTGTCCGGTTTGTTGGGCATGTATTGAGTAAATCTACAACGTGCTTTTGTAGGAAACAATTGTTCATTTATAGTAAGATATGTTCCTGGTTTATAACAGTTTTGACTGTTTTCGATAAATTTGTACCAAACTTCAGAGATCAAAGCAAACTTATCGTTTTGTAAATGTTGGCTTCGTTTATTTTTGTTGTCAAACCGAATAAATCTTATAATTTCTGCGAAGTCATTTTGGCTCATAGTTGTCGAGAAAAATGACGGACCCCATTTCGTGTTTCATAAATATGATATATCTATATTTTTAGCCTCATATGCGCAGCTTGCATATAGAAGTCTAATAAATGCATATAATTTTACAATAGATAAATTCCATTTCGTTTTCAACACTTGAAATGCCTCTAATTCTGTATATTTTCTTACATGTTCAATCATGTTATGATCAATAATCAAGGAAAATGCTGACTCAACTTTGCCCTTTATAATATTTCGTTTAGTGTATTCTGTCGGTCCTGATTTTTCCTTGAAAATATTATAAATCGGTGCTCTTCCGCGATTAGATCCTTCTTTTATTTTTTGCCAAAAAGCTCCGTCCATAGCAGTTTCAATCTCTTCCTCATTTTCACTTTCAGAACTAACTATGAATCTCTTTTTTTTTGTCCTCTTCGTATATTCAAAATATTCTCTTCGTCTGTATCGCTGTCAAATAAGTCACAATTATTTTCTGCTATATCATCAATATCGGTAACTTCTTGGTCAGCTTCCGAACGATCCTCATCATTATTATTTATTTTGTCTAATAAATTGATATTCCTCGAATGTCTTGTCATTTTTGGGGATGAATATACAAATGATAAAGTAGAAACTAAAATATAAAAATATGAATCAAACAGGGGGCAAAAACATTGAGACACCAGAAATAAAAAAAAACAATTGTAAATCATACCACAAAATATTGTTGACTCTGTTGACTTTGTCGAAACTATCACTTATACGACGTAATAATTTTTATTATGCACTGTGAAATTTATGCCTACTGTTCGGATTGCAAGACCGTACTGTCGTTCAAAGAACGCTATGCATTTGTGTTCCGCCATTTGTCGAAACACCTAAAGTATTTATTGTAATAGAAACCTCTGATCGTATTCACAAAGAGAAAGATACCAGAGAAAAGGTTTTACAAAAAATAAAAAATATTTGTTTAGGATCAAGGTGTATCATTTCATCGATAAACATCAGAAGATTATCAATAGCTACCTAACTATCGCGTTCGGTATAATGTCGCGATTTTTAGACTTTGGAGAATCGTATTTTTGTCAGCTACTCTCACTCATATATTCGTTCTATATAATCGCTCGTTTATCTACATTGTAGATCCACAATTACATTGTAGACTCGTAAAACAATTTCAGAAGAGTGCTTTCCGAAGAATATAGTCGTAAATAACATGAATTTTTCAATCGTGGTAGATTAGACACGCTATGAATTTTTTATCAGATTGTAAACAATAACGAAAGTTGTGAATACTGAAAAATGGGTTGTATGCATATTATAGGACAAGACAATAAGCTATAAAGTGATACAGTAACGTTGTATATGAGAAATTCTAAACAAAATTTCAAAAACAGTCATCTGAGCGCGCATGGTAGGTTTAGTGTTAATTAAATTAATTTGTAACAATTATAAAACTAATTTTTTTCGCACCATATACAAATTTAAAACATCTACTCAATCAAATTTTAATAGAAAAGTCGGAAGGTAATAGCATTTAAAAACGGGTAGTCAAAATTGACCGCTCGATTATATTTTTAATGGCACTCGGATGCGAAACATAGGAAGACTACGTTTGTAAGTTATAAAATGAAAAATACTTTGAATTTGTTTTAAAAATTTAGTAATATATTTCAGACGTTTTATTAATATTTTAATTTTATGAAACAGGAAAAAAGATGATATTTTTGAATATTTTAAAAACATTCCCCCATCTTATTATAAAATATGTTCGGAGATATTCCAATTCAGTAAGAAAAATATAGTGGCCCTAAAAAGGGCCGTTCTAATATTGTCAAAAGATGACAACGAGATTTGCATTAACTGCAACGTTTAACCTCCAAACCCATAAAGAGTACGTCCTTGGCGTTTTAGAGCATAGACGACGTCCATGGCAGTTACGGTTTTCCTTTTGGCGTGTTCGGTGTAAGTGACTGCGTCACGAATAACGTTTTCCAGAAATACTTTCAATACGCCACGAGTTTCTTCATAAATCAATCCAGATATACGTTTTACACCGCCTCGGCGAGCAAGACGACGAATTGCCGGTTTAGTGATACCTTGGATGTTATCACGAAGAACCTTTCTATGACGCTTGGCACCTCCTTTTCCCAATCCCTTACCACCTTTACCACGACCAGTCATCTTTAAAATTTGAGAGACTTTGATATATTTTCAGAAGTACCTCCTCGAAGCTTAGTTTGTACGACACTGGCTAGACCTCAGTCGAGTCGCGGTATTTATACCCGGTAAGTAGCCTCGTTCCCCCACCAAACGCAACCCACCAATCAGAGAGCCTAGCGACGCAGTAAGAATTTCACTTTGAGATAAATACTCTAGCATAATGTAGTTAATTATAAAAAAAAGATAACACATAATATATTTTTAATAAGAAAACTTTAAATCGTCTTTCTTATTTGTATTGACGTTATTTTATGAAATCTGTTAAGGCGTGAAATGATTAGTTATACCCTGAGTAACAAGCGAACAAATAGATATAAAGAGTAGATATTATTTTATATTGTGATTTATAAATATATTCTTTTATATTATTATTTATAAATATATATATAAATTTCATCTAGTATTGATTATATTACTTACGATACTTTTCCCGCGTAGAAAGTTCAGCCGTCAGTAGGCTTCTCCCACCATCGAGTCATCGTCCAATCAACGAGCAGTACAGCATCTCGCAGAGTATATAAGGAGGTGATTCCAGCTGGAGGGGCATTAAACTGTCCGTGTGCGTCATTGAAGTTGCTTCCGTTCATCTCTAGTTATGGCTCGTACTAAGCAAACTGCTCGTAAGTCGACTGGTGGAAAGGCTCCCCGTAAGCAGTTGGCTACTAAGGCAGCACGTAAGAGTGCTCCTGCAACTGGTGGAGTTAAGAAGCCTCATCGCTACAGGCCTGGAACTGTTGCTCTTCGTGAAATTCGTCGTTATCAGAAGAGTACCGAGTTACTTATCAGGAAATTACCGTTTCAACGACTTGTTCGTGAAATTGCTCAAGATTTTAAAACCGATCTTCGTTTCCAAAGTTCAGCAGTGATGGCGCTCCAAGAAGCTAGTGAAGCTTACTTAGTTGGCTTATTCGAAGATACTAATCTTTGTGCTATTCATGCTAAACGTGTTACTATCATGCCCAAAGATATTCAATTGGCTCGACGAATCCGAGGAGAGAGAGCCTAAATTATACTGAAATTCAGTTTTACCGGCCCTTTTCAGGGCCAACACATTATTATTAATGTTAAGGTTCAATCTTTGAGGTTCAGGAACGTAATATAAAAGCATTCTTCAATTTATCTGTACTAGTAAATTTAATTTTAATCATGATAGCGTTTAATATGTGCACTAGTGGTTTTTATTTGCTACTTCTCGTGTACTGTTTGATCTCGTCCAAATATTATTTTTAATTTCGTAATATCTCGCAATTAATTCACTTTCATATTATAACTTTTTCTACTACCATTCAGATTACATTAATTAAGCTAAACTATACGTATATTCAAGTCATTTTACATTATTTTCTTGATTATTATACTTTATTTTTAATTTTATTTATAAAATTCCAGTAATTGTGATTCAATGTGAGTAATTATTTAATTATTATTTTTATACATATATCAAGTGTAAAATTAGAAAACTTTCAGGAATTTTTAAAAATTTATAACAAAAACTATGACCTCTAGCAAGATTCTATAAAGAGTACTTTCGTTTTGAAATTGTCCAAAAATAAACAAAAAATTAATTTTTTCCGAAAAACTATGATTTTTTGAAAAATTTTTTAATTAATTAGCTATAAACAATAATTAATATATTTCTTTTTTAATTTTGTAGAAGTCAAGTTGAAACATAATATAAAAACTCTGTAATCAGTTTTATAAAATAAATTTAAATAATAAATAATTAAAACTAAAAAAAGCCACGGGCGCTCTTAGCGTGTAGTAGAAACAACCTCGATAGTGGAAACGCTCCCATTGGCTGCTTGCCGGATTTTGCGCGGAAGCGTTCTCATTGAATGCTTGCCGGATTTTGTGCGTAAAGCGTTTTCATTGGCTGTTTGCTGGACATCGAGTGTGAGCGCCTTTACTCTTTCATAAGAAGGCACTGAGATGTTGGATAACGAAGCTATATACAAGGAGGACTATCGAGATACGCGTTTTCGTCGAATTTGTGTCGTTGTAAATAACTAAATACCGAGTACGATAATTCTCCACGAGAGCGATGGTGCAAATTTAAATACGTGTGATTTTATAAATAAACAAATGAAATAAATAGTTCTCTTTGATGTTTTTGTTGCATTTTACATGCAGTATTTTTTATTTTTATATTAATTGAGTTAAAGATAAATTGATTCCATTTCACAATTTTTTTACAGATATATAAGATGATTTATCAACATTTTTTTCATGCTATTGTTATTTTTTCTTGACTTTGTGATATCATAACCAATTATTCCATTTTCTTTAGTTTATAATTTTTTATTTACTTTGTCGACTTATTTATCTATTTTTTTCTTAAGTTAAAGGAAGGTTTTTTTATATTTGAAAAATATGTTCAAGCAAATCGACGTGTTCTCTAGTGGTACTAGAAATCATCCTTTCATTGTGTATCTCGTAGCCACATTTATAACACTGCGATCGTCCTCCCATTATATAAGCTTCGTGTGTAGGATACTCCCCACACCTGCTGGCGTTCTGATCGCGAACATGGTGGCATTTAAGTTGTATCGCAACTCAAGACTATTTTCCCTAGTCGGTGTGCCTTTAGTTATATTGTTTATATGTTACAACAATTTATAGAGTAGTGAAAAGAAATAGGTTAATCGTTCATAATGTATAAACAATAGATAAATATTTTGTAAATTATAATTTTTATTTCTTTTCACTAACCTATAGGTTGTTACTTTGGAAATCAACTTTAATATGTCTCCTGCAGGTATACCAACTTTATTTTCATTTTTTTCAAACTACGCTTGCGCCTTGAATTTGTGGTTGCGTATGCGTATAACATATCTCCCACTCATGACGTCGCTATTTCATAATTATTCAAAGTGTAATAATTATTTTAAACTAATTAACGATAAATAAAAAATATTTAATAAAATAAAGTCGAGGAACCGGACAAACAAAAAGTAAGCAATTGATTGCAAACAAAAAACACTAGAAAACTTCATTGCTTTGCTTAGAAATGTGGAAAAACCTTTTTGTATTTTCAATTATTAATAACTAATTTAATAATTAATTAATAAAGTTAGCAATTATGGATTTTAAATTAGCAAATGGCTAGCAATTAAATGCACTTATTTATTTTTTTCAGCTGTTGAGGTACTATGACAATTTTTTAATGCTACATAAATACATTTTGGTTATAATCATCTATTGTAGGTAATGAAAACTATTACATTATCGATCAGAATTTTTGTGTTGATAACAAAACTTCTTTATCAACACCTTCTCCGAAACAAAGAAAAATGAAAATTACATTAAAAAATTCTCATTTGTTCAGTGTATGGTACCCCTGTTAATGTATAAAAGTTATTAAAAAACATTATAAAGTAATTAGTTTCTGTAGATGAAATGATAAATTGAAACCAAAGAAAATGATCATCCCGAGAACGTTTTTTAATGAGCTCCACTCTTAGGCCCCACCCGAAGAATTTCACCTAAAAAACATTAAAATAGTAAACGAGAATACAGAGAAAAGTTTGAATATTAAACATCCACAGAAAACGAGGAATGCATCTGAATAGAATATAAGTAACATCGATGATTTTACTGAAAAGTAACATACTCTAGTATAATTGCAATATATACACATACGGAGGTTACAAATTATGAATATTTTCAATTTAATAATTTTGGAATCTACCTAAAATATAGTACAATAAAAATAAACGTATATAATTTTTGGGTGATCCATGGTACCTGTAAAAAAAGAAAATGCATTAAAAATAATTATCATAGATGTGCAATGCTACGAGAAAAACAATAAACGGATTAAAATACTTCAATTACTTTCTGAAAGAATTATTTTATATTACCGTTTACCATTACTCAGTCTTTTTCTAGTCCACTTCCTCCTCCTCTTGAACGGAACATAATTTTGTTTGCTAAAGAAAACTAGAGAAAAAATAAGACTTTTAAGATAGAACTTTCCGTGATTTTGTGCTGTTCCATAGTATCTGTAAAAATAATTATGTCATACTACCATTTACCATAACTCAATCCTCTTTTGATTCGTTTCTCCCTTCTCTTGGACGGAGTGTTGCATTGTCTTCATAATTTATCCTGCCAACAAAATATTAAAAATAAGATCGTTTGGTGGGAGGGAAATTCTAGGTAAGGACAATGTTCTATCCTTAGAGGTAAGATAGAATCAAGGCTCGCGTGGGCAGGGTCGCATCCCTGAAGTAGACCTTTCTTCGCAAAGAAAAAATCTACCCGCTACCCATTGAAAAAAAACTGGAAACGCACCTGAAAAAGAAAAAGAAAAGATTAGTTTAGATTTGTAAAGGTCCAATTAATGCATCGAAAGCATGTTCCTTTTTTAGATCAAAATCCAATACTTACTATTACAATACTTTTTAGATCAAAATCCAATACTTACAAATGCATTGGAATTGAAAAAATATTTCAGAATGCATATCCTGAAATAAAATAAAATGAAAATTAATTAAATATATAATACAATAATTGATTAAATCTTTTTTTATACCTAAAAAAATAAAAGAGACATTAAAAAACATTATAAAATAATTAGTTTCTATGAATGAAATGAAGAATGAAAAGTAGAGAAACTGAGAGTAATAGGAAATTAGAAACTGATATGATATTGGAGCGGGAATTCGGGAATGGTATTCTATCATGATTTTAAAGTATTTTCTGTCTTTTAAATGAAATATCATTTAAAATCAAATTTTGTTAATACTCGATTTATATTAAGGAATAATTATGTGTGGTGGGTGGTATGGCAAATCCAACGATGTTCACCTATAACAGAAAGAAAACTATATTAATTACTTCCATTCTTAATAACCACTATAAATTATTGACAAGCAAAGAAAAAACAAACAATAAAAAATATCAAGTGACTAACGAACTATTCTCTCAAGATTCGATCATGCTATCGAATCATAGAAAATAATTTATTAAGTCTATAGTTGCCCTCTTGAGCCACAGTTAAGTGGAGGCATCTTCAGCTTTTAGCAACTTTTTTCTTCAAGCCTACTGTCGGACATTCCCTACGTGCGAGCATGAAAAGAATCTTTGATCAAAAAAATCGTCAATCGTTCCAAAAAGTATTCGCATAATTCGGCATATTACAACGATTAATGATATAGAATTAGAATCGTCCCTGATTTTATATTATAAAAAAAACCTAACCGACCGTAATACAATCCTGAAAAAAAAAATGATTAGTAAACATCATGAGCTCTTTACATAGAAAATGATTATTACCTTTTGGTTGAGAGATATCTCATCGCCGAAAGGAATATTATCAACTATGTAAAGTATCAATTCTATTCTAATACCATACCGTTATAATATGCCAGATTATGGTCCTACAATTCAGAAACGACTTAAAGACATTTTCACCCAAAATTACTCTCAACTGCTTATAACACTAATATAAATGAAATACATTTCACATTACAATATACATATGAAATAATTCCATTTATTTTCTTTCATACATCTTTTACAAATAATTCCGATGTTCGTTAGGTGATCCTCCGGTGACTCTATTTATTAATTATTACAAAATTCATTCGTGTTTCCCGTTAACTATCCTAGCTCGTGGGCGATCAATGAACTTAAAAGTTCATCGACTATGCACATATTACACGAACACATTTAATCGAATGTCCGAGCAGTTAATTATGCTAATCAATGACCTAATAACACTTCGCACTTTTACTATCGAGTAATATAATCGAATTGAAATAACAATAATACTAAAAATGCAATGCATTTCTTTGCAATATTTTTATTTAATTTATTCTTTATATTGAATTATATGAAACATTTTAAAGATTAAATCGCGATAGTGCGAAGTGCTAGTTATAATACTTAAAACTAAGTATCAATTCATCCAAGGTTTTGCGGATTTAATCTCGAATCTATTTCGTTCGAGATAGAATCGAAATAGAAATAAATTTCTTAATCTAAAACTTGATTTCGTTACTGAGCTAATATATAAACATAAAATTCAGCTATAACATACATCGTTTTAAATCAGTTTTTTGTTAGATTTCGACACATAAACGTATTACTTGCGAATAGGTGAAACTCTTAGGATGAGGTCTAAGAGTTAGGTTTCTTAAGAAATATTCTCGATTAAATAATTTTAACTTCAAACTCACCACTGCGCAGGAACGGTTAAATAATTAATTAATCTTAAATTTTATGTATTAGGTGTATGATTTCCTTTATTCACATGCGCAATGTTCGGAAAATCATATAAAAAACTTTCAATTAAAGTAATTTTGTAGAAGACAATGACTCAGTTTAACAGGAGACTTTGAAGAGGACGGTGCGTAGATCCTATACACCTAGCTTTTAGACAACAACTGACACTTCTTTCGATAAATTAACAATTATTTTAATTCTCTAATACACTCTTCTTATATTTCAGTTTGTTTTAACACATATATATATTGGCTTAAACATTACATACGTATTAACGTACTTTAAATAGAAAAAATAATTTTATTGTATTTTATTTTATGTATTTATTAGAAATAATGAAATATTTACCATTATTCCTTTCTTTTTGTTTTTCTAAAGACGTTTTTCGTATATTAAAGATAAGAAGAGCATATTAGATTCGATTTGATTTTAGCCAATTTTTCATACATTTTTTTTTCTCTACACATTTTGTAGAGTATATATTACATTATTATGTTCCAATGTATTTATACATTATGTATTAATACATTCACAGTATATTCAATACATTCTCATACTAATGTATTTTATTTGTAGTTTATTTTATATATAACATATTTAACGTATTATACATAACGTATTTACTTTTTATGTTTACGTTTATGTGTACTAATGATTAAATACGTTAAACGTTATAGAGATAAGGAAAAACATACGAAGGTGAAGGTCAAAGTCAAACGAGGTAACGAGCATCAATTATGTATACAATTTGTCTCTCGTCGAGTACGCATAGAAAAACATTTCGGTACTACCTTATAAGGTAAATAGGAGAGGAGAGGTGACTCGAACTACGTCATACCTCATTTAGTTTTCGGACGCCGTCAAGATAAGTCTCAAGTAGTTTCGCTCCATGTAAGAATTTAATTAATAGGTAATTATATAATATTTCATTATCAAATTTTGTAATCTAATCAAATCTCATTTGATTTACAGGTACATGCAATCATTATCGATGACGGAAATGCATCGAAATTAGGTAAGAAGATTTGTAATCAGAATTGTATGATTTTATATTTTTCTATGGTTTCACAAAGATTTTTACCATAATCTCTCATTATTTTTATGGTTTCAGAAAGACATATGCAATCATCCCATTCTTTCCATCATTTCAGAAAGATGTTCATCATCGTTCCATGGAAATTATACTAATCAATGGTGGTATATACAACTGCATACATACGTGCAAGTTCGTTTCTTTATTTGTTTTCTTTAATTTTAGAATGGATCTCCGACGCAGCAACTTCCCCGTGGTGAGATCCGGTAATCGATATTGCTTACGATGTCTATTAAATTTGTATGGTGCAACGTAAGCACTGTCGAGCCAATGGCTGACGTTTGATGCATTAGAAAATTTCAACTTCTCGTTTTGTTAATAATTTTAATGCAATAATGAAATGATTTATTGAATTAATTATTTAATTACGCGTTGCAATTGTTGTTTAAATTTTATTCATTTTATTTCTTATGGTATATTAAATTCACATAAATAATTCAAGACACGTTTAATCGATTTTATAATTATTTGTTCAAATAATTATATATAAATATTATACTTTGTTTAGTTTTACATTAATGCTATATCTATTTTTTCCTATAGATATTAACGCAATTACTATACTTCTGTAAAAGAACCCTATCACGATGAAATTTACTCTTTGAAAGATAGAATGCAACGCGATATATTCTCGTTTGTATTTTTTTATCTTTTTTTTTTAATATAGTTTACAAGTTTGTAGTTACATCTTTTGAATAATTTTTTTTATTATTAATTAAAGCATATAAAAAATAGTAGCACGATTCCAGAATTTTTGGAATACGTAGTTTAAATAATTGAATTTAAAATGATTAATAAATTTTTTATTAGTAACATAATAAATAAACAGAAGAGTGCACTACGACTTGCTTTAACTATACTTTGATTTTCAGAACTATGAATGAGGGTAGGTAAAAATAAATTAAAATATATTTTTTGAGCCCAGTCAGTACTAATAAGTACATTTATTTGGCTCGATGCAGAGAAAAGTCTTTTGGCATAAAAACCCTGGTTGAAATACAGTTGATGATGATATTTCGCAGGCAGAATAGAATTCTAACCACGTGCTTTTTTCCTTTGTTCCTTTGTGTTCCACTGATGTAATAGTAGCGCAGGAGTGTAGCTCTCTTGGATGTGATCGCTCGCAAGTCTCGTTGTAGAATAGCATGTAAGTGTGAAAGCACGCGACTTTTATAGAAAAAGACGATGCAACGCGAAGACCAATTACCGAAAAGTTAGATAACGTAGCTGTCGATGCATATGATTGGCCTAATAGAAATGGTGGGAGAACGCGTGCTAGAAGAACGAAGGCGCCCTGCAAGAAGCTCGCTGCGCTCCTTTGTTACATCGTAACTAAGATGTTTCTTTGTCGCTATATCTCGGCACGCGTCGACGTCTCACACGTCCAGATGATCGCACTCACTCGCTTGTGTAGGATACGCAACAATACTAGAGTCAAGATTTTGCTATTTTTATTTAATTAATAGAATCATTGCATTTTTCTTATTTAATTAAAATTGTCGAATCATTGCAATTTTCTTGTTAGATTGAAAGTCGAGTCTCTCATTACAGTTTTCTTATTAATTAAATTAAATTAAATTTAAAGTCGAGTCATTATAATTTTCTTATTAAATTAGATTAAAAGTCGAGTCATTGCTGTTTTCTTATTAAAATAAATAAATAATCGAGTCATTGCATTTTTGAAGTATATAAATTAGAGTTTTGTCTTAGATATTTTTTATTAAATTAGAGTCACGTACGTTTAAATTGTGTGGACGTCCATGGATTGCTGCAGCTTGTACAAAAGAGTGCATTTGGATACAAAGATGAAAGAAGAGGATGTTCCTGTATTTAAATGTGCAGATAAGAACAACACAATAAAGGTTTCATCATTCTGAATGATTCAAATTGAATTAATAATCAAATTAATCAAAGTATATAATATATAAATATTTTTAATATTTTAATATCATTTAAATTCATTTCAATTTTTTTCTAATATAAAATATAATAATTTATTAAATATATGTAATCTAATATACTATATTTTTTATTGCATTCAAAAAGTTACAAGATTCCTGTTTCCACTTTGCTTAACATAATCTCTTACCCTAATTGCAATTTTTTTTTCTTGAATATATGATAATCGATTTTTATTGTTGTTGCGTATCCTACGCAAACGAGTGAGTGAGTCGATCGTCGGAACGTGTCGAGACTTGCCGAAGCGCGACGACATCCGCGATAGGGAAGCATCGTAGTTCAACGGTAAAACCAAGGAACGCGCCAAGATCCCTTTGTAAGGGCTTCTTCGTTCTTCTAACGCACGTTCTCCCACCACATCTATCAGGCCAATCATATGCATCGACTGCTACGGTATTCGTCTTTTCGGCAATTGGTCCGCGCGTTGCATCGCCTTTTCCTATAAAGCCTGCGGTTTTCTCGCGCCTCGTTCTATCCTACCACGAGACCTACGAGCGTTCACACCGAAGAGAACTACACTCTGGCGCAACGGATACATCAGCGAAATACAACAAGCTACAAAGGAAGAAGGCACACGTGGTCAGAATTTATTCTGCCTTTTGCATACGCATCTCATCATACGATAGCCGCCGATAGGCAAGGTAGCTGTAAACATTCATCATCGTTGTAAGGATTCATCGTGTGTATAATTCAACCAGGGTTTGTATGCCGCAAAGCTTTTCCCTGACGAGCCAAATAAAGTGTACTTTTTAGTACTGGCTGGGCTCAAAAATATATCTGATTTATTTATCCTATCCTTAATCCCAACAAATATACAACTCCCGATATTTTACCTGTGACAGCATTTTTGAATGATAATAAAAATTACTGGAGTACCGATAAATCGTTCACCAATTGTAAATAGTAATAAATCAAAGAAAAAACAATTTGAATCATTCTGATAAAATACACTGAAGAGTGCATATGAAAATCGCAGTAAGTACATGACAGCACTGAAAAGTGCATATGAAAATCGCAGTAAGTACAAACATACCTGCTAAATGCAGATGAACATATAGTAGGAATATACTTTTCTCATTCAGAATGATAAAAAATGAATGAATGAGTGCACTAATAAAGATAATAATTAAATGAATATATTTAAAATATTTCAATCTTCGCAATATTTTTTTTTTAACCAAAGAAATTTACCTAATAATTATTAGAAAATTTCACTTTAATCTATATATAATAATTGATTTATATTTACATAGTGCAAATTAATGAGAAAGTATTTTGAATCATTCTGATTAGAAACGTATAAGTCTTGCTAAGCGAATGAAAATACACGAAAGTACAGCCAGCACATGCCAGTGCCTTTAAATATGTCAAGGATGTGTATTTTGATTCTAAAATGATTAACAAATAAATATTTAATTCGCATAAGAAAGATTTGAAGAAAGTATTTTCTTTAAATATATATGAATAAATAAAAGTTTTTCTATAAGAAATGAAAGCAGAGAGAAAAGATATAAAAATCATTCGACTATTTTTACACAGATTTATAATAGAAGAAATTATTTGATTGGAATAAAAATGCATATAAGTCTTGATATATAAATAAACATAATTATAAGAGAGACTGTCCCATACTCTCGAGAGTGTGGATTATACGAATAAGTTGAGTACAGGGATCCCAGGTTTGTCTTGTATACAGGATTGTAAATACACCTGGGGATTATCAAGCTTGTAGATTTTAAGTTGGAATAATCTTACCCTACTAATTTAATTTTTTTCTTTTCTATTTTTTACAATCATAAAGAGCGTATACGTACCTGTCACATTTGGGGCAGAGTTGCGATGTAAAGTTGCACCACTTATTAATATTAAAAATTACTCACATTATTCCGGTTAATAATCTATGAGACTTGATTAGTTTAGAATCTGTTAAAGCAAGTAGTAGCAATTAATTAATTATCAATTTTGTTTCACTGTTCAATTAATATTTTTGTATATTAAATTTCAATTTTTTCTTCTTCAAATTTAATTGTAAATTATGTAACGCAAGTACTACTGGGCGAATGGTTGTATATTTCAGTGTGTTTCCAAAAAATATTTTCTCTTTTGGTTTTTAATTATATTTAAATAAATATTCTACTAGTTGTGTTTTATTTATTACTAATTATACTTCAGTAAACAAAATTGTATAAAAAATTATTTCTTAAAGAAACACACTGGAAATATTTCTTTTTTTGTTATCAAATTTAAATAATTTTTAACAACATAATTCTTCTTTTTTTTTGTAATATTTCAATTAATTTAAAGTTTAAATTTTTATTTATTCTGTTAAATGAGATCTTGTTCATAAAAATCAATCATGAATTAAGCTTGGATACATTATTAATGTAAACTAAATTTTAATATTAAAATTGTAAAGGAAACATGATAAATGGTAAGGAGTTATGGTTTAAAAAAAAATACTAAAATACTCCATACATTACATCACTGTATTTGTTATACATTTACTACTTTTTCTTTTATTCTTTAATAATTAATATTATTAATTATTTTTATTGTACAATTTTGATTTTGTTTCTTTAATTTTTGTTTTTAATTTTTAATTTTTTAACAATTTACTACGACAATTGTAGAAATGAAAAAAAAGAACATCTTATTTGAATAATATCCTGTTTAAACTATAAGAAAGAAGAAATGAAAAGAACAATTATGTGTCTTCTTCTCTTACATTTATAATTAACTTCATATTCACACAAGCATACATTTTCCTCCTTAATTATCGCATTGTTTTCGTTTGTCACAGTTTTTGCTCTGAATCATTATCGTCCATTTCAATTTGACGAGCTTATCTGTGAGTTTTATGAGGAACAACACTGTATATTAGATGTATAATATATATAGAGGAAATCAAAGGAAACCTTGACTAGGTTAAGATGATGATTTTGTTATAATACACAGATATATTTCATATATACGTATTCCACTAAACTCCATGATTTTACTTTTGCATTTTCTTCTTTTAATCTTCTTCTTATATATCTTTTATTTAAATTATTATATTTTATTTTTATTTATGAAGACAAAAATAGAACACATATTTTATTCATTTTTTCAAATGTCTTCTCATACGAATTTTGCTAATATTCGTTGAGAAAAGAAGAGAAAAAAAGAGAGAAGAAAATCTTCTCATTCGTATTAATTTTAATATTTTGTATGATTATCTCGAAGAGAGATAGGAGACGGAAGTATTTAGTCCAAGGACAGAACGGACTCTATCGAGTTTCTATTCCTTGGTTGTAGTCTTGGACCTCCTAGATAGCTTAGAGGATTGCCGAAAGTTCGACAATCTTCTGACAAATAGATAGGGTTCATACTCAGAACCAAGGGTTTTCTGGTATCTACAAAATCAACAAAGAAAAAAAAGAACAAAAAGAGAAGAATAGAGAGAGTAGTAAGTACTATTATTTTCTACCATGGAAAAAAAAAGAGGAAAAGGTAAAGAGAAATAAATTTGTAAATAAGTATATATGACGTTGTGCATTTGTCTTTTATGATCTTCTAATTTTTTTTCTCTAAATAATGCAATTTCAATTTTGTAAAAAATGTGCTGAAAATTGAAAGTAATTTGAGTTTTTCCATTTAAGTAATTTTATAGAAAAATATTAGAAGATCTTAGAACTTAAGTGCAGTTTGCGCATGTTAGGCTATGATGATGATGATGATGATGATGATGATGAAGGATGATGGTGAAGAAAAAAATGATAATGACACTAACCTGTAGATGTCGGCGAACGTTCAGGAGCTTTCGAACGTTGTCCAGTGTCATTGCTCGTGCTAGCCTATACATATAATGAATATTCCTTTTAAATACGTTTATTTTTTTATAAACTAATATTTCCATAATATAGGAACGAAGAGGATGCGATTAATCAATCCTTGCCATGATGCTTAGAGACAAGAAACGACATTTCGTTTGTTTTCCTGTGAGATTAGTTGTGGGTTAGTTAAAAGTAAAATGAGCAAATGATAATGATTGATCGATCATTTGAATTATCGATCTATCCATTTGTTGATCTTCATAATCTCAATAATAGCTGGCAACAATTTGGAGCCTGTTTATTTCAAAGCTAGTTTTACATACATGTAAATGTTCATTGGAAGAACATAACAAATGTCCTTGCGTCTTGAAGCGAGATAACAGCATGCGATGCAATAACGTTCCTGATCGGTGCACGTATACGCCAATCGATGCACAAGCGATTGTTCTTCTTTTGTATGTCAACGATTTTCACCATAATATGCGCACGTTTATTATTAGTATTATATAAGCCGTTCCAAAATCATGACGAATCCTTGCATGAGGCACGATAAGGTTCTTTAGTTGTTGTTGTTGCAGTTGCTTTTAACAGGCACAAGGAATATATGGAAAAATGATGCATGGGGTTGAATGGTGCAAGAAAATTAGATTGGATCCGGAAAATGTGTATATGTATATAAGTATATATGTATAATATATATATATATATATTTTTTTCTTCCTTTCCTTTGTACTGCGCTTTTTATATAACATGCTATATAAAACATTGCCCATGAAAATGGACTTTGTCGTTAGAATTACAGAGTTATTCTTTTTGAATTAGCAGTTTTCAACGCACTCATCGCGTTTCTTTCTTTGCAAGCTTCAAAATCATTCTCAAACAAGATTGTATTCGATCAATCGGGAATAATTGATTTCATATTTGAAAGAGAAAGAAATGAGGAAAGAAGAAAAAAAAGGAAAGAAAAGATAATAATTCACGTGCAGGATAAGAAAAATAAAAAGGAAAATATTAACGAAAAAGAGAACAAAATAATAGTACCTCTAAAGTTCGCACGTAGAATTTGTATGGTTGGTTTCGAGAATAGTATTCGGTGGTTCGATAACGTTTTCATCGACAACGTTTTCATCGACAACATTTTCATCGACGTTCGTGCTAGACGAACTACTCCTTGGCTGAAATTATTATTACGATTTCGATTAAATTAATTATACGAGAACAAAAATTAGAATCAAAATCACTGTAAGATAATGCTACATAAATCAACTGCGATCATTTATATCGATGTCATCTTGGAGTTATTCCTGTATCTGTTAAACTCTCTTTCATATACGATATAACCATTACTTATATATATTTATCTATGGTGTATGAATGATTCGTATAGAACAAACGATAATATTGCCACCAAAAGCACACCAACGCCAAAATTATTTTCTGCAATAGTGTGAAGCTGCTAAAAATAAACCGAACACCTATAAAACGTACACACATACACATAGGAATGATAATGACTTTTGGAATCATTTGAATGAAAATTAAATTTGAAAAATTTGTCACACGCACACTTTCATTCTTTCTGACACACATAGATACATACGTGTAAACAGTTGATAATACCATTTTTATTACCATAGCAAGCATACCAGCATACCAGCATACGTAACATTGTGTGCATGTACGCAAACTCACGTGTATATGTATGTGTGTAACATAAATGTAAATTGTATATGAAATACCAAGCTGAAAAATGACCGACGAAATTCAAACGTTTAACCAATCTGACTAATACATATTTTATAATTTTCTTTTATAATCTAGTGCGATTATGTTTATTTAAGCAGGCAGTGAACACATAAATCCGTGCCATAAGTGTCAATATGGGAATTGAATAAGTGAAATGAAAATTACAATTATGACAATTAGTACAATGATTCGTCTCCCATATAAATATTAAATTAAACGAGTTTATGTTTGTATGTGTATATGTATGTATCGATTGATAGGAAAAATTATTATTATTATCGTTTCACGTTAATTATCTAATTAAAGTCTTCTAATTTGCTTATTTTTTTCGCTCTTATAAACGCGAATCTAGATCGAAAAATCTTAACAAATTTGTTATAGCAAGATCAAAAAAATTGATCGTAAATTATCTTGTAGTCGTAATGCTTAAATTTGATAAAGTTATTGTTACTACTATATAATAATAATTATCATCATCATCATAATTATTATTTTTATATTAATATTATCTATTTTTATTAATATATATATATATATATATATATATAAGTAAGAGGCACTAAAGGTTTATCAATGTATTCAAACGATCTCATTCTAAATGCAGTTGAACAAACATTCTAAATCTCCTTTACTTTTACGATATGTATATTCTAGGCACTAGAAATTTGTCTTATTAATTTATATTCCTCA
Source organism: Polistes fuscatus (assembly GCF_010416935.1). Lineage (NCBI taxonomy): Eukaryota > Metazoa > Arthropoda > Insecta > Hymenoptera > Vespidae > Polistes > Polistes fuscatus. The sequence continues at coordinate 11,188,591 of NW_025113140.1, read as the reverse complement.
TCTATTTATATATATTCTAATCGCGTAATATATTTTTTGTATTCTAAAGAGTTCCTAGATATTTCGTGCAATTTATTTAATTTTTAAACATATTATCGCGAGGATCGATCAATCTTGCTGTTACTCTTTCAAAACGAGCTCCTCCGTGTGGCCTTTTGAACACAACAGGTACACTAAGATCTAAACTCATTGGTCTTTTTGGTGGATCCTTTTTAATACTAATAGAAGTTTTGTTAGAATTCGTATTAACGTTATTAACAATTGTTTTTGTCGGTATACATTCAGTTTTAATTTCATTGATGCCAGTCACGGAAAAATTCGTTTGAAGGAGTCCCTTCTCTTCATTTAACGATAGATTATCGATCAAGGACATTCTTCGTGACGTATCTCTTACCGACTTCAAGAGGACCTCGTCCTCCTGGCCGTCTTCGTTATCTCCTTCTTCTTCTTCTTCTTCATCTTCTTCATCAGCAGCAGCAGCAGCAGCAGCATTATTTCCTTTATCTCCATCTTGTTCTTCTTGATCATCCTCTTCCATCAAATCAGTTTTCTCGTCATTCTCATCTTCCTCTTCTTCGCATTCTTCTAATTCTGGTTCTTCTCTTAGATCCTCCATTGACTATATATAAAAAATTAGGAGAAAAAAAGAGAGAGAAGAAAAATATATATTAGAATAAAATTCGATAAATCGCCGACTTTTTTTTATTTCTTCAAGAAAAGCTGTTTAAAACTTTGTGAATTGTATTTATTGTTTTATTCGCCCTAGAATTATCTAACAATTGGTATTGTTTTTATGATCGATACTAGAAGTTAACTTCTTCCCTTCTTTTTTAATTCTTATCTAAGTTACATATAAAATATATTTTAATACGCAAAACATATATTGTATGTTGTTGGTAATAATAGTGTTAAATAGCTTTTCTTGTGTAAGTCAGCTTTTTATATTGCACGCTTTTTAATATGTATTTGGCATGGCAAAGTAGAAAAGAAAGAGAGACAGAGATAGATGTTCAATGATTCATATTTAAGAGAGTTAAAAATTCCTATCAATGTAAACAAAATTTTGATATTTATTTTAAAAAATTTAAAATTTTTAATAGTTATAGATTTGTTGGATTTATACTGTGTTCAAAATGAAATTTGAAAGAAACGTGCAGAAGCCAATTAGCAAGCCTTGCAAAAGCTTAGCATGCATTTCTTATTGAAAACAAAAAAGAATATATCTTTACAAATGGGTTTGGTTTCGGAGGTTTATTGACGATGCCAGTATTTACCCCTAGCAGCTCCTTTTTCTCTGGTTCCTCGTCTGCTGTGAAATAATATTTATATTAGAATTTCTTGTTGGGATTAGATAAAGATAATATTAATCTTTTGCATTACAATTAAGCTTATTCTTTGATAATGGTCAATTTTTTAATCGTCTACATTGAAAGATATAATCATTTTTGTCAGATCTCAAAAAAGTTGGAAAAAATAATTATTTGTATACTAATGAAGATCTCGTAATGTAAAAGATTAAAATAAATCACAAGACCAAGACATTACCTTTTATGTGAACCTTTTTATCATTCATCAATTCCTTGGGCTCTGTGTTAGGGATTGGTTTGTATTCTTTAGTTGTAGCTTTAACATGAGTACCATTTGGCCTTTTCTCATCATCAGTAATTTTAAATCCAATAGTTTTAATACCAGTCGTTGTTACTAAGGAATCTGTGTACTGTTGAGGTTGCCATCTCTGTGATCCCGAAGGACTCGGTGATTTGCTAGCTGCAGCTGCTGCACTTCGTCGACGTCTTCTATCCTTTCTTGCACTTCGCCATACTTCATAAATACATCCTATCACGGCAGCGACGAATAGACAAACGAGAGCTATGAAAACGTAGGTTCCTGCACCTTGTTCTTCTTTAGTAGCGTCAGAGTATTGAGATTTGTAGAGAATCCTTTCTGGGGGATCTCCGTCCCATGCTCGATCACGTCCCTTAAAGAAAAATAAAAAGAAAGGAAGAAAACAAGAAGAAGAAGAAGAAAAATATAGAAATAGTATATCTTAAAAATGTAATTTCTATATAAATTATTTACTCACAACACTGTCATTTCTTTGAGACTCGATACCCCGAGGTTGTGCATGAAAAACAGCACATTGTGCACTCCTAACACCACCTGGACTCGTTGCTCTGACAGTTTCGCTGCCTTGTTTTGTAAATAACATGTACTCTTCTAGTGGTTTCATTATAGGTCCGCCATTAATCGAGATAACAACGTCTGCCAAAGAGATGAGATACAATATTTCTAAGCTGTCAACGTTTACATTAAAATCATTGAGTTTTAGAATTATACTTACTGCTTAGGCAACCAGTATATCCTTTATAAGCAGAAAAACGAAGATCTGTAGTATTCAATCCACCAAGTTGAATCTCAGTCGAACCTGGATCATAATCATCACCTTGATTGCCTGTATTGATTGCCGGGATTGGTATGAGGCTTACTTCTTGACGATCGATCTGTGATCATTTACAGTAATAATAAGTATACTCTAGAGTTCATAGATTAATGAATTCAATTTATCTTTTCATTGACTTACCAAAAGCGTGGCTGTGCTATTTTCTCGTATATAATAAATGCTATGCCTAGCTCCATTCAAGAAGTTTCTATCGTTGAGACGTACACCATAAACCGAGCCTTCGACATCCTCTTCGAAGATCAGCTGACCCTCCGATGTTAAGGCCACGAGTAGATAATAGCTTCTTCTGAAAAAAAGTTTTTCGAAAGACATCCCGGATTCCAGACGTTGACAATCTCTTCGCAATGATGCAATCTCTTCATCTCCGTTATCCGGAAAGAAAAGAGGTATCTCTACGTAGTGAGAAACATTAATAACAAGGGTCTTAGAGATTTTACTTGTTTTCTGTTTGCAAGAGCAACAATGCCGTTGTACGCTGCCGTAGTTCATTCGTTGAAAATGCTAGTTGTACTTTCACTTGCTTCACTTCTCCTTCTAGGTCGAATTCACGTTGAAGTACACTATCACCACTGAAATCGGCACCTTTCTCTATTGAGGGATAAAGATATTTCAACAAATGTTAAATAATTCTTATAATTTGTAGATTATTCATATTAATGTGGTCTTACCATCTTCACAGTGTTCACCAAAATATGACGTTAAGTCACAATTGCAAGAGGATTCTTGCCTTCCAAAGTCTTCTGTACATATACCCATGTTCTTGCAAGGCATAGCGTCACATTTCATTTGACAATTTGGAAGGACACCTTTGCTACCTTCGTGATTGGCTTCGTTGGCTAAGTTTGGTAAATCCACGTGATACTTGCCGATCATTAATCCTCGAAGACATCCTACGTATCCTTGAGTAAGATTACCTTCTTTTCCGACTCTTAGAAGATCGTCTGGATCGAAACCTCCCAAATTCATCTGTCAAAATAATGATTGTTAATCATTTTGGCAACAACTAATAAATGAGTAATTTTTCAATGAAATCCAATTTACTTGAAAGTAATCTGTTGGTGGTGCGGGTGGTCTTTGAGGTGCTAACACTTCCTTTTCAGGATTAATCCAAGGTTTATTAGAATAAGAATCTAAGAGTATAGGAGTTGCATTCAATGTTTTGTTACATTCATTCACAATAAGTATCGTAGATTTATTCTCATGTATTATGGCTATTTGTATCGATATTCCAGTATTAGCGTCTGTTTAAAAAGAAGAAAATATATTTTTGAGTAAATAGTATACTGTAATATATAATATTAGGTTGCCCCTAAGTTCCTTCCGCAACACGCTATGTATGACTTCGAGCCAATTTTGGAAAGAGGGCATAATGAGGCTTCCTGAGAGATGGAAGAAGGTAATAGAGCAGAACGATTCATATATAACACAGTAAATCAACCTTAAACTGAAGTTGCATAAAAAAAAAGGAAGGAACTTATGGGACAACCTAATACATGAAAATAAGAAAGGATACATACGTGGATGATGTACAGTAATATTTTTGATTTCATTACCAGCATTGAAGAGATACACAATATTGGTGCCATTAGAAATGTAAAGATGTATAAAATTGTTTAAATGATCGTTAGCATAAAGTATCAATGAATGAGTATCATAAGTTCTCAGATTAATTAATATGCTATGTTCGAACATGCTCTTCAATAATATTTTTTCTCCATCATCGTCCGAGCCAAAATAATTTTTTTTTAGAAAAGCTCCCGACGAAGTAAACGTCAAAGCTTTATTATTGATGTCTGTTCAAAATATTAAGATTTATAAGTTACTGAAACTTTGAATTAATAACTATTAAAAATAACTTACTTGTTTCACAAAAAATTCCCTGATGAGCCCATTTATTCTTGCAAACACATTTAAATTTACTCCATTCTTCGACACATTTTGCACCGTTTTGACACTTGTTAGGCTGACAAGAAGGTTTGCAATCTTTTATAATCTCCGAAAGATGTACCGACATATAGCTATGGATATCCAAGATTTCACCATTTACAACAAGACCTCGGAAACATCCAATTAATCCTTCACTGACCGATGAAGTCTTCAAATGTTCTCTGTGATGGGAAAATCGTTCTATTATATCTTTAATAACAATTTCTATTATTAATCGGTCACTTACGCTGTAGCACCACCGATAAACATAGAACCCTCGAACGGACCAAATTCTTCTTCAGACGTCAAATTCACCATTTGATAATCAGTGTTAATCATAAATCTAACATGATAATCATTATAATCGATCCAAATCTTTTGCCATTCTCCGTTATTCAATTTCCGCCCACTTTTTATTTCCAATTCTTGAACAGTTCCAGTGTTCAGAGTAAAGTTAAAAGTAAGCCGATATTCTGATGTCAGTGCTACCATGAACGATGGATAATTACTTCTGATTGGTGGTTGATAAAGAAGGATAGCTCTCTCTCCTGTTGTACGAAAGCTAAAAGCTATGTCGCCTTTTCGCCAACCTGGCACTTCAATATAGGATTGGGAGGTTGTAAAAGTAACGACATATTTCTGTGTGTCTGAACAAAATAAACAAAATAAACAAAATAAACAAAATAAACAAAATAAACAAAATGTTCATTTTACAATCATATGATATTATGCTGTTACAATGTAAATTTTACTGACGTACTTGTCTCGACACATTCCAATGGACCTAAAGTTATACGGCCTTGAGCATCTTCTTCCAGATCTTTTTGTTGTAAAAAGACCATACCAGTGATACCTAATGAATCAGGTGTCTTGTAATAACCTTCATCGGATAGCCATTTTCCTGCATTTCCAGACGACACGTCACAGTTACAACTCATATTTTCGTCTACACAAGTTCTGTTTTCTGGAATATAATGAAAAAATCAAAATAATATAATATTTAGATGTTCTTTAGGTTATACTGTTAATCATGAAAATTATTAATAGATTAGGAAACTTACCGCTACATGGACAAGAGCCTCTATTAACATTTCCAATAAAATCAACTGTTGTTCCTTTTGAACCAAGAAACCAGGTTGCACTATGAAGTTCCAATGGTGCTTTGTAGCAATCATACTTCACATATTGTTTACAATAAAGCGAATGAGAGATCAGTTCTTGAAGCATTTCTGCAGTAAATTGTCTATACGTAATACTATAGGAAAAATCAAATTGGGAGAAGGATCTAACGTCTACTTGAGATGGCAAATTATGTTCTACGATTGTCTTGGTTGAATCTTCGATAGATTGAAATTCACATTTTACTACTGCAGGTGGAAATCTTCCATTTCCATCAATGTCAATTCTGTAAACGCCATCTTGAGTGTTGTCTAACAATGCTAATTCTTCACAGGTTTTTCTATATTGTGCTGCAATGAAAATTAATTATCATAATTATAGTTAATTTACAGTTATTGTATTTTTGTTTTAGATAAGATAGATAGGGCGCTTACCAAAATGGCAATTTTTTCCAATATAACCGGTGTCCGTACAATCACAAGTAATTCGATCTTCTTTTACAGAACATTTACCACCGTGTTCACAAGTATTTGGTCTTTTACATGGGTCAACGAATTGGCAATTATCCAATGCTACTTCACCGACAACTCTTTCAGTATTTATAATGTATCTAGGTTCAATGTTTTGTCCATTTACTTGAATATCTCGCATACAACCTACTAAACCTGATTACAAAATAGATCAGTTTGTTACTCACTTAATTTCATTTAATATCTTTCTTTTATTTTTGTATCTATTGTGGAATAGGTTTACTTACCAGCATTACTTTTGCCACTTCCAATGATTACCTTGTTATCCAATTCAAAAATCATAGAAGAAAGTTGCTTGGTCTGTTTATTTCTATAATCGACTAGAATGTTTAACTCGCCTTTTGTATAATTTAGTTCAACAGCGTGCCAGGAAGTGTTGTAAGGTGGAAATTTGACAGCAGTTGATACTGTAATATTTTCTATTAAGGCAGGTATCAATTGAAAACGTATTTCGTCGTTAACCAAGCGAAGCTAAAAACAATAAGTAAAATTTAACAAACAATTAGGTCAATATACATTATTATTTTTTTTTAAATCATTTATTGAAAAAAATCTTATTACCTCCCAATAACCAAGTCCCTGTTCACTGTGGACTTCTCCCGATGCAATAACTGCAATTGGTTTGGAACTTTTAAAATCAAAGTTTAGCTTAAGAGAATCCGTTTTCTCAATAGGCCACCAAATATGACTTCCTGCGAAAGGGTACGTAATAGGAATGACCTCAACGTCGGCCTCGTAATACTCCGGTTCTAGCACGCCGATATAATGGACCATAGGATTAGATCGTTTCAATTCATAGATGATCGACTTGTCGTTAAAGAATACGTATTTCAATGATCCTAAAAAACAGTTTTATTCGTTTACCTTAAATCACTTCTTTTCGATATTAAAAAAAAAAAAACAAAAAATAAAATTTCATTTTTAAATAAGAATTTGTAATTTTTATCAATTATTTATCATGATCAAAAAACCAAAAAATGTTGAAACTCGTACGAACCTACAAAATTGTTATATGACACCAAACCCTTTTTCTTATGAAGCTCTGGTCCACCACCGATATATATTTCAGGATCTATAATCATATTATAATTTTCCCCAGGTATTTTGAGTACTTTAACTTCCTCGTCCAAACTAACAAATACCCATGAACCATTGTGGAAGATGGTTAAATTGTTCCAATGATCGGATGTAACGTAATCGCCAAGCTCTGTATGAATTTTGGAATCATGACCGAAGTCTAATTCAACGACAACCGAATCGTTCAAAATGGATGCTGCTATGTAATGCGGTGTACCATCTATCTCACCAGATGCATAAAATAATGCCGAGTCGTCGAACTTAGTCTGAAAAATTGATTAACATTTCAAATCACAATTGATAATAGTCTATTCGAAGTATTAATAATAGCAAGTTTAAGTCTCATCAATTCTGATGCACGGCTCTAGATATTGTTATTTGTATCATCAGTTTTTACCTTGAAAGCCAAGCTTATCCTGTTAACGGAGGAATGAACACGGTCTTTCCAATCGTAAACTCGAAAGGACACGTACGATGATCCCCTCAACGTTAAAATCGTGGCCGCTGAAAAATGATTTTACATTTGGAAGTCCATTAGTTTTAACTATCAAAGGGATCAAGCAATCCTTTGATTGCTTTACAACAGACGACGTTTGACGGATCGTCTTTATCTCAGTTCTTAAAACATCCCCATTTGCATTAGTTGTGTACGTTGTAAAAAGAGAGAACTAACATTTGGTCAGGAGATACGAAGCTATACTAATCTTAACTAATACATTTTAATGGTAATAATAATAATAATAATAATAATAATAATAATAATAATAATAATAATAATAATAATCATCATCATCATCATCATCATTTTCTTTTCAAAAATATATTTCTTTTGTTACATACTGTAGACGTCACAACGCTCGCCCTCGTATTTCGTTCCAAAACAGTCACATGTCAGGCTGTTATAATGATTGACACATTGGTCGGCCATAAAGCAAAGGTTTTCCCTTGTTCTGCACCTGAACGATGATTGGATATATAATTTATCTTGAAGTAATCAATTGAATCGATCAGTGACTTTCTATAAGGTGTATTATCGTTACAAATTGTTTATAAAATTTGAATGTTAATTGATATGCCATGCTCAATGTTTAAATAATATTCCATATTGTGTTTGTTATTTTCTTTTTCTTTTTACAATAAATTTGGCTTATAGAGAGTTACTTAAAGGTTAATGATGCAATAGGATTTATAATATTATAATTGCTGTATGAATAGACAATATTTAAATGCAGATGACGACTTTAGTCGGTCAAAGAACAGGAAAGTAACGTACTTGTCGATGCAACCCTCCTTCACATTTTCATGCTTTGTTGCAATCAACGGTCGAATAGGCAACAAATCACTTGCCGATTTGCCGGAACTGAGGACCATGTCTCTGATACAACCGACAAAAGATTCTATGATATATTTTACTCCGTGTAGACGTTCCTCTGAACTTAATCCTAACCAAGAGAAAATAGGATTAAGATTGGACGCGAGAATGGTAAAATGGAAAGGAAAATCTGTTTCCATTGTGTTTTACCTCCTATAAGAACAACGGATGCCAGTTCTTCCGAAACACCATAATTGACGACACGTTCGAGAACTTCCAAACTAGTTTCTGCTTGCTTTTCGTCAACCCTCGCGATTAGTTTAGCTCCGTGAACGTCGATTCTAACCAGAACACTGTGCCACTCGTCTCTGTTCAGTCCTTCACCGACGGTAATACTCGTTGATATTTTTCCAAACACATGTACTACTTTCAACTGACCCTTTTCAACTATCACGTAAAGCGCGTAAGGTTCTAAACCCTCTGGACGATCTTTCACGCTGTGGTAAACGAGCAAACCGTGTGGTAATTTCGTTCGAAATTTGAAAGATATTTCACGGCATAATCTGTGATTATAATAAACATTTATTTTTATTGTTTTATCATCTGTTGTTTTTTGTGTTTTTCATTTAGTTAACATTCCAGAGATTCCGTCATACCTCAATTGGAAGGTCTTTATCCCACTGCCATCTAGTTGAATGAACGTGTTACTTTGTGCAAACATGAACGTCTTCTCGTATCCTGATTCCATGAATGTCAATTCCTTTTAATCCGGGAAAAAAGAAAATTGGTCGTACGCGGGTAGTTTTAATAATCATCTTATTAATGTGAGGAAAGTGGTTGAGACGAGTCTGAGATTTGCCTCACCTTTCCTCGTTCTTCTTTTGGTACTGGTGGCCTTGTTGGTTCGGGTGGTGTGAACGTTGGTCTTGGAGTACTTGATGTAGTTATGGGTGGTGTACTACTCGTCGGAACACTCGTTGTCACAAATACGCCTCCTTTTGTTACCAGGTAAGGTGGTAGTGTGTCTAACAATAATTTCATCTTATACCAATGTTTTATCAATGTGTCCATCTTATGATAGTAAACGTCTACATTTAATACTAATAATACCGATGCTCCATGTATATCTATTTTTACCATAGTGGATCAAATGATCCGTCTTCAAAAAGTTATATTTTTTTTATTTGACTCATCGTGATAGGTTTACTGTTAACTGTATTATCATGATTTTATTTTTGTAACAGATTTACAATTTTCTTATTAATTAAAACTAATCATTCTTTTTTATTAACTAGAATTACACACTAAACAAATGTGTTAGATTTTGTATTGTTGTTTAATATTAACAGTATAATAAACAAAGAATTTATTGTGATATATAATAAATAGTTTGCGAAATAAAATACTCACGATCAGGACCACCGATACAATAATGAAGACATTCAGCTTCAGAGTTGAATCTATTCTCATTTCCTAAACAACTTCCATAGGGAAACATCTTGCATTTTCCCTCAGCTTTATGAAAAGACCACTTATATACATAATGCTTGCAAGGTCCTTGAACCTGTTTCTCTAGGCATCTCTCTGGTATTGGTTTCTTCGTTGTAGTGATTGCTACCGTCTCCTCGATCGATTCTGATTCCGAGGAGGCTGTTAGATTCGCTGGAACCTTTCCAAGGATGTTCAGCAAGACAAGGATCCCGAAGATCCTCTTCTCGCGTCTGGTCATCCTTCTTCATTCGCTAAAATCGATCCCATTTTTATAAGCTTTTTATTTTTTTTATTGATAATATCGCAATAGTAGAGAACGATTTGTTTTTATTTGAATTTTTCTTTGTTAACTTTTAATACTAAATTGTTTAATCTATTGACGTTTGTTATTAAAATGTTCAGAGTCATTTATATATATAAAAAAAGAAGAAAAAAAAAATGAAATGTTAATTTTGTAAAATTCTTTCTTTCTCTCCTTTATTTTGACGTTTAGAATCGATCTCACGTTTTCTTGCATGAAACGAAGCTTTTAAGATTCAGAACGCACGAACGCGCCCACGCATCTTTCCATAAAGCGTTTAAAATCTTCATCCTTCCGGTATACCTCGCAATGGTTAAAACCCACCTCGATATGCTATTGTAGATGCATTTTTACGATTGAGACAACCGCTTTTGGATTTACGACTTCCCTTTCGTTTATCAGGTACATAATATACAAGAATCACGTTCTTCATGAATTACGTAACTCTCGTTATATATCTATCGTTGTTTTAAATTCTCTAGAATGAAATCAACATTACAAACGATAGAGAGGCCCCATAAGTCGTTAGGTGAATTTCAAATATCAATTCGTCTTTTTCTCGAAACTATTTGTTTTTCATATCGTCAAATTAAAAGCCCAAGAACTTTTTACAAATCGAATAAATTAGCTTGGAAATAAGTAATTGTGATTTTAAAAATTATATGGGGAAATTTTTAGTTTACTACAAGCGAATTTTTGGGTCGATGCTGTAATTATAATTAACGACATTTTATAACACAAAAAATAATTATCATGTAAGGATATATATATATAATTAATTTTTTGTTCCAGATTGTATAATATCTTTATATTATTAAACTTGAATTATCAACGAATACTGTGATAGTAATTTTTCTTTTTTTCCAGAAACGCGAAGGCAACGATGTTAAATAGGAAAACAATCATTGGTTAATATAAAATATGTTGTACGAATGGAATGAAATAGAAAAAAAATTTGATTCTTTCGTTCTCTCTGGATGAATAATCGCGCGTGGGACAAAGTCTCACATGATGAACGATTCTACGAGGTCAATTGAATTGGATCGTCGAAGTAGAGTTCTCTCTCTCTCTCTCTCTCTCTTGCACTCTCTTTTTTTTCTTTCTCTTTCTGACTCGTCTTATAGATATAAATTTCGGTTCTTCGTATGTACTTCCGACCTGGCATAGTAATATCAATGATTCTTCCTGGAAGATGAATAAGATAACTCGACTCACAGATCCGGATGTGTACTCGTACGTGAAAATATTTAACATTTTTTTTTTCTCGTCAAATTTCAAATAAGAATTTATTTTACACAGTACGCGTATAAAAGTGTTAGTAACTTAAAATTGGTACAAATAATATATATAGACACGAATGCAAGTATCACGCGAGAACCTTGAAAGATATAATCTGTTAAAAAAGGAAAAGAAATGAAGATGATCATTCTTTGTGACCAAATATCATTCAATGTGTACATTAATATTTATAATAATATACAAAATTTTTAATATCACTTTTTTTTTGGTTACTTTCTCGTGTATCAAGGAATGATTAAATTTATATATGTGAAGAGTTAACTAATGAATACTATTTTTTTTTCATAGAAACACATATTTGTTAAGCATTAAAAAGAAAAAATTTAGTTTCGTATTAGGATTTCAGAATGTCGATAGGTGTACCGTCGTCCATAATACTGTAGAAAATAACGGAAACGATCGTTCAAGCGTAATCAAGAGAACTACGAGAGTGATCTTCGACGTTTCTCTATCTAAGAAGATCAAATGAAGTTTGATATATTTTATTTGAATTATCAAACGCGTACAAATCTTTAAATCTCTGGAATAAGCTATCTCGTTCAAAATTTGTTGTATAATTGAGCTTTAATCGTGTTGCGAAATATTGCAAGATAGGAAACTTATTAAAAATTCTTTATATATATAATATATTATAATATATTACATAAATAAGTATTGTTTGTAGCTACACAGGAAAAGAGGAATATCTAAAGTAAATCTAAATCAATAAAATTGTAACATAGTACATTAAAACATTTCAATTTCACGGACTACGAAAGGCCACAAGCGTCAAAGTATTAGACAATAAAAGAGAGAAAGAAAGAAAGAAAGAAAGAGAGAGAGAGGAAGAAAGAGAGCAAGTTCCAGCGGCAATTTCAATTAAATCACATTAAACTCAATCTAATTTCATCAGAGCGAAATCAACGTAGATGGTATATAAATTCAGAATGTTTCAAGGAGTGAATTGTGGAAAAGGGGAAAAGGGAAAGGGAGAGAGAGAGAGAGGAATAAGAATAAGAGTAGTTAGAAAAAGAGATAGTAAGAAATTGTGAAAATACAAATAAGATTAAGATTCGGACATTGATCAGGGAAGATCTTAAAACACTGCAAACATAAAGTGTTGCATCAAGGGCATACAGTTTGCTCAGAACAGCTCGCTCACTCGGTGCACAAATCTGCGTACCTTCGTGCGCCGTAGTCCAGATGAGATCGCGGCTCGTTGTCGTTCAACAGCAGAGCAAAGTCACAACAGCAGGAGCAACAGTAGCAGCAGCAGCAACAGCAACAGCAGCAGTAGTAGTAGTAGTAGTATAGTAGCAGAGTAGCAGGATGTGACGTCAGAAGGCCCCCGACAAGCACCGACGTTCGACTCTGCCGGCTGCGAGTCAATTGTCTTTTTCTGTCACACCGACGTACACCATTACAGGAATCCTGTGCATCGATGGTGTGCACACGCGCACAATATACACAAATATATCTATGTTCTTATATTTGATATACCTTATATATCTTATATATATGTATGTTGTGTTTTATATTAATCTGTTTCAGTATAATATATGTGTTGTGATCATTTATGTGGGAGTTTGGATTTTCATATTGTTCTAACATAAGTGTATATATAAGTATATATAGAGAGATTTTAGAAAATTGAAAGTATTATATACGTTTACGTATGATCCCGTATGTATGGGTATACGCGCGCGCGCGCGCGCTCGCACGCACGCACGCACACACAATGCGTAACACCTCCACCACTTCGAACGAAGCTTCTACCACTTGTATCTCCTCGTCTTCTCTTCCTCTTTCTCTTCTTCCTCCTCCTCCACCTCCTCCAGCACCTCCTCTACTTCCAGCAACGCCAGCAGCAGTAGCAGCAGCAAGTAGACACTAATTTATTAATACCACTCTCTGACCGCTACTACTCTCCACGGTTACTCATCACGGTTTATTGACTTTCATTGCGATCTCGTCTCGTACGACGCGAACCTTCCTTTCGTCCTTTTCCACCCCCATTCGTGTGTCACTCTTTTTTTCTCTCTCTCTCTTTCTCTTTATCTCTCTCTCTTTCTCTTTCTCTTTATCTCTTTCTTTCTCTTTCTCTTTCTCTTTCTCTTTATCTCTCTTTTATTTTTTTACTTCTTATTTTATTTTTATATCTTTTTATATCTTTTTTTTTATTTCATTACACCATTTCGTTTTCTTTCTAGTTGTCTCGTTATTAAACTGTTTAAATGAACATTACAACACATCAATTTAATTGTTACTCATTTTGCTACATTATTAACACAACCCCTTGTTTATTATTATATATTTATATCAAAGTTTTAATTACATTTTTTCCGGGCTTCTTGTGTGTGTGTTATTCCTTTATACGGATAAGACGAGTGATTATAGAATTTACTTCTTTTTTTTATTTTTTTATTTTATTTTATTTTATTTTTATTTTTTTTTGTTTCTCATATGTCAGGAAATCGGTCTGCAAGCAGATAAATGAAAAATCACCTTACTATTTATTCTATTCTTCTATTTTTTCGTGTTTTTTTTTTCGAGACTTCTTTAAGCTTAATAATAATTAGTTAATATAATTTTAGGATCAAAATAGAAAATGCAGAATTAATTTTTTTTTAAATCACCTAGGAACTTTTAGCTCCACCCTAATAATAAAAAAAAAAATAATAAGAAATTTACGAAGAAAAATTTCTCACTGAACAAATTATTTTGCAATCTAATTGCAATCGTTAATTAACGTAAAATCTTAAAGAAAAGAAAAAAGTAACGGGAATATGTATCTTATCAATGTGACTTATGGAGGATAGGATAAATTCTTTCATAGCCTTGCATCTATTATTTATATTACTCGTATCACGTGTGCCTGGTACCGCTTTTCTACGACGAGAAAGAGACAATAGTGCGTGGAACAACCTGTTACTTCTCGTTCGTTCGTTCGATCAAGAAATTTAGTCCTCGCGAATAAGAACGAGCAAAAGGCGAGTCATACCAACGAATGAAGAATACTTTCGTAATTACGACAGGCGTAACAATTGCAAAACGTGTTAGCCAAGTGAATGGTCTTTTTTTTTTTTTAAACAACACAACAACGAAAAAAAAATAAAATAAAAGAAGAACACATATGTACACACGCACGAACATAATATGCACGGTTACAATGGTTCATATATGTTATAATATTAAAAATTTAGATCATTAATTTATGAAGTAACTTTGAGAAGCTCGTGTCCTAGTTCATTTGCTCGTTAATGAGGCACCATTGTTTAAAATATTTAAACTCGTATTAGAGAATCCTTTTGCTTCGTTATTCTTTTCTTTCTTTTTTTTTTTCTGTTATAGAAAATTGTACGATTATAGTGATACGAATATCGAGTTAAGAGAACTATAGATCTTTAACGAGCTTTAAACAAAAGGAACGCGTACGATGAAAATTGCTAAAAGACCGATTTGGAATATATGATGCAGCTTTTTCTTACGTAATTTGTGTTCTTCGAACTTCGTTAATGGAATTACGATCTTATTTTACATCACGAAGATTGCTGCTCGAGTAATTAAAATCCATCGCACACGTTGCGTAATCGATCCGACGATTCCTACGAGTATGTTCAACGAAAAAAATTAGATAAAGTTCTAAGTGATTTTTCTTTTCTTTTTTGGCCCTTGCTTTTTTTTTTCTCTATTAATCATTTTTATCAATGGCAAGAATATTGGCCCGGCTAGTCACACTTTTGTATGATTTTTTCTTCGTTTATTTTCTTGAAAAAATATCTCATGAGATCGTAGTTTCGAATATTTAAATGTGTTGCTTAAAAATGATGTTTAGAGATTCAACGTACGTTGTTTTCTATCTTGCAATGATACAACGTATCTTTCTTTAAACAATAACTTAGCCGCCTAGATCATCCCATTAGAATTTTATTTGTAGAGGACAAATAGACTAAAACAAGTTTATATAACTGATGTGAGATAGCTGCACTTGATATTATGGTAGAATAAATCAGGGATGCAGTTGCAGAAATTAATAGAAATTTAGGTATGTCAGAAACAGCATATTTAAAGCGGTGTTAAACTCGTTTTTGTGCAAGCGGGCAACATTTTGAACAACACATTTAAACAGTTTTATAATTTATTATATAACTTTTGAATAAAGCTTTAAATGACAATATGTTTGTATAATATTTAGCATAGAATCTATTCACGACGTTTGTACGAAAAAATTTTAGACACCCTGTATATGTATATAATTCACATATAAAATAATTACTAATAATAATTTTATCTTTTTCTACGTATATGCATACGTACAAGCAGAAAATGTATACAGATTTATAATATTTGTATATGTATGTGTATATTTAGAATAAATAAGATAAAATTATTTGACGAGATATGTTTAATGATAAATCATCAAAGATAAATTATTTACTGATGTCGTTTTAAGATCTTATTTTTAGCTCGTAAAAGGCTAGTCGAATCGATAGGTGGAACGATTGAACGCAGGTGCGTTCTAATGTATACATTTTACTTCTCGTTAAACACTACATATGTGCACATGTAACTATATATAACATGCTTGCTCTTGTATGTGTTTAATAAGTCACATAGTATATGATACCCGTTTTTCATATTCGTACGTATGCAGGACGAGACGTTTTAAGCCAATTTTCTTTTCAGATTATAAAATTACAAGCTTAGATTGTTTAAATTACAAGCTTAAATACAAGTCTAAAAGACCTAAAGAAATGAAGTAATTAATTTTTAAGATCATCTCGGAAATTTTGGTCCGATTCTGTACTCGTTCAATGCAAGTTAATTAAATTTGCAAATTGAAGCAGTAGTAAATACGAATATTTACATATATACAAATTATTAACATTTATTATCTTAAAGTATATTTTATCGATTATTACTCGTTCTGCTCGTTCATTCAACTTATCTTCAAGTAATCGGTGGTGGTTTTATTTTCGTATGAGTTTTTCTTTTATTAATAATTTTGTTTGCTTTTATTTTCTCGTTGGAATAAATGTCAATGATTTTTTGAATTTGTCACGAGGAGTACTACGTTGAGTTAGATAAAATTCGATATAAAAAAAATAAGAAAAAAACATTCATTGAGATAAAAGATAAAAGAACTCGATAACGTTATAAATTCTGTCGTGATCTCTTCGAAGAGGTCAAAAGTTAAATCGTTTGACAAAGATGATCAAAGAGGTCAGCTGATTCTATCATTGATACTATCGTTAGAACAATCAATGTTATTCCAGGTCAATGAACTTGAAAAATTTCTTGTCAAAATTCAACATTTTTCATGATTAAAAAAAGAAAGAAAAGAAAAGTGAATGGAAAATAAACTTATGGTGTACATATTTATGCAATTATGTATATAAAATGCAGACGTTCTTCATTCGTATTGGATGCATTTGAGGCCAATATATGCATTTAAAATAAAAAGAAAAAGAAAAAAAAAAATAGATTCCATATCTTTCTTGATAAAAAGAAGATGAAATAAAGAGAAAGTGAATGTATGCATTTATGTATTTCAGATCATACGCATTAGCATTTGAGGTTAATATTAAATTATATATATATTTGCGAGAAAAATTTTAGAATTTTTTTAAAGAGAAAAAAAATGAAAGTATTTCTGCTGATGTGGTATGTATGTGTATATATATGTACATATACTTAGGTATATTCTCCGTTAGGAGGTTTGCTCTGGTTGCTTTCGTCACGGCCTAGGATGCCAGGCCGCGTGCTCGGTGCCTGCCTTTCCTTTTGTTGCCGGAAGATCGATATATCGAGCTAAACCTGTGAGTGGGTCAACGCAATATCTACGTTTCTATATTACTTTGGTATACGATAAATAATATATATATATTTATTTATAACAGATCTAATTATACTTTATCTCTTGGATATATTTTAATTTAATTAGATTTGATTTTTTTTTTTTGGTCTCTTTTCTTTTTCGATTATTTTTATATTGCTTCAATTTGCAGTTTTTTCTCATTTCTTTCAAGTTCTACATCATTATCTTTTTATATTAAATTTATTTTTTTTTCACAAAGAGAGAGAGTGTATGAGAGAGAGAGAGAGAGAGACAAACTGAATAAACGATTATGTCGATTATATTTTTGTTTGGACGTAGAAGAGTAGTTTTTTCGTGTGATAGAGAAAAAATTGTAACGTGACGGTACATGAGTAAGGATGCTGTGTATTTTATACAGGCAAAATACAGGTCAAGGTTCGATGTACCGAATCAACCTTGACCTAAATCAATTGTGAAAAAAGAGATATACTCGATAAAAATGAATTTTAATGCTTGTAATGTTAAAAAGTTCGATGAAGATAATCGTACACGAAATAAATAATTATTGTACTTGTCTAAACGAAACACGTTTCTGTGACAATAATTAATAATTCATAATAATTTATTTTATTACGCGTGGTGTTTATATGTGTATTTTTATGGGTTATCTTAAAAGTCATCGAAAAGATTATCTGATTCGTTGCATCGAGTATTACAACAAAACTTGTCTTCTTCGGTCATTCATAACGGAACGTTCTTATGAATATGTATACGTATGCACATATGTGTTATTTTATTGATTATACAAAAAAGTGTAATGAGTCATGGTACGTAGTATTATTCGTAATCACAACCACTTGAAAATGTTCTCTCTCTCTCTTTCTCTCTTTTCTTTCTCTTTATGTTGATATTAAAATACGCGCGCGTGACTGCGCACGCGTACGTGTTTTTATCCCCTCTTGCTTTTTCTTTTTCTCTTTCTCTTTTTTGTTTATTAATTTTTCTTTTTATTGTTCCGAAAAAAAAGTCTCGAGGAAGTTGGCCCGTGTAACATAAGAAACGTGTGGCTCGTGAAACGAATCGATTAATTAGACATTATACTACGTGTGCATTAGCGACTCGTGTGCAACTGTGCACGTGACCAAATTTATTAATCACGCGCCTTTATTCGGAGACTCACTATTTTTCTTGGTAATATTTGTTCTTTCCTTATTTACGTATATCATCTCTTTCTCTCTCTCTCTCTCTCTATTTGTTTGATTTTTCTTTTCTTTTCATTGATAAACGATTTGTGTATAATAATTTCTTCAACGTCATTTACTCACGTGAGATTGAAATACATATGGTAGAACTATAGTTTATACGAATTTAAACATTTCGGTGTTAATTAACGATAAATTAATTAGTAATATTTGTATAATGTTTTTTGTTTTAATATGAAGTTACATTAAATTAGTAATTTAACCAAAAATTGGATATTTTTTAAACCATGAATTTTAAGAATTATACTATTTTGAAATTAAATTTATTGCAGTATTTTGATTCTCAATTTTTTTCAAGTCAATATAATATAAATAATAAGTAAACGTCGAAAATATGGTATGATTAATTAAAAAAAAGAAGAATTATTAAACATTTGTAGTGATAGAAAGGTAAAACATATATATATATATATAATAAGTAAGAATATAGAAACGTTATCGGAATCTTATATATGATTATGTCGGTGAGTCTTATAGGTAAGATCTCGAATTTATGCAAGGTAAACATAGTCGGCTAGTTGAAACCAGATACGCGGCACGACATACGCGAAGTATGACAATTAGCGTCTAAAGATTGGTATAATGCGAGCGAGAAAAACTAGACAACACTTATTCTTATATACTTTTCCATATACATATATATACGTATACTTATCACATACTTCTCATCCTCTCTACTATGCATCAATGAGAATGGGAGAAGATGCATCAACAACCACCACCCATCACCACTACCACCACGTGTGCCTTCGAGAAGTATAGAGCAAAGTGCTTTCCCCATTGTTGCGATTGTTTGAGAAAAATAAGCCAAAAAATTGAGGAAAAGTCATTGAAGAAATGCTTTTTTTCTATTTTTCTATTTTTCTATTTTATTTGTTTTTTTATTTTCAGTTCTCTTGAGTTGCAACGAAGTGATAACGACGATATGAATAAAATATGTTAGTCGAAAATATTGTCACTTGTAAATTTTAAAATTTGTACTTATTAAATTTTTGTACAAAAGAGATTAAAATAATATTCAAGTATATTATGTAAATTGTTTTGTCTATTATTAATCGTTGGTATTAATTAATTTTCGAAGTTTCTTTTTTCAATTAATAAAATAATATAGCATGTAAGTGAGATTTTTATCAATCCTATTTTTTTATTATATGAAAAGAAAAAAGGTAAGACAATAAATCCTGATCGATTATATGTAACATAATTACTCACAAAAAGACCGTAGGAGTAGTCAGCAAAGATGTATCATCATCATCATCATCATCATCATCATCATCATCATCATCCCGTCTTAGAATCTTGCTCCTTCAAAACTCGAAGTCTCTCCCTTATTTTTTTCTTAACGACTTTTAAATCCAACTTACGTACGTGTTCTGCTTTTTTCGATAATCAATATAGTCTTAAGTCACGATAAAGATAATAAACGGAGAAGAAAATAGAATTTATTAAACGAGGAGGGAAGAAAGAGGAAAGAAAGAAAAAAAAGGAAAAAAAAAATGCAAAGGAGGGTTATGGAAGTAGTAATTGAACTGTTGCAAAAAGTGATACCGAAATCAAAAAATATCCCCCCTTTTTCGAAAAAAAATATTTTCTCGCTTGACCAGTCGTAAACGTACGACCTCGAAGACGCGCGAGGATTAACTGTCGCGTTTCTGTGCACTCCGAGAGTAGTTCTCCCCTCTTTTACTACCTCCAATTGTGGGAGGGAGAAACTAAGAGAGACAGTGACACTGATAAAAAGAGAGAGAGAGAGAGAGAGAGAGAAGATGACATCAATGACGGAACACCGTGTTGCTAGCCCTCACCCCCTCCTCTTTTTTTTTACCTACCCACTTCTTTCCCTTGCATGAATTCTGGTATCTAATAATTAGGATTAGGAATACAAATTTTATCGTAAATAACAATTCTTTGTAATTTAGAAAAATTTGTAGACACGTGGCTGTTTGATTATTTTTTGTACGAAAACAAAAATTATAAAATTTATTTATTTTTTTGTTTTGTTTTAAGACGCAATCCTTAGTTTTGATATATTACAAAATTAGTAATACACAATAAGATATGAAAAGAAGTATTTTTTGGTATTCCTATTTGGGTGATATCATTTTATATGATTTAAAACAAAATTCGAGTTATTATGTGGACTTGTGTAAACAAAAAGATTGTAGATTTTTGTTGAGGTATCAAATGTAATTATTTTATTTTCGATTCTCCTATCATTTATCCAATGGATTTGCGATCCTCTGAGTACGCGCATTCTCACTACAGGTCTCTCTCTCTCTCTCTCTCTCTCTCTCTCACTGTTTCTCTCTTTTTTCTCTCTTCTACTTATAGAAGAGAATGACAGTGACGGATCAATGGGTGGCACCTACCGCAGCATCCCTTCTTATCAGTTGTTCATTTTATCATGCTCTATACGTAATCTAAATTCTATTATCTCATTCTCTTAAAAATGTTTTCGATAAAAAAGAAAAACAATTTAATATCTCGTTAATATGTTCCTATTTTTCTTTTTTTTTTCTTTTCTTAATCGAACGATTGAAATGAATATTACTTTTTAACGAGATGTGATGGTAGATTATTACGAAGTGTGAAATTATCATAGTTCAAGGTATTTTTGAATGAATAATTTTTGGAATAAAAGTTCTTCGGGTCGAAGGTCTCACGTTTCGCTCGGTACTCGTGGGAGACGTTAGAAGTATAATAAATAAAACTGACAACGAGATAATAGACAAATTGACCCTAAACACATCCGACCGCTCCCGTCTCTGTCGGAGAGTATCAGAAGGACCTGTTTTGTCGTTAGGGCGGAAGGGGCGCCTGATGTTTTCTTCCCTTCCTACAGGAGTGAAAACAATCCCAAATAGCATTTCGGTGAAGGAAGGGGAAAGAAAGATACACGTACCGTGACGCCATCTTGAAAACTACAAAATGATTTTTTAAAAAGAAACAATAATTTTCTAATCAAATACCTCGTCAAATGAAACGCATGAGAAAAATGAATATACACATTTTGATTATTATTATTATTAGTATGATTTATGCGACTTTGATTAGCATATCTATTTATGTGTTTACATTGTTATTGATTTTAGGCATATACACACGTATTTGCATAAATTTAATCATAATTTTTTTGGTAATAAAATATAAGATATTAATAAAAAATTAGATAATAATAGAGGCTATGCATATAGAATATATGTAAAATGATTGTAATTACAATACAAATAATCTGATTATAATGAAAGAATTTACAGAATAAATCATTTTGATAATGAGAACTTGTAAAGGAAGGAAAACATATTGTATATAAGATAAAGACTTTTTATAAAGAAAGTTTATAAGCAAAGTGGTGAACGCTACGTGCTTTAGTCGATAATAAGGAAAATTGCATTGGGTTACCGACCTGGCAGTTGCAGTTACGATTACATCTATCTCGTGATCAAGTATGCAGCAGTAAAAGAGACACGTTTCACGTGATGAGATACGATATAACTCGATGCATTTATATGTGTGTATATATATATATATATGTGTGTGTATATATATATATATGTGTGTAAGTGTGGTCATTAACAGCCTTCGGCAAGAGAGACGTTTATATATCCTCTGATATTCTTACATGATGTTGCTATGAGTTTCTTTTCCATGAATTGAGATGATAAAATATTTCTTTTATGTACATATTATTGTACCATATCAATCACATGTACGTAATATATTAATTTCTATCAATTTTTAATTAATAAGAAAATTTATTATATTTTTTGTGTGTTATCACTTATTTTTGTTCATATTATTTTAGATTGAAGTAATTGTTAAATCTAATGATGATTTATTGAGTCAAAGTAAAATTAAACCGACAGGGATGTGATACCAAAGGTCAAGGTGTATTACCATAATATGTATGTCTCTATCATACTTGCATAAATTAATATTGTTCGTATTAATATATATTTGATTTTTGTTAATATTTACAAAAATAGCTTTGTGTTTCTTATTTCTTACATGTGATTCGAGCAACATGTAATATGTAGCTATTTAAAAGTAACAGTAGGCGGGAATTGTTAAATGAATATAAATCGAATACAACAATATTTATATAATAAATAAATATTTTAAATATTTAATTGAATATAGGCTACTTTATATATTTGATTTTTTTTTATATTAATTTTTTTTAATATAATTATTTATCGTTTTATTTGACATTGTTAATATTTTTGATTAATATTAACAAATGTAGTTATGGTTTTTTTTTTTTGAATTTATTATAATTTATTGAGTCAATGTAAATATTAAATTTTAAACGTTAATTAAAAAGGATATTATAAAGGAATAAATACATTAATTACAGTATTGTATTGCACTTATTCGGTACACCTTTATCATCACGTTTTTCAAGGATGAATGGACCAAATAATTGTTGCTAATCACTTTGCACTCATTACTAACTATAAAAATCACTTCCAATTATCGCTTTTAACGAATGCCTCAGAAACGAAACGCTATGTCGTTATTGAACTACGTTAATGATTGTTAAAATATTCGACCCATTTGTTACGTCATCTTTTATCACGTCTCATTTCTCTTTTATTTCTCTTTATCTCTTTTTTCGATAGATTTTTATGAAAAAATAAGTTTTTCCTCAATGTTCAAATATATATATCGTAATAATATGTTGCTAGAGATATTTTTGGAAAATTCGAACCTTAGATCGTAATGATCGTCTTTGAAACTTTTATGTTAGTTACTCGCTAATTTCTTTTATTTATGTTGCTTCAATATGTTCTAATTAGTTAAATTCACACCGAATATCATATATGCGTAAGCTTTACAAAACAGTGCACAAGTATTTGCTTATCAATGATTAATTTTTATTACAATTTTTTAAATTGAGATGTTACATGATTTCGTTATTTATGAACCGTTTAAACCTTATTAATTTGTACAATTTGTTTGTTGTTTTAATTATTTATTGTGTTAGAACAATTTTATCTTATTATATTTGCATATTTCTGTTTTTCTTTCCTTTTTTTTTTGGCAAATTAGATAAAACTGTATAAATCTTAATTAGCACAAAAAAGTTGGCATAGAATCGCAACAGCAGAAAAAAATGAATAAGTGCTCTTAATTGATCACTAATTGCCATAATCCATATATAATTGCTTGCTTTATTAATTAATTATTATATACTAATTGTTATTAATAATTGAAAAATTGAAAACGTTTTTTCTCATTTTTAAGCAAAGCAATGAAGTTTTCAACAGCAGAAAATAATGAATAAGTGCTCTTTATTTTTTATATCTTCTTCAGAAGGATTATACAATTGTCGTGATATTATAATAATAATAAAATATAATAGAAGTTAATGTGTGTGTATCTGTGTGTGTGTGTGTGTAGGGAAGCCTGTTATTAAACAGTTACCGTACATAAAAGCAGTACTTCACTATCTAAATGTTTTCAAACTATCAGCCGTATATAAAAAAAGTTCGTATGTTTTACGTAAAGAATCCTTAATGATTAAATTACAATTTTTCTTAAAAATATATTGTACATATATATATATACTTAAACTTTAACATTTCACTTTAATATGAATGACTATGAAGACGATTATTGAATTCAAACGGTGAGTAAGTAACGGATAGTAGGTTTTTATTTTTAAAATATCGACTGTTGTTAATGGAAGTTTCTACTTTAATATTATTGACCGTCACCAACCTTAATATAAAGTATTACCGACGTAGACTAAAATAAATTAGAAAACTACAATTACCGACGATCGATATTTTTCAAAGTAGAAAACTGCCGTTACCAACGGTAGATAAGATAAAGGTAGAACACTACTATTACCGATATGGTGCTTAGCCGGCCTGCCACTAAAGTGGCTTTTGCGAATATTTTTTCCAGGTCGATGCGCCACTATAGTGGCTCACTCGAGTAGCTTACTTGCTCACCGTTTGAATCAAATAATTGTCTTCATAGTTATTCATATTTAAGTGAAATGTTAAAGTTTTAGCATGTACAATATATTTTTAAGAAAAAAAAGTTTTTTTGTCAAATAAAAAAACTGATGAGATTATCGTACAAACACGTTCGTGTAAATACTTCGTTCCTAAATTTGTCTCGTTTGCAGAAATAATTTAGAAAAGTAGTGGGCAAAGACGGAAATAGGAAGAAAAAAATTGAAAAGATGGTTAGTCAACGACACACGGTTGCATTAGCGAGCAACCTAACATCATCAACTTCCTTCGAAGGGATTTTGTAAATATGTTTCTACGAGGGAGCCCTTCTCTGGGTTCTTTCATTCTCTTACAGTTAATTATTAAGGTAGCGCGTGAATTGCGTGACCAACATCGTCCCACGAACCCGGAACTATTTAATAGCAACTACAACATTGACTTTTCTATTTGATCTCTATATTTATCAAGAACTTTCAACATTTTCTTGATTTGTGTCTACGTTTCATTTTACTATTAACTAAATTGTCTTTTTTAAAGAATTATGATTTTGGTTATATATTTTTTAGGAAGTTGTTATCATCACTCCTACTTTTTTAGGTAGTAATTATATAAAAAATATTAAATATAGCTATATATATTAAATATTAAGTATATTTTACACCGAGTTCTATACAGTATAGAAAATAGTAATGGAATATAATAGATTGCAAATTTCTCATTCATAAAAATATTCCATCCGTAGAACTTATGGTTAGTTAGAAAAAGCAAGAAACTTTCGGTACGATCAAATATTTTTAAAATAGGTAAATGAATTCTAAATTTTTTTTATATAAATTAAATTTATTTTTTACAGATATATATACAGAATTTTACAATTAGTATTGAAAATCGATTTATATAGCTTAGTATTGTAGACTAATAAGCAAACTTTTAAGTAGCATTCTTTCCGAATGCTCGCAAATCCTAAAAAATATTAATATAAATATAAATAACGCCATTTACATATAATTATTTGATTAAAACAAATAAAGTAATAATAGGAATGGGATGGAAAAAGAAGAATAAAAAATTACTCGACATACATAAGTACAAGTATGTGTATGCATAAAAACATATATATAGATACGTGAAAGGTTTAAGTTAAATAGTAAAAGTATTCTTTTTTTTTTTTTTCGTTCTTCTCGTGAACAATTGATTTAACACTTATTATTGTAACGTTATCTCTATATATTATTTGAATTCTTGAATCTGAAAGGTTTCACTCGTTTTACTTAGTCTTCGAACTTTGTCATTATTATTGTTAATCGACCAACGAACGAACGAACGAACGAACGAACGAACGAAGTATAGAAAGAAACTGTTCGTTTTCTTCGCGAAGGCGGAGCCATATTAGAACGTATCTGTGATTGTTCGCTTGTTTATATGTGTGTGTGTGGCGTAACAAGTGAAATTGTATCGCGTTCGACGTTCTCGATAGAAAGTGCTTTTCTGTTCGTGCAAGAATATAATATACATATCTAAATAAGCAAGCGAATATATACATTAATAAATCAAATCAACATAAACGACGACGACGACCACGACGACGCCATTTTATTGATAACAGATACGCGTAAAAATGCAATTACTTTGATCGCATGATTAGTTTTAAAACGAGTCGATAATTAATTATGTAAGTATTTCGATGTATTTAAATATTTATTGATATTTTGTTTTAATTATTTCACTTTAAATCATTTTTCTTTATTTCGTTTTTCTTTTTTAATGGAATTTGTGGAATATATGAGTCGCTCGTTTGGTAAATTTGATTAATTTTAAAAAAGAAAAAGTAGAAACATTTGAAAAAATTATATTACTTGTCGAATTATTTATTGTTATACTAGTAATACAAATTTGTAGTTTTTACTAGGCTTGCTTTAGCCACGTTGGATTACTATTTCTCGTCAAATCACTAAAGTCAAGTAACGTGGGCATGGTTAGTAAAATGGATGGGGTGGCCCGTTCGGAAAAAGAAAACCTGTGTTCTGTTGACTCTAGAGAGAGGTGGTAAAAGGTGGCACGATCTCTTTGGTAGAGTCGGATAAGTGTTGGAAGGTGTTCGTATAGAAGTCTATCTAGAACCCATAAAATGGGAAAGTAAAAAGATAAAAATTTGAATTTTTTATTAAAATTGCTTTGGCTTGTGATTGGATCGTATATATTCTATATTTATATTGATTTATATATCATAAAATAGGTTACTATAATTAAAAAAAAATTATTAAGACAATGATTAATGTAAATTTTAGATTCTTATATTTTTCAATACACATACATGTCTGTATATATTTCATTAACCAATAATTATAATGGAGATTTTAATGGAGACAAATTTTATAATGGTAATTTCATTTATCATAGATCACATGTCCCACGTAAAGTTATATAATGTAAATTAGGTTCCTATAATGAAGATAAAATTATTAACACTATAATTATATTTCTTAATATACAAGCATACATATACGTGGGTGGGTTGAAAAGTTTTGAGACTACAATAGAAACAATTTCTTTCTCGATCAAATTAACTTTCAATTTTTCAACATAGTCGCAAAAATTGTAGAAATAAATTAGACTTTTACAGTTTTCCATGTATTTTATTTACCAATAATTGTAATGAAAATTATAATGGAGAAAAGTATTGAAATGATGATCTTTTTTTTTTACGTTTAGTGTCCTTGATCGATTCTGAATTGAAGCTATTCTCACATCGCGAATCCGGCTTTGGCTAACGGGTCACGCATACTTTGAAACATAATGTTAGTGATCCCAAACTGTAGGTGGTATATACTTACATACATCCATATAGTGGCTACAATATGTCCGTTACAAGTAACACACCCACCTTTATTTCATAATGTGGATCGGTGCCCCGTACATTCTAAAACGCGTTCTAACGTCTCTTTTCTAAACGTCTCCTCCTAACGACTGTTCTAACCTAAAGCCATCGACACAGGTTTCATTACACAGTGCTTTACATAAGCCATGGACCGTGCATAAGAGGAGGTGACGCTTGAGAAGTTAAGAGGAAGAGCATGATCACCTTTTTATTTGTGCGTATGTATATGTAAATGTGTCTAAAAGAGAGAGAGAGAGAGAGAGAGAAAGAGGGACATATAACACTCTCTCGTGCACCAAGGAACTTCTTCTTTGCATCTCTCGCGAACTTTGCAGTTTTAGCGATGGCTTCGAACGAGCCGCGAGTACGAACAAATTTTTACCGATTTATTTGAATTTTATTACAGTATATTTTGTTGATTTTAAATTACATATTATAATAACGTTCTACTAATGTTTACTCTTTAATAGAAACTAAAAAGTTTTGTAGTAAATTTATTCATCGATACTTTCTCTTAACTAATCGTTTTTACTACTTTAGAAACTTTTTAATGATCCAGACAAAATTATTCCAATTAATTTCTCAATATCATTTACAAATACTTTGATTAAACCTAGATAAACTTTTGGTAGATAATAGGTATTTTATTGATAATAAAAAAAAAAAAATGCATGGAAATTCGAGTAAAACACAAGGAACTTGAGACAAATGTTTTACGTTAATAAATTTAAAAAATTATCCTTTTTTTTGTTTTAATAGCATTAACTTGATGATTTGTATCAGAGTAGGATTTGAAGCCATCGTTTAAAAAAGAGTTAAAAGAGACAGCGAAGGCGGCAAAAGACGACGAAAGAAGAAACGCTTCTTCTTAGTCGCGGCCTACTCGTTGATGCACACCACTCTGGGTGCTGAATCATAGGATAAACATAGCCAGAATATATCCTCTCTTCCTGAAGTTTGCACGCACATTATTATAATGCGCGTTGGACTCGTCGTTTCTTCCTTCGTACCTTCGTTCTTTCGTTCGTTCGTTCGTTGGTTCGTTCGTTGGTTCGTTGACTAGAAGAACGTTAACTCGTCGAGACGGGTTCTAAGCGGATAATGCGAGTATATATCGTTTAGATCGTGATTTTCTACTTCGTCTTACCTATACTTTATATTAAAATACTTATAAATACACGTTACCTGTTAAAAGTTAGATATCGAATCGTAAATTAAAAAAAAAGAAATAGAACGTTATTAAAAAAAAATCAATACATTTAGAGCAGGGTTGTCAAACCAGCATGAGACTCAGTAATATTATAAACTTCCTTAAAACGTACGTTCTATATTATTTATTAAATTTCTTAATTTAACAACTATCGTTAGAATTAGTACGATTTTATAGATAATTTTTGTTCTCTTTAAACGTACTCACAATTGCATTTTAAAATAATCCAGGTAGATTTGTTTGTCAAAAAATATTCATACGAGTATAAATATATTTTATTTACATTTTTTGTTATTTCATTTTATTCAAGTATTATATTTACAGTGTAGGCTAATCCTGAAAAAGAAAATTAATCTACGAAGTCACGAAAATGAATGAATTAATATTCTAAATCGCTTAGAAATATTTTTAACTCGATGTGTTGCACATATCTATGAAACATATTTGACGATATGATAAAATTAATATATAGAGGAAATTATATTATGAAAAGATTATTTATAATAAATAGATTAATTTCCTCTTATTTTTAGAAATTGAAAAAAAAAAAGAAGAAAACATAACAAATTGCAATGGGATTTGCAACGAGATTTGCAACGAGATTTGCAACGAGATTCGTTTTTTTCTTTTTTTTTTTCTTATTATATCTTATGAAATACTCACACACGGCGTATTTAATTAAATTAGTCTTCAAACGAAAATCACCTTTCTCTCTCTTAAAATAGTCTCTAGTCGGCATATCGAGTCGCACTGGTTCTTAAATCGATCGATCGATCGACGTTCACATCCTGGTACAGACGTAATATCTCGGAACCTCGAATCCGTAGCTCTCTGATTGAGTCCCAGTAGTAGCAGTTATTACATACGACTTATTTAAATTTTTTCCTTTTGATTTTTCTTCCTTGCACGAGAGAGAAAGTTTAACTTTTTAAGCGACACCTTTCCCTTTACTTCCCCCTCCCCCCGTTGCTGAAATAATTAAGTTCTCTTAAGATATTTATGAATGATCGATAATGATCAATTAATTTCTAATAAGATTATTAAGATCAAGAATAATTGTTATTAAAAAATGAATGAGGAATACGAAAAATGAAAATTAGTAAAATATAATTAAGAAAATTTGAAGTGACAAAAATAAGGGGAATAAAAGCGTTTAAATTTATAGTATTAGAAGAATTTAGAAAAATAAGCATTAAAGTAACATATAATATATGGATTAAAAATATAAAAGAAAAGGGATATCGAAGTGGTGTTTTGTTCTTTCTTTTCTTTTTTTACGAGATCACAAGCGCGTTAATTTAAGATCAAATTGTTTCTTTCTCTGCATATCTTTCTCTTTTCAAAATCCTTTCATTTTCCGAGTTTCGAGTTCCGTTATTTGGAGTACAGTGCACTAACAAGGAACTACGACGATAGTCAAGATCAGTGAAAACGTTAATTACTACGGAGAAATCATTAATTATGTCGCTCCTACGTTCTCTGTAATGTATATATATATCTCGAAACATTATCTCTCTCTCTCTCTCTTTCTTTTTTTCTTTCTTTCTTTCTATCTCACGAATTGCATTTTTCCTTTGACGTTAACTATGCGAAGTGCTCCCACGACTGAAGTACTGAAGAACTTCTTCAAGATCACGGACTCGCCGACGATTCTTTTAATTATTCTCTCGACATTTTCTTTCTTTTTCTATTTCTTTCTTTCTTTCTTTCTTTCTTTCTTTCTTTCTTTCATCATTTTTTTTTCTTTAGTAATGTGTCGGCATTCACGAGCTCGTACGTACAACTTAATAACGCGGCCGATTCGTTGCGATCGAGAAAGGATTTACTATTACGATCTCTTCTAGCTCGCTTGTTGCGTGTTCTCGTCTTTAAAACACGAACACTCTATCCTGCGATAAAATTTAATCCTTTTGCTTGCTCTTTATTTATCTACCTTCTTTTTTTTCTTTCGTTTAATTTTTTTTTTGTATCATTTGTTCGCTCACGAAGCTTTTGCTCCTATATATTATTGTGCAGTAATATTTTTACGAGCAATAAAATATAACTATCACGTGTCGCATAATTTATTCTAACAAATAATAATCATTATTTAGTTTTATGTATTTATGCACTTTTTTTTTTTTATTTATAATTAAAAAAGAAACCCATTATTGTCGTAGTAGTATATCGATGACAGAACAAAAAATTCATTAGCTCGATCCGATATGAATTTGTTTTTGTTTGTCTTTTTTTTTTATTTTTTTTTATGTTCAACAGTTACATAAATATTGTCACGAGGTAATATTTTTTTTTCTCTTTTTTTGCGAACGTGTAAACTCGTCAGACTTGAATCGCGTAATTATTTGATTCTTTGTATTTTTTATTCGTAATTATTGTCAATTAATTTTTAACGACGTCTCTAACGATCGACTATGCGACGCGGCAGGCACCTATTTTTTTTTTTTCAGAGTTCAATTTTGTTAAAATAAGTTGGAAGGACGATGGTCGGTAATTAAAGAGAGACACGGACAGTGAATGATCATTGCGTTTCTTCGACAATGGCAACAACTCCCGCATGCGGGAGTTTTCGTAAACAATATGGCGCGATTTCTTTGCTGAGAACGGCAATTTAAGTGACACCTAAGTAATATATATATATATATCTATGCGTATATATGTGTGTATGTGCACATACGTGCAAGCAAATCTGTGAGAATGTGCATTTCATTTTCCGTTTGCAATTTACTTTCCTACGACGCGTTAATTAATCTATTCCCCTAATTGTGTTAGCTAAAGTCAATATTAAGAGTGTGCGGGACGATTCGAAAGAACAGAGGTCTTCCTCAAATACTTCAAACTGCCAAACTTTCAAGAGGCCAACATCAATTTCTTAGAAATGGCCATATTTTATTACAAGTATGGAATAATGGCAAAAGGAACGTACACATGATCTCGACAATACATTCTGCATAAATGGCGGAATCTAG
Source organism: Polistes fuscatus (assembly GCF_010416935.1). Lineage (NCBI taxonomy): Eukaryota > Metazoa > Arthropoda > Insecta > Hymenoptera > Vespidae > Polistes > Polistes fuscatus. The sequence continues at coordinate 11,156,996 of NW_025113140.1, read as the reverse complement.
AAACAGAAACAAGACATCAGATTGTCCCATACAGAAGCCTATTTCAATAATAGATTATAATAAATATATGAAGGGCGTAGATCGCACTGTCCTATTACTCCATTTTTAGGAAAACAAAAAAATGGACGAAACGTGTCGTAATGTTCTTCATCAACTGTGCACTTTTTAATTCCTTTAAAGTATATACAACTCTGAACGGACAGAAGATTACATATAAAAATTTTCCGCGCAAAGCGCCACTTTCACTGATAAAAGACTGCGAAACTGAAAAACAAGATAAAGGTCTATCTAATTCCGAACCCACAAGAACCACATCCCGATTTGATTATCCCGGAAGATTGGCAAATTTCGGAAAGCATAAACTGGTAAATATAGTGATTAGCGGTCCATGTAAAAAAACCCCTACGACAATGCAGAGTTTGTGCAAGTAAAAAAAAATTAAGCAGAGCAGGTTTCGCTTGTAAATACTGCAACGTCCCACTACACAAAGGTGACTATTTCGAGCGGTATCATAGTTTTAAAAAATATTAAACAACTTCTTTTTTCGACAAATATTGTTATATGGATTATGGTATATTTTATGTAAATAATAAACTTAAAACGATTGTAATAGATAAAATAAATATTATTTAACACTAATATGATTAAAGTAAAAGATTTTATTAAAATTGGTTATCTGCGGCTGAGTGGCCGGTGAAAAGGGCATAGTATGTTCGAACCGCTACCGGTCGGTAAAGTTAACATTAATTATGTTAACGTTAATTATGTTACTTTCCAAATTTCCCGCGGTTGACGTTAAAATTTAAGTTGCCCCCAACATTTGATGAATAACAAAATTATATTTAATTTAAAGTAGTGAAATTCGTGACATTAAAATACATCTATACACATACATACGTACATGAAATAGGGATAAGAGAGTCAAGTAATTAAGATCGAACACACTGTTGTAGGACTTTTGAAATTTTTCGGGAAAAAAAATGACAAAAAAAATAATAAAAAACTAGGTACCATTGTAAATATGGAATCTCGATACGCTCGGTGATATTCCATTGTCGTAATAACACCATCAACATTGTCTTCTCTCTCTTTCTCTATCTCTATTTACCGATCCCAATCCCAAGAAGTCGCGAAGCCCATCGCGAAGAGCACGGAAGTGTGGCGAGTTTTACGAGGCAAGAGACTGTTTTTTTTTTTCTTTTTCAGTGTTAAAGTACGGCATTTGTGTTTCGGTCAGTGGACTTGAATCATTGAAAGAAGACGAATAAGATTTACAATAAAAGGAAAAAGAAAAAGAAGAGAAGAATAAGAATAAAAGGAAGCTTAGCTAGCTGAAAGGAACGAAGGAAAGAGAGAACCCATCTTCGATCTGTGGAATACCTCTTCAACGAACTGGAATTCACGATATATAATATATATAGATCATGTACTTATACTTATAACTGGTTTATATTCGCAAACTAAACCATGATTTTTCTCTTACAAGAAAAAATTGATAACTTCGAAATAACGATATCATTTTAAACGTCCTTCCTTTTAACACATCAATCCTCATACAAACCATTATTAATTGTCATACGCGTTTAATCGATCATCGATGACTGTTATCTCGTGCTGATTTATTTTCTGTCTCCTTCGTTAACGTCATTTAATGATTATTGTTGAAAGACAAGCTAATTAATGTGTAATATAAATTTTCTTTTTTTATTTTTAATTAAATTTGCATATGTATATTTTTATGTTTTTAAGGATTGTCAAACTTTCACTTTCAATGTTAAATATTTTTTGTATTTTTTCCTTATGAAAACGAATATATATAATTGATCGATACCTAACATTAACGACCGATTATAAAGATGAATAATTTTCGATGATTAAAACGGATCAAATAAAATACGTCGATAACTTCTGTGACTGTTCAAGGTCGAAACATCATGATGACCTGTCGTATATAAACGATGGATTCGTTCTAATAAAGGGCAATCGAACAACAGGAATGCAGAAGAGGCGAGGTCGATTTCAAACAAGTATCACGGAGGTCTACACATGTACATACGTACAGGGTGTCTCAAAAAAAGTGAACGATATTTTATCGAATGATTTCAATATATTCCAACGATAAAAAAAAATTGTTTAAATCTTTTAGAAATTTATTTAATAAAATAATTTAACTGATAAATAATCGTATCGATGAATTTTCAAATGATCCCGGCCTGTATAAAAATAAATTCAAATTCAAATTTGAATGATTCAAATTGTGAACACTTGTTGATCGAAAGTTATATTTTATTGATTTAGTTTAATATTATATTTGAGGTAAAATTTATTTATTATTTCAAGACACCCTGTATTATACATCCGTCTCTTTCCATATCTGTCAGCGATATTACAATTCCAGAGTTGTTGAGAAGAGAGTATCAAAGTTGCTAACGTAATGTTGTAAGTAACTCAACGACCTACGACGATGCCACGTACGTAAGAAAGAGAGAGAGAAAGAGAGAGAGAAAGAGAGAGAGAGAAAAAATATTGGTATCTGTGTCGTAGGAAAGGATCGAACGGGAGAAGAGCGAATAGAAAATATGGCCATGATATTTACTAAAGCCTCGGCATCCGCGTGAAAGTGTTCGCTTCTCGGTTAGTGCAACGTATACGGACATTCGCATAACGAATACCTTTAACCAAATAACGATTATGGCTTGGATATAAATTATGCTTCATAATATATATATATACATATATATTTATTTATGTATATGTATATAAAAGTATCTATGCATATGTTTTTTTATTATAGTGCATACCAAGGAGATCACTATTGAGTAAGTGTGATCTTAATTTTATTTGAAATAATAGATTTATGTGGATTTAGTCAGTATGCGATATCTTACTATATTAAAAAATATATAGATATATTTATATAAAGAGGAGTGTGTTTTGGTATAAAATATAAAAAAAAAAACAGAAATATTGCAAAAATATTATTAAATAATAATTTTATATATTTTACAATTAAAATATTTTATTATATAGTAATTAAAAAACATAATATACTATAAATATTTATTTTATTAGAGAAACCTTTTTACTATATTTTATTATTATTTGAAATAACAATTTTATATATTGCATTAGGAATACAGAACGTAGACTCCTAAAGTTCATATTATTTTTTTTTTATTTATCAATCTTATTTCTGTTCACATTTAGCGACAGAAAAAAAGGGTAAAATAAAAGGATCTTGTTATAAGAGGCGAATATGATATTACATTATAGGAACGCTGAAAATAACAGGGAATAAAAGTGGCCCATAAAAAGGTTGGCAATACCGGCACAAATTTAAGCGGCTACGGACGTTTAGGAGTATCTAATCCCGAATGAAATCAATTTTGCGTTAAGGGAAAAAAAGAAGGAGAAAGAAAGTGAGAGAGAGAGAGAGAGAGAGAGAGAGATCAAATATCTCTGAAAGCTTTTTTTAGTCAAGATAACACGAGTTTTGGTAAAGTTGTATAAATTCTTTCGAAACTCGTCTCCAAAATCCCATGATTTTGTTTAGTTTTATTCTTTTTTTTTTTTTAATTTTATTTCTTCTTGACTTTCTTCTTCCTTTCCTTTGTTATTTGCAAAAGAGAGAGAGAGAGAGAGAGAAGAATTCTCTCCAAAATAGATTTGACCGCCCACTAAAAACATTCCAGGGCTATAAAATGTTTCTATCCCTTCGTTGGCACAGGCAAAAGTATCCTAAAAATAAGACAACAATAAGATAAATATTTCTGTGGAATAAATTAGCCATAAAAAGGAATAAAATAGAGAGAAAGAGAGAGAAGAAAAAGGAAATTTATTGTTTTAAGGCGGGGATACAAAGTAACGACTAATTGGGAAACAAGATCATAACGGTATATGATAATTATAAAATACATAAACATAAATAATATTGAAAATAGGTTTAGGAGAAACGATCTTAAATGATCCAGAGAGATGAGATCTCTCTTATAAATTATATCAAGAAATAATGAAACATTTGTTTGAATTTATTCGAAATTAATTTTAAAAACAGTCCATTAGTGTTAACACGCGTTGACTGTCACGTCGGTCAACCGTAACCGGAATTACCACATTGTTTTATATCTAATGTTACAATTAGAATTGTAACTTATATGGGGAGATATAGAAAATTTGTGTACGACGGTTAACGTGTTAACATTAATTATTATAAAAATTATTAGATAAGTATATGTATAATTTGAACAATGGTAGCAAGTTTAAAGAATGTTCTCCAATATGGAGGGATACCGATTAATCATCATTGATTAATGAGTATACTACTACTACTACTACTACTATATTTTGTACAATGGTCAACCTTTTAACACTAATTATTATAAAAATGATTAGATAAGTACATATATAATTTGAGCAATGGTAGCAAGTTTAAAGAATGTTTTCCAATATGGAGGGATACCGATTAATCATCATTGATTAATGAGTATAGTACTACTACTACTACTACTACTACTACTACCATATTTTGTACAATAGTCAACGTGTTAACACTAATTATTATAAAAATTATTAGATAAGTATATATGTAATTTGGACAATGGGGTAAATTCTCCAATATGGTGGGATACCGATTAACCATCATTGATTGATGAGGATAGTAGCAGTGGTAGTAGTAGTACTACTACTTCTACTACTGTAGTAGTAGTCGTACCCTTCGGGCTTTGGAGACTTCTTGCGAAGAAGGACAGTAGAGTAGGGGGATACGAGGTGGTACGGGTACCTTTCTCGTGGCGCTCGTCTCGTGGAATGGCAAAAAGAGAGGAGAACCTCTCTCTGACGTCACAACGTGTTCCCTCGACAGTGCCGCTAGGTTCTCACTCGTTCGCCGACGTTCGGCCCGTTCGGTTCATTTTTGTGTTTCTTCCTCCTATTGGTCATTCATTATTTTCCTCTTTCTTTCTTTTTTATCTTTATCTTTTATCTTTTATCTAACTCTCCTCTTTGTTTGGTTCTTCATTCAATCTTAAAAAACCCCGTTGCACTCATTTCATACACCCATTTTTTTGGTGTCCATCTTTCGTGATCGAAAAAAACGAACCAAATTTAGAAGAAGAAGAAGAAGAAGAAGAAGGGAGGACCTATTTTTTGTTTTGTGAGAATTGGACTTACGTTAAGGAATCATCGAAATGAATTTAACAGTGTTGACGAATTTTTTATACTTTCGTTTTATATTGAGACAGTGTCGCGTATTATGTGAGGATTCGTAATTAATTTCTGTTTGTTTGTTTGTTTCATTTTTTTCTTTTTCTTCTTTCGTTTCTTAGTTTTTTTTGCCTTTTTTTTCTTTGGACTTATTGTTCTGTTATTAGTGCATAACGGATTTGCAAGTATTGGTTGTTAGTGCGATATGATCTTGCTCTGGATACGATTTCGGATGGATTAGAAGGCAGGCATAGGGTGAGTTTTATTTTTTGTTTTATTATATTGTATCTTATGTTTTTTTTCAATATGTATTTGTTCTCGAGGTGTGTTTGGGGTGTAATGAAATGATCGATCATTTCGTATCAAATAAAGGAATTATTTTTTTTACTATTTCTTTTCTATATAAAATACGTCAGGCTCTAATTTACATATATCATAATAATTTGAAATCTAAAGCTTACTTATATTCCATATTAATATGAAATCCAAAATTTTTATTTAACATTAGAGATTAATATAACGGATATAAAATAACATTAAATTTTCTAAAATCTACTATAAAAAAATGGTAATATTTATCATTTAAAATAAAGTAATTAAATTTTGCATTCGTAGGGTTTTTTTTATATCTATAGAAATTTTAATTTATATACTGATTTCCTTTTATGTAGATATTTTGTAAACGAGAAAATAAAAAATTTTATGTTAAGATTAGCGATACGAACGAACAAAAATGCGTGAGAAATTCGAGTGGTATAATGAAAAAATTACAAATAACGAGAAAAAAGAGGGGTACTTTGGGATGACTATGTCCGGTTAAAAAGCAAGGAGAGGATAAACTCGCGTGCCACTCGTTTTGCACATTCCACGTCGCGGTGAAACGCGGCCACCTGTTTCTTCGCGAGCCTTACACGGACATTAATCCTTTGTATGCGTCGAAGCCACCTTCGGCTATGGTTAACGGTCCATCGTCAACCCAACAAGACTACGGGATCTAATTTCTGTTGGTTGTCATCTGAAAAATCTAATCTTTTTTCATAGATACATTCATAGATCATTGATCTAAGATCGATCACAAATTATAAATCGTTATTAATACTAAACGTATCGAGCTTTATATATAACTATTTCTACTATTACGTATCAAATAACACTTGTATTCAAAAATTCATGTAATATTTTACGATATATTTATTGCAAAGAAAAATCATTTATAACAGAATATCTTTTTTGATTCATCAAACAGCATTATACAACTTGTTAGAAATTTTGTCAAAAATTTTACGATCGGTCACTTGACCGGTCATGGTACGTTTAGTATATTAAAACACAGATAGGATTGATCGAACGTGATCGTATTTTTCCGTTACGAACAAGTGAAAGCGCGCGAAAAGGAGACGATTTCAAATCGAATTCGATTCAATGAGTTTCTAATTTTTGTTGTTAGACAATTTATTAGAAAAATGTATCGTTAAAAAAATCCTGAGTCTTTTAATAGTATAAAATTACATCGAACAATTTTTCATTGGTAAATCGATCTCACAATTTTTTAATCGTTATTCCAAGAATTTTTCTAATCAATTGAATAATTTCAGCTAAATAATTGAACTTTATAATATTACAAGAGATTTTTCTTTGTTCATTTCTTAAATCGATCGTAAAATTTCAAATGTAATTTACCGACATTAACCAGGTGAAAGACATCATGTAAATTTATTCAAACTATGGTACTTACATCTATACTTACAACATTTCTATAGATATCCAGATATTGCTGTATAACATAGGTAATTATACGGTATCCGGTAACTCATAAACGCTTCGAGACGTTACGTTTGGTCCTAAGTGGCATAAGGAGACTTTAATGTTGCCATGTCGCATTATGTTTGTTATTCAAGCGAATTTACCGAATCTCCGGAAGTCAGTCGACTAATTATTATCTACACATATGTTCTTCACAACGCGTATATATAAATTATAAATAATATATGCTATTAATTACATGTATATATTAACATAATAATTTATTATTATAATTTATGATAAAATATAATCATAAAATGATTATCATATATTAATAATAATAATAATAATAATAATAATAATAATAATAATAATAATAAATATACATACCGTATATTTCTATATATGTATATTTCCATTGTATGTATAAATCTAAACCATATCCTATCATAAAATAAATGATAGAAAGAAAGAGAAACGAATAAAATATAATATATATAGAAAGATATAATGATTTTAAAGTTTTTAAAGAGACGTTTGAAACGTTTTCTTCGTTCGGAGAAGTCGAGAGGTTGCTCTTAATTATTTCCATCACGAATGCTATGTTTCCATGGAGAAATAAGATAGAGAGAAAGAATATCTTGGGAAGGTGGAAATGCCTGTAGGATAAAGGAGCAACGTTTTGCGATTCGCTTCCACGAATCGCTTGGAGCATCGAACCGGAGACTTAGCGAGCCCGAGCATAGTAGTAGTCGTAGTTGTAATAGTAGTAGTAATAGTATTAGTAGCAGGGAAGACTCTTCTGGAGAGTCCAGTTCCAGTAAACATCTTCCTATCTTCTCTCCTTCTCTCTCTCTCTCTCTCTCTCTCTGTATGTCTCTTTGAGTGGACTGACCTCCGATCTCTACCATTCTAACCGTTCGCCATCTTTTATTCTACTCTTCGGTGGTTTCTTTCACTTTCTATTTTTTTGTTTGTTTGTTTGTTTTTATCTTTATTTATTTTTGTTTTGTTCCTTGTTCCTTTAATTCCTTCTCGCTCTTTTTTCGTACCTTTATTTTTATTTTATTATTATTTTATATCAAATTTATGTAATTTGTTAGCAGATTTTTGCTAATTTTAATTATTTCTGAGGAAATTTATATGTGACGGCGCGCGAGATTTATTTTTATTTCAGATTTTTCTTTTCTCATCCTTCGTATTTGGTTTTATATAATAATTATTTGATACCTTTGATAGGTTTGGTCATTTTTAATTTTTCATTTAAATTTATCCTTACTTTTTCTTTTTTATACTTTTTTCTTGGTGCCCAGTTTATTTTCTATTTCATTTGATTGAACATTGTAACTAATTTTCGTAATTACGTTTACACGATTTATTTCTTGTTCTAATAAATTTATCTTTTAATCTTTCTCACGTAGTTTTATTTTTATCACAATTTCTCCATCGAATTATATCCAATTTCACGGGATTTTGCGAAAGTTTCGATTCTCAAGAGTCTTTCTAGTTTTCGTTTAGAACGAATCGGCCGATAGATCGATAGTTACTGTCCGAATCGATTCGCACGAATGAAGATTGCGGACCCGCCGTCATGCTTCCTTCATTCTCATTGCATGGAAAATAGATCTTATGGCAAAGAATTACAAGAAAATTATCCTTTCTATAGGGTTGGTATTCAAAAATATCAAGTTGTATCTTAAAATCAATTCTAAAACCCTGTTATGAACTATTTGTTTTCTAATCATTAAAGTATAGGCTTGATTACAAACTTAGTCGATTTTTATATTCTCTTAAAATATTTTCAAACATCCTGTGTATAGATATACGTAATATATTTTTTTTGTTCATATTCAATCACACGTAATACAAACATTTGTTTATTTATCCATCAGTACAAAGTTTACTAAATGTGTTTTAATATAATTCGATATTTATTATGCAATTACTATCTCGTATTTAACGAGATAGAAAGAGGTTTATAATCAAATTAATTACTCGACTATTAAATGTTAGAAGGAATGACAGAAAAATGGAGGAACGAATGTAAGTAAGTTAGGTGACGTTGACGTTAGTTGTCTCGCCGTGTGAGTACAGCTGTTTCACCTTTCCTTTCTCTATCTCTTTGTCCGTCTCTCTCTCTCTCTCTCTCTCTTTCTTTCTCGAATAAACTTTCTTAATCGATCGCTGGTTTAAATTCTCCAGTGAAACCAACATGCACAATGTAACTTACAATTAGTAACTATACTCTAGAAAATTTGTATTCGTTTTGTCTTACGAATAAGTAGCAATAATTTATTTAAATTCGTTTATCATATTTAAATTCTTATTTTGGTTATTTTGTATGATCAATTATTTTAATATTTTAATACAAATGTTTAACTACTTGTTAATCACAAAAATTTCTCATTATCAAAGTTTGTAAAAAATTTTTTTCTTTAATATAAATACATGAAATTTAATTTTAAATTTACACGCGTATATATCGGAAAAATTAAAATATTAATTTAGAAAAATATTTACAAAATATATACAAATTCGGATTTACATAGAAATGTAAAAATGAATTAGAAGAAAACACAGAAATCTATATAACGAATAATAATAAAAATTTAGAATATTTTTATATAAAGGAAAAAAAAGAAAAAATGTTAAACATTTAATAATAGTTCATATGTGAAACCATTATTTATTAATAAATTTAAGAAAGCGAATTTTTTCATTTTCACGCTTATTTCAACGAAAAGAGGCCGATTATAATAATAATATAAATATAATAATAATCAACGTTTTTTATATATTATATACTCACACACGAAGTATTGCATTCTATATACATACATACATACGTGTATGTTCATGTATGAACGTGCATATATACTCGTTTCATAATAGAACGTAAGAATAGATAGACGTAGTCATTCGAGATGACTTTTAAACGGCGCCTTGCTGGTACTCGTTGCGGCTCGTCGCTTGTCTGCAAACACTCGTCGCATAATCGACGAACAGCTATCGATTTCCACCAAAAGATCGACTATAGTCGAGAAACATGTAAGATTATATATATATATGTATTCGAATTCTTAAGCATTATTTTTACTTTCAATAAATTGTTGTTATTAAGTTGTTTTCTTTTTCTTTTTTTTTTTTGTAGTATAATAATAAAAATTTTTTTTAACACAATATATATATATATATATTAATCATTTTATTATTTTTATTATTTATATTATTATATATAATATATATGTATCTTTGATTATATAATCGGGTCTTAAATTTAGATTATATTATATCCGCTTGCATATTTTTTAACTATTATATTAAACATAAACACTATGATTTATTTGATTATCGCGCATTTATTTTTATCTCATTTGAATTAAATATGTTACGTCATCATTAATTCAGATTTCATCGTACTATTTTTCCTTTCCTCTCTCTCTCTCTCTCTTTCTCTCTGTTTCTCGTTTTTATATTTCGTACATGTATACGTAATCATAGTTTAAATGTGTTACGAGGTCGAGAGACGATACTTTTCTAGAAAGAGAATTTATAAATTCCTTTTTATTAGTCGATGATGACAATCTCTTTCTCTCTTTCTCTATTTCTTTTTTTTCTATTTTTTTTTTTCTTCTCCTTCTTCTTCTTCTTCTTCTGCTATCTTTTCTTAACGATTTATGTATATGCGTAGAAAATTTATTTATATCTACTTCTTGACGGTAATTGTCTGTAACTAATCTTAACCTTCGACACAATCATACCAACCATTCACATTATTGTCCGTATACAATATTTTTAATATTTATACGTCTGCATATATTGCTTTAATTCATCAATTATTCTCATATATATGCATATATGTATTAATGTATGTGCGGGTATATGTGTGTGTGTGTGTGGTACATGTATATACGGAATAAAACCGCAAGAATCGTGAGTATCGTGAATTATTGCCGTTATTAGTATGTACGTGAGAGATACAGTCAGCCTTGAAAATGTTGCATGATCGACGAAAGTGATACTTTGAACACCGTTCCTCTTCCTTTCCTTTTTTATTTATTTATTTTTTGAAATTTTTTCTTGTAATATTTTTTTACAAGAAAAAAATAAACAAGAAAGATGTTGCCGCGAAGTTGATAGGAAAAAAAAAAAGTAATTTATTTTCTAGACTTTTTAATTTCCTCAGTAGTGACTGGTCAATATTTCTGATGTAATTGAAATTTAGAAAAATATTGGCATTAATTTAATCAATTATATACGATTATTAATCATCGGTTGTTTCATTTCTAAAATCATTTTTATGTTTAAAGAGAATATCATTTTTATTTATTATGTATACAAAATCGTATAATTTTTATTATTATATTATTATTGCTTTTTTATTTTATTACTTTTATATTAAAGAATATCGTAAAATATTCTCGAGTTAGAGAAAAAAAAAATGATATATACGTTATAAGATTCATTTTTATCGGTTAAATGAGAAACAAATATCGAACGGTGATGTTCAAAAAGGATACACAAAAAACTAAGAAAGTCATTTAATATCAGGACGTGCAACCGCGAATTGCATCACGCAGGTAAATACTTAGATTCTTCCTTCGTTCTTAGTATCATTTCTTTCATACTTATAGCCACATCATATTATCTGTATACATTATACATACACATTTTAACTATATAATATATCTTTACGTATGTGTAAATACATTTACGAAGATTATGCAAATATTTATTTGTTTATATAATATATATTCGCTAAAAAAAAAATATTATGAATTAAAAAATATATATGTATATATGTATATGATGGTGTTAATGTTTGATATAAATGTACATGTGTATTCGTGCACGATGCGTATAATTTGTTTATAGATTTAAAATATGTGAGTGTAGTTATATATGATTTGTATGATGTATATATATATGGAAGTTATTATGCACGGTACGAATATGTATGTGTGCATTTGTGTGGATGATTTTATAGTTTAAAAGAATCGATGATTCGTGATAGGGAAAATAATATAAGAAAAAAGGTGTGTCGTCTCGTACTTAAATTGACGTTTCTTTCCCGTGGATTCAGCATCAACTTTCCGATCTGTGGTTTGCATGGATCTACAAGTATTTATATTTATCTCGTCTGTAACTAAGATTGCAAAAACATTTAGAAGAATTCTAAACCACGAGATATCGTATCGATGATCAAGGAAGAGTCGATAAATTAAATACGATATATCATTTTTTGTTTTTTTTTTTTTTTTCGGTATCTTCACCCTTTCTTCATCTATTTCATTTATTTTCGCATTAAAATCAATACGTATTCTTTGCAGAATTTGTATACACTATTTATTATTTCTACACACACACACACACAATCGAATTTTATATTATTATTCTTGTCAATTTGTTTTGATAATTTTTTCTATTTCGTTTCTTTATAGGATTTTATTTTTATAAAATTTATAATTTATTTCATTTTTGTGTAGAATTTCGTATGAAATTAATTTCGAAGAAAATCGTTTGTTTATTTTCGTTATAAAATTTCTATAAAATGTATTTAATTAAAATGTACTCGATAAGTATACTAATAGATAGATCAATGATTCGGATCAACGATCCATGATATTTTCTCGAAGAAAATAATCGACTATCAGAAATACGTATAATCGTGCTATTCAATTCTAATCGTATGTATTTATTTTCGAAACTTTCCCTTACAAGTCATTTATGTAAAACAAAACAAGAATCTAGATATAATATATAAATTTTCTAATAGTCAAGTATAATAGATAAACGAGTAAAAAATATTCCACATATTCCACGGTCTCATCTTTGACTCTTATAAATATTTAAATTAAGTTAGTGCAATGGCAAAGGAGAGGTAGTCTTATTTCCGGTAATAAATCCATCGAAAGTGAAAAATTCATTAAACTCTCTCTGTATCAATGTGACCTAAGTTCAAACAATATGTAAAACACATCGAATCTAGCGTAATTAAAAAGGAAACATTGCTAATGTGTATTGTGGGATTGTTAGATGTATGTTAGGTTAAATAGAAAAAAAAAAATAAAGTAAAGTAAAGTAAAGTAAAGTAAAGAAAAGAAAAGAAAAGAGAAGAGAAAAGAAAAAGAAAGGAAAGGAAGCGGAATAATTTAAGATTAATTTCTATTCGCTTGGTGTACAACAAATGGCGTACACTTTCGTAACATTGATCGCAGTGAAATGGAAAGTAAGGTATACGGTGTACTGGTGGTGGTTCTGGTGATGTTGGTGGTGTTGTTCACAAAAAAATCGTGATCGGTACCCGTTTCTTTTTCTCTCTCTTTCTTTCTATGTGTATATTGGTCGAGAGAACGTAATAATTGTTATCACGTTTCACTCGCGACGAACCTTAACCGGTATGAAATATGGTTGTCCTTTTAAATTGGAATAGAAAATATTAAACTCGGAATAGAGTATCTCAAAATAAATCCTACTCGATACCATAAGTATCCGCGATAGTTTATAATTTTAAACGAACGTCGAGACTTTCTACGATAAGAGAAAAGACAAATTATGGTTGATTAACGGATTCTTTGTTTTTTCTTTTTCTTTCTCTCCTCTCTCTCTCTCTCTCTCTCTTTTATTTGCTATTAATCTTATGGATAATCGGTAAGCACCGAGCATTCCTCTTGTTTGTAGAGATTACTTGTTCTTCGTCTCATCGCATACTTTTTCTCCTTTAACACTAGTTAAATAGAAAGTAATATACAACTAATTTTCTAATTTTTCTTTTTATTTTTTATATTTTTATTATAGACAAGACTAATAGATCGCGTAGATTCGGTATTAGTTTTATGAATTTGTTGTTTATCTTTCACATTTGTTCTCTTTATTTTTTTTTTTATTTTTAATCATCAGTTTAATGACTACCATTCTTGCGTTCAGAAATAACTTTGTTATTATATTTTATTTTTCTTCGTTGTAATGAAAATGATCTCTAATCCGTCCATCTATATGCTCACTCACTATTGATAAAATTCTTAGCGCAAGAACTTTCTACGAGTGAGGTACCATCATAAATACTTCATAAGTAAGTACGAACTCGTTTGTCGTCGTTTGTCCCTAACGTTCACATTAGCTTCTTGGAAGAAGTGAAGAAGGGAACACTTATGTATGTGTATACAACCATAGAAAATATACGTTCACATATATTTCCATTAAAACAAAATATCTATGTACAGATATATATATATATATATGTGTGTGTATGTATGCATGTATATACATTACCTGCCAAAAGTCTGATGTCTCTATATAAATTCCGAGAAACAAGATATTTGTTAAAAAATATGTCGAAATTATAATATCCTAATGAAAAAGTTTATTCCTAGGATTGCCTTAAACTGTGTCTATAAACTATACAAGAATATTATGTAAATAAGAAAATATTGAATTCAACTTGTCAATATTTAGATCGTTTCCAAGATTTATCGGTGTATTCGATTTTTACAGATATCAGCAAGTAATTTCAAACTTTTGACCTGTATTGTATATATACATCTATATAAAACCTAAATGAATATGTATATAAGTATTTATCTATACAAACTATCTACATACAAGTGTACATAAATATACATACGTATATAGAACGTTTCACCATAAGTTAACTATGGTCGTGGCCTTAAGGCGGATTCGAGGAGCCAGGTGCATGAGAAACCAAAAGACAATCGTGAAAGCATCACAGGAAGGAAAGAAAGAAGATACTCCCTTTGATTGTCTCGTAGAAAGTAAACACCAAGGTGGTATTACAAATAAATGACAGATGTAGGAGGGAGGGGGGTTAGAGGGAAGGGCAGGTAGAGGTGGAAGAATATCAAGAAGACTGATTTAAACGAATAAGAAAAAGAAAACGCATCTTTCTCTTTTTGTTTTATATTTTTTCTTTTTCTATTTTCTTTATTCTTTCTTTGAAGTTTCTCAGCTCAACTTTAAGTCTCGTTTTACGCTTCGCTGATTACCTGCCTACTACGAGACTTCGTCTATCCGTCTTGATGGTCAGGTAAATAATAAGATGATGAAAAGTGCAAAAAAAAAAAAATAATATATGGGGAAAGAGGAAACGAATTGTGTATCGCCTTCCTTCCTTTCTGACGGAAGTAATTGTACTCGTTGAGGACTGAGTCTCCAAAATAATCTCACTTCGACTTTCAGATCACAACTTTCTCTATTCATTGTTGGTGATATTAATTAGTAATTATAGGGATTCTCTTTCATAACGAAAGTTTATTAAAATAATTGGCTTTTTGTCATTCTGATATTTGTTTTTTGTCGCGTTTGTTGGAAATATGTTGGGGTTTATAAAATTATTGTAAGTTTACGAAGAATTTATTGAATTTAATTTCATTTTAATATATTGTTTCTGAATTATTATCGTAATGGTATTTGGTTAGTGTTATTGATACTTGGAATATTTGTTTATTTATATTATTTTAATCATGTATTTAATATTTTTGTAAGTAAAAAATCTATTACAAAATGTAAACGTTATTTAATGTAATATGTATTTTTGAATTTGAATTATCGTATTTTTTAGTTAGGTCTATTAATTATTATATTTAGAAAAATTAATTGGGCATATAATAATAATCATACTCTTGTATAAATTATTTATTAATTCGAATTATTTTGAAGTAAGAATAAATTTGTTTTTTTAAATCGAAGTTTAATATCGGAGATCGTTTGAGAAGAAAATCGTGTCAAGATCGTGCTCCTTGAACGATAGCATTTCAAACTGGAATAATATCGGAGGGTATTTTCTTTTTTTTTTATATTTAGAAAACGTTTTAAAACTGGCTGACGGGATATTCTTATGGGGCAACGATCGTAGTACCCATGAATTCCTAGGAGGAATTCTATCGCATGACTCGATATCGAATCGTTTCAACGTCGTAAATATGATTTTCCTTACTACTTACTGGAATAGTTCAGTATCACATAGAGAATATCAAATACATTCGAAGGTTGCGCTAGCACTTAAGAACGATTGGATTTGCTCGTTCACGGTTCGTGGCCTGTCCATTAACTTTCGAATTTTACGCTTCTGGATTTTTTTTTTCATATTTCGCGCTAGCTCGATCCAGTTTCTTGGGTGAAGAAAAACAGAGGGAATGTCCAATCGCTTGAATGTATTATCAAATTTATCAAAAACTTTTGTCATCTTTAGCTAGAACAATTTTTTTATATTTTAATTAAAAATAATTTTAGAAAAATTAAAAGTTTTAACTAAAAATATATATATATATATATATATATATATATTTATAAATTAAGTGGCATTAAATAATGATTTGTTACAAAATCTAATTAATTATTCACTAATTATTATTTATATAATAATTTCACACGAATTATTTAGGTTTTACCCAAGGATGATAACATAAAAATAAATTATAATTTCATTCGGAAAGAATTTCTTTTTTTTCTTTTTTTTTTGTTTTTTTTTTTTGACAAATAAAACTATATTCTAAAATTAATATTGATGACGTGATAAAGTCGCGTTAGAAAAATGTTTATCTCATTTTCACGTAAACTTGTCACGTATTCAATTATATTTCTCTCTTCTTCTTTATATTTGAACTTAACCGACTCGTCATAAGTATCATCTATCTGGAAAGGTAGAAAAGTCATAAAAATGAAAATTTTCGGTAGAAGGCTTATCACGTACGGAGAATGGCGATCGACGTTCAAAAGCGGCGACAAAACAGGTTTCCAAAGAGACCTCAATGCATCGCACGAACGTATAATACATATGTGCTTATGTATACTATGTACGCCTGTTGCTCCTGGCGTTTCTGTGCATTGAACGTGTTCAACCAACGAGGAATAAAAAACATTTTTTTGTAAATAAAAATAAAAAATAATAAAAGAAAGGAAGAGAGAAAGGAATAGCAAATCGATATAAAAACGAGACCTCGTTTGGACCAAACGTAGACTTTGAACGCATAAAATTACCATGAATTTTCAACTATGATTGAATCTAATAATTTATTTTTCTTTGTAATCAATAAAAAAAACGGAATCGCGTAAGGATTTGAAGAAATAATAAATCCGTGCTGATATCTTTGAAAGTTATATAAATATGTTTTTATTTTTATTTTTATTGTAAATGCAATTAAAAAGAAATATATATTTTCATAAATTTTTAATGTGAGGTAATAATAAAGTATATGACTAGAAAATGGATATGCAGACTCTTCAATCTTGTGATTTTATAAATATCATTAAACCATTTGAGTTTACCAAATGCGCGAATGTCAAATGTCTAGAATATTCTTTGTAAGATAAAGTTTTGCAAAGTTATATCGACTTAAGAAGAGAATGCAACAGAAAACTGTTAGTGAAAGGCAAACACCAATCTTTTCTTCGTAAAAAGTACAGAAATGTCACTGGATTGGAGAAAATAGTAATTATACGTACCTTTTGAAGAGAACATAAGAAGTCTCACTTTATAAAGTAAAAATAAAACCGGTGCGTACCAAATCAATGATAATAAAAAATTAACATAAAATATTGATCAACGGATATGTTAATAATTTTGACGAGAAAAATTGTACATTTATAGACAAATTCTTTTTTAATCAATCAATATCAGTCCCTATTTTTTTGTATCCCCTGATTGGAGGAAATATTTTTGCTTAGCGTTAACAGACTACTATATGAAGAATATATCGAATAGAATTACGTAATACGAAACCCAGTAACCTTTTCTGTTTCGATGCACCGTCGCCATCACCGCGTGCTGCCTCGAGAATGGAATAATATAAATCGCTTATGTTAACCGTGCAATAATAGGTGTGCGTCCTGTTTAAGGTCACTTGTTCGATGACGATCGAACAAGTCACGGTGATCGTACGTTGACGCATGACTGACATAATCAAATAATTCTACTCCCACTATTTAACATTTGTCTATATTTAATCGACAACTCAACTATCCATTGTTTCATTTAATTTTAATTATTTCAATTTTTAATTTACTCCGCGTGTGTGTGGATTTAACTTGAATTTAATTTAATTCCTTTACATTTTCAATATTTCTGTTTTTTTGTTGTTGATGACGAATTCGTATTATCGTATTTTTGTTCTCTCGCAAATGGTCTTCTTTTTTGTCTCTCTCATTTTTGTTCGAATTTTTTTATTGACAATTTTGTTAACTTTTTTTTTGTATCCTAAATTTATCCGATGTCTCATTTATTTTTGGTATTTTAATTAAAGTCTGCATTTTATCAGCCTAATTTTTTTCTGCTCTCTATTCCCTCGGATCTTTCTGCAGCGTTTTATTTATTTTTTTAGTTTTCCTTTTTAAACCGATAACTCGAATATTTTTATATTTTAATTAACTTCTGAATTCTCTTTTTTTCTTATACTCGAATTCTTCTTTTCCATTTCTTTTCTTTTTTTTTATTCCTTTGTTGGAATATATTTTGGTAGCAATTAATTTAATTCATTAAAAATAGAAATTATTTTTTTACAAAATATCAATCAGCGTCCTAATTTGTCCTTAAAAAGAAGAAGATGTCGATGAGATGAAAAATAATCTTGCAGAAGACAAAGAAAACACATTTATCCGAAATTAACCGTAATTGTTAAGCATCTGTAAATATAAAAGACACAAACCACATTGAAGAGAAATCTAGGAGAGACTGGAGGCTGTGTATAGCAAACAGTTTCCATGTCAATATACCGAATTTGGGATTAGACTCGATATATGCATACATACACACATACGTATACCTATTACTACATGCTAGCGTTTCTGCATTTGTGTATGCAAATCTTTATACAGCCAAAGGAATTCTTGATCCTTTCACCGTCCTAACAGCGATACCATATCGCTTAAATGCTCGAGCTTTTTTATATTCCGAGCACGTACCGTTATCTATAATTTCTTTTTTTCTCAATCTATTGCAAAATGGCAAAGAGATAATTAAAAAAAATAATAAAAAATATGAGAAAATTTAAGCCGAAGAATTATATAAAGAAGAAAAAAAATTAAGAAATTTGTATTCGATCGAATAATAGTTGTAAAGAAAATTATGAAAAAGATTGTTTGTTAAATTCATCAACCCTACCAAACGGTTCCTCGAAATAATTTCTAAATCAAAAATAAAGACAA
The DNA here is from genome assembly GCF_010416935.1 of Polistes fuscatus. NCBI lineage: Eukaryota > Metazoa > Arthropoda > Insecta > Hymenoptera > Vespidae > Polistes > Polistes fuscatus. The sequence goes on along the minus strand of NW_025113140.1, from coordinate 11,137,892 downwards.
AAATTAAAAAAACAAAATCTTATTACAAAGTAAAAATAAAAAAAGAAATTCCAACAACAACGTTTTCATTTATTGTTCGATAGCGTATTTAGTGCAGTCATTCATTGTCCCGTTTACGTGAACGTCCTTGCATCGAACATCAATAGTAGCAGTTGGCTACGTTCCATTTAAGCCACGAACTGACGAGCCGGAGTTTGAAAAGTTGATCGAAAAGAGAGGAACAAACAAAAGGTCTGTTACGATTCAGAGCAGGCTTCGAGGTGCGACCCGTTAGCCAATGGTAAAGTCTGTTCTCAACTAAACAGTTGCTATCGAAGAGAGACGACCATTGAAGAACGGACATTGGCTTTCCAACATGGTCAATTCGTGATATATGCTGAGATCTTCGAAGACTAATAGAGAAAGCATCAAAAGTTAAGAGAAAAAGAAGAAGAGGAGGAAAAAAAAAGGTTGACCGACCCTGGTTTATTACGACACGAGTAACTCAAAAGTGTGTCAATAGGAAAGCTAACAGTTGAATACCAGTCGATATATATATATACATATATTATGTATGTATTTGTAATTTTGCTATCCACTATACGAGTGTGGATTTTGTGTATATGTATAGTTGAATACTTGATAACTTGGTAACTTATGTATTTGTCTGATTAGTATATTGTATATCTGTGTAGTTGTATTTGTTGTATAATTTAATGTATATGGTTGTGTACTGTGTAACTGTAAATTTTTGTCTCTCTGTGTATCTTTTTGACTATAAAAATGAAGATAGTGTATACATTTGTGTGTATGTGTGTGTAAATGATGGTTAACTCACTGACGAAAACGGACTTAAAAGGTGTACAATTTGGGTCCCCCCATCACTCGACGAGACAAGAAACGATCATCGAAAGAAGACTAGTCTTTTCAGCTTTGACCTCGCCTAGTTCTCCTCATTCACGAGACTCAGTAAGATTCTTAGAGGCCACGTCAGAGTAACGGCCTGATGAACTTTACTAAACGAATTGCTACTCTGTAATAAGAATTCTGTATTTTACTAAATGACTCTTTAAAGTATTCATTTTAACACACTTTATACTTCAATTATTTTCATTGTTTTTATTTAGTTAACTTTTGACATTTGACTTAACGTTTACTCATTTTATATATATATACATTTAAACTATTGTAAATTAGGATTTAGGTAGAAGATGTTGATTTCTGTTTGATTTAAAGTTCCAGCCTGAAATGTTCGTATTTTGACGTTTTGGTTATGACTGCGTTGTATCTCTGTAATATTAACAAATTGTTATAATATTAAGAAATTGTAAATTTCAAACTTCATCTATAAATTAAATTTAAAGCAAATTTGATTCTGTCGTTATCTTATGTAAATATAATATTTATTTTTAGAAAAAATGTTGAAACTTTACACGAGCTATTTGTTAAATGGCGTGTGTCAAAGAAAAGAAAAAAGCCATTTAGGAGTTGAATTCTAAATTCGAATTCTGAGTATTATTGATCGTAGTCAATGAGACTACATTCCGGCTATGCATCGTCGTAATCACGTGAGAAGTGTGCGAATGAGAAGTCCCGTAATACGATGTCGTATCTTTCTAACGTATCTGTACCGTGTCCGTGGTGTCACTTTAGCTTATAGGCCTAAGTAATTAATACCAGTCTAGGTACTTTGTGTCGATTGGAATGTGACAGTCGAGTAGATCCGTCAAGTTAAGCAACGTTCAATGGGTTACTTCTTAGAAATTCTTCTTGTGAAAATTGTCAAACGGTTATGAAGAAAAAAAGAATAATTCATTTTTCCAATAATACTATTATGATATCATCTATGACACGACAATATTATTACAAGAATTTTTCAAATATTAAAACAATAGCAGATTAAATAATAGTTAAGTCGGAACACGTTAGAATAAATAACTGTTGCGTGAGAATATGGCCAATAAAAATATAATGATATAATTAAATTAAAAATAAATCAATAATTAGCTTTTGGATTTAATATTTATTTTGTTAATATTTTTATAATTATTTTTGTTGAAGTATATTGATAATATTTGTTTTTTTTTTTTTAAGTTTTTTAATAAATACGATGAACCTGTTTGAGAATAAGAGGAGAAGGAGGTGGAAAAGGAGGTGGAGAAGGAGGAGGTCACTTAGTTGGTTGACTTCTCTCGACGAAACCGTTCTTCGAGTAGCAAAAACTAGGAAAAATGGTAGTTGCGACCGGTTCGAATTCTCGTTATCGGTCTTGACGGGTCTTTCATTTTTACCTTATTTTTCTTTCCTTTCCTTAGGAGCTCAAATAACTTTTCATTTTTTTCCTTTTTATATTTTCTTAAGATAGAAAATTATACGTTTTCCGCCTGTGCAATCTGTAATCAATTACATATTTTGTTACTGCATCTATTAATCGATATGCGTTTGGAGACTTTAATGCTTGGGCGAAACGTGATGATAGGTTATTTCAATGCTTGGTAAAGCGAGATGGCCTAGTTCATCCATTTCAAATTATCTATCAGATATTTGTATGTTGATTTGTTATTAAGGAATGGTGCTCATTATAATCCTTATATGCAAATGTCAATAATAGTATTATAATAGCATTTAATTTAATATTCAATCAAGATGCAGATTATATTATAAAACAATAATATTTTTCTTTTTACATCCCATACGCAAATGTTAATACTAATACTATAGTAGCGTTTAATATAATATAGTATTTCTAAGAATTAGTATTCTATAGTATTAGTATACGAACTATATTATTGACAAAAAATATTTGTTAATTCTAAATATCAATAAGCGATCAATTTGAATTTCAAAATTAAAAAAAAATGAATTTACATATATTTGAAGTAAAAATATTACCCAATCAGATTTATAATCGGTATAAAAATAAAATTTCATTATTTTAATATTTAATAAGCATGGAACGACGAGGTGAGCGTGTGGATGATTGTTTTTGTTTTCCGGTTATTAAACATCTCTCGAAGGTTCCTCTCACGATATTTATTCGTCACAAGGCATTCATTAAAGAAGGAACGAAGGAAAGTGGGTTCCTCTTGGTTATATACATACATAACTACGTGTGACTACGTAAATAACACGCTTATATCAGCAGAAGTTATAATGTACGATCGAAACTGGCTGTATCGCCATCTTGAATCGAACGGTACACCGTTCCTTATGAGGCATTAAGCTCGATGGTGAATTTAATTACGGAGAGATAACATTCAAATCGTTTGATTTTACCGATTTCACCCACGATCGTAGCTAATTTTCCTTTATACCTATTTAAGATGACGATCCTTTCGGATAGAAAAAAAAAATAAAAAAAAAACAAAGTACACGAATAAATCATTATTAGACTATAATTAGAAATTTTATTTACTATAGAAATCATTATTTTCATAGACGATTAAGTAATCGTTGCAATTTTATTACTTACGTATACATATATATATTCAAGTATTTCTTTAAATTATAATCTAAAATTTTTATTATTTATTAAAATATTAAATAATATCGCGAAAAATAAAAATTCATATCGATATTATTTCGATCTAATATTAAATGAAGAAAAATGTCTCTCGTAAATAACAGTAATATAATTTTTGATCGTAACAATTATTAACAATTAGAACGTACTTTAACAAATTTTGTCATCTCTCTCATCGATCTCGAATAAAAGGTGAGAATTAATAGAAAAAAAAAAAAAATATGGATAGGATAAGCATTTGTTCGTAATCATAATTTCAGTTGGTGAACGCACGCCATTAAAATAGTTCCGTTGGCGCGGTAGATCGTAAATGAGAGACGGTTGACAGTTTTAAATATGGTAGTATCATTGTTGACCCGTAGTAAACGGAGCGTGAACGTTATCCAGTACATACTTACAGAATAAGTAACTATATTTAAAGTATAGTGGAGATATATATTTATAGTTAAAATAAGAATAATATAGAACAGAAACGTGTCCTGGTGATTTGCCCGAAGCAATTCACACTTATGCATTCATCCTGAAAGATTTGTAAAGGAAGAAAAAAAGGAATTGATTATATACACTCGATGCGACCTAGTCAATCCTGTTAGTATCGATCATGTTAGATCGTTTCGATTCATAGTTCCCCGTCGCATAGATTCGAACGGAATAGATTGTTAAAACTTATTGTTAGTTGAGAATATGGTTTTCTTTTAAAAGAAGCAACTTCATGCATGATCGATTAGTTCGGTAAAAAAATTCGTCTCGATCAAATGTTCAATGTTAACTATGATTGCGTGGTTGTTGGTACATCGTAATGACTTTTGTAACATATGTTTTTAAAATCATTTATGTAATCGATAAAATTGGATTGAAAGAAATAATAAGATGTTTTTTTTAGATAATGGGATATGTTGAAATATTCTATTACGTATTAGGTAAATTTTGTGTAGAAATTTGTATTATTGTGGATTATATTTGAATACTAATTAGCTTGATTATTAAATACACATAAATATATTATTTTGGAATTTTGAAATATATAAAAAATTATTAGATTTAAAATAATTATTAAGATATCAAGTAATTCTAACAATATTAGTTATACATATATACACAAATCCTAAATTACCAATAAATTATTATTGAAAATAAATGAAATTAATAAAGACATATTTGTTCTTATAGAAAAACACATACTCCCACAGACATACATAGAAACCTATCTCAATTAGTAGTGGTCGATAGGAAGTCACGCAAGGTACTGTTGTAATACTTGTTATCTTATTGTAAAATCGTCAGGGTAGAAAGACACTTAGGGATATATGTATATACATGTATATACTTATAGTAAGGTCATTCTCACAAGAAGAAATAGTCGAGTAGGTGGTGGTAGATGAGGTAGAGGAGCAAGAGGAGGAGAAGGAGGAGGAGGAGGAGGAAGACGAAGAAGAAGAAATCGCACGAACGTGGGTAACGTTCACAACCGTTATGGAATTATGGTTATTTGGAATTCAGCTTAGAATGCGTAGTAGACAACGGACGAGTTCAGACAACGTATCGTTATAGTCTTTGATACGGTTTAGAATTGACTCGAACTTTTCTTCTTGAATTTCGTTATTCATATATGTATGTACTCAACATACACATTCATAATAACTTTATGATGATTTTCATTGTTCTATGGTAAAATTTGTTCACAAATAAATTTACTTTAATAATTAATAATAAATAATATCATGAAATCTCATGATAGAAATCATTAATTGATCGTATAAATAAAATAGTTAATTCTAAAGAAGTATTGTATTTTCATTAGCAGAAGTATAATATATTTACATTAGAAAGACGTTTGGTATTTCTGCGATGCATAGAATCGCATCTATCAGAGATTCCGCGTTCTTGATATAGGTACAGGTGTATTACGTGCATATAAAATTCAAGTTAGTCGGTAATTTTTTGTTCAAAAAGTGTGAGAGTTTCCGGGCATTGTTTACAAAGGGTACATACACTAATGTACTTAATTATCATTAAGTATAATTTATAACATAATCTATGATATCTCAATTTTGTTTATATTTATTTACTTTTAGTGAATTTAATTATTTTTCACTATCTACCTGTGTAAATTATCAATCTTTAATAAATAATATTAATAATATATACCAAAATAATACAATTTATATATTAAATGTGTTAAATATTATATATATATATATACACAAAAAAAACGTGTAATAAATAGAAATATATTCGTAAACGAAGTGAAAAGTTGAGATTAACCAAGATGGGAAATAAGACGGAAATCGAGGAAAGGGTGAAACTTGATTTTTGTGAAACGAAGAAAGCAGTCTACCTACATTGTTGGTGGGAGTAGCAGACAACCAGTAGAGCTTCAATATCGTCAGATACTTGCTTGGAAATACACTACCTACTGAAGCCAACCTACGCAATACGAGAGTCTTGACTTTCAGGTGGCTTCGTGGAACACGCGTGAACGTCTCTCGTTTCACGTGCAAAGAAAACTCGTTCGTTTACTTCCCTCTCTTATACGCATACATATCACACACGAGCATATATATAAAATATAATATTATAATAATAAATAGAAAAATTGTAACAATAATAAATTAATAATATATATATATATACACTATACAATAATATAAATAATATAATTTTATAAATATAACATATATAAAGTAATATCCGATATAATTTAAAACAAAACAAAAATACTGATATACATATTATAATAAAATAATAATATTTTAACAGGTTATATATATATACATATATAAATAATACGAATAATATAATTAATAAATACATATATAAAAAAAAATACGTAGATATAATAAAAAATAAAAAATATATTCTCTGTAGTAAATTCTCACAGATATAGGAATAATAAATAGAAGAAAAATATCTTTTATAGTTACACACTCCAGAATCTAATAAGTATTATCACACACTTTTTCTCGAAGTTACTCGATCGTCGAGGAGTTAACGCACTGATTAGTTCAGAGAACCTCTTTTTTTTTACGTTTCGGAGATTAAACTCGGCCTTCACTTGTAAAAAGTTATAGTAAACATATACATACATACATATATATATATATATATCAATTTCGAACGATGCAGATATTTTTCTTATAGCATGAAAACTATGAGTGTGTAAGTTAACGAGTAAGAACGACGACACCGACTACGACTACAACGACGACGATGATGATGATGATGATGATGATGATGGGTGAAAGTGGGCAATCGCGTACTATGAGTTCAGACACGTAACGTCTGGAAATGGACCTTGACGGCATCTATATATCTTTATATATATGTACATATATGTACATAGGATACATGCAAGGTTGTTGAATACTTCTGCAATGTTAAGAAGAAAAAAAAAGAAAAGAAAAGAATAGAAAAGAATAGAAAAAAAAGAGATGGATTAAACAAAGGCATCTTGAAAATAGATACTAGGTAAATAGTAGTACCATAGTCGATATTTCCTGGACTCGCGATTTAGGTTATCTCCTTAACAATTGTTTCCAAATCTTCGATTGTCTCGAGTATGTGAGCTATAACGAGTCTTGAATTTACTTTCTTTCATCGTTGCAAAATCTTCTTGGTATTTTATTACTCGAAAAATCGATATTGATAATCGGCATATAATTTATTTATATTTTTATAATTAACACATAATTAATTTTTTTTATTCATTCCTTATTAACACACATAAGTTAATACAAATATACACAATTCAAAGATATAACCCATACGTATTTGGTATAATAGTTCTAAAGAAATGATCGATTTTATGCAGTAGCGACAATAAAGTTAATTTAGGGTTGAAATAAAGGAAATAAGGATGACGCGATAAAAAAGGATAAAAGTGGTGTAAATAAGTACTGACCTACGATTCAATAAGAAAAAGAAGGTTCCAAACGTTCTCCTGTTAACCAGTGATCACTTTCGTGATCGGTAAGAAAAGATAGAAGGTTGTAAGTGGGTCAGTACGATGGTAAACTCTGGACTGGTCCATGGGTTGTGTCCAACGCCGTAAAAGTTTCCTCTTATTTCTCTTCTCCTGTAGTTTTGTTTTTTTCTTTCTATTCTTTCTTTCTCTCTTTCTCTTTCTCTTCTTACCGTTTCTGTTTCACCCATACTTACTTAAACACATACTTGCACACATATATTTACGTATATATATATATTTGAGGTAGTTGGAAAGTTTCATCCACCTATATTTGCCCTTCTTTTTTTTTTCCCCCGATTGAATCGATTTTAATCATGCATCATTTTTTTTACAGACTTCGTTTTAACACAATAGTAACTTAAATATAGTATCTTTCATATGATCAGTTTAGTTTAGAAATTGGACCTTTAGGAATTGACCTCGATTGAAAGTCCGATCGCGAAAGTTGTTACTCAGATCGGTTGATTTATTTGTATACAATATATAGGAATGATTTTATATTTAAAAATATTAAAGAATAATATATATCGATAAATATATACAATCTTTTTTATAGAAACTTATAGAGATTTATTTTTATAAATTTGAAGATTTATCAGACAATTTTGTTGTTCGATCGCAAAAGTTATTCCTCAGATCGGTTGATTTATTCGTCGAATATTAAATAAGAGAGAAAGACTGTATATTTAAAATAATTTTAAAATAATATATATTTAAATACTCAAAAATATATATATGTCAAAATGTTCAATGTTCTCTTTATATATTCATAGATTTTTATTATTAATATTTCAAAGAAAGATTTATTACATAATTTATTAAATACATTAAACATAAATCATTAAATTCAAGAATACGAATAATTTATTTAATTATCTTAATAATCACATATAAAACCTTTAATAAACTAGGTTCTATATTAAGTAATGTTTGATTTCATTCGATAAAAATAAATCAAACTTGCAAATGAAAATAAATGAAATAAAAATCGATTTTAATTTTAATCAGTCAAAAAACACATTAATTTATTTAGAATAATTAATGAATGACCTTCGAGTATTTGTTTGGGTTAAACAATTTTCAACCAATCTCTACCACTCTCTTTTTTTCTATCTTACATATCTATCACACGCATACTCATATACATAAATATGTATATACATATCTACCTACATATAATCCAAGATATTAAAATGTTAGATCGTAAGCATAGGTCACAAAAGTCGCACGCAGACTGTTGCAAAAGATCAACGAACGATCGTGATCCATATAAGGTGTCGCTATTAATAGAGTATAACCGATCTTGTTCGCAAACCTTACGATCGATAATATTACTTCAAGAGTGATCAAAATAATCTTATTCAATCTACGAAAATATGCTTAATTTTGTTTTCTAATATTTTCATTTTCATTTTTAACGTTACAAAGTACATGCAAGCATGTATACATGGCATGCATAAGTTGTTAGATGATTTACAAAATTAATTCCTCTTTTTTTTAAATTTTGTACATTAGTTTGATTTCCAGATTATAAAATTTGAAGTTTTGTTCATAAAACTGAAACCGTATAGCATATGTTTAATATTGTGTATAGGTATAAGTGTGTATGAGTACAAGAGACAGTGAACTGCAATTTCACGCATGGTAAGAGTCGAGCTCCACCTTCGTCATCTTCGTGATAGCTCGGAAACGGTCGAAGTTTAAGTTTTCTCGTAGGTGGGAACCCGTTAGAGTGTTTCAATGAGGTTTCTGTCTGACCAATCATCGCCTACGTTTATGTTTCCTTTTATTTTCCTCATATTATCTTTCTCACTCTTTACATATATTTTCCTATCTTTCTTTCTTACTTTTATTGTTCACTTTATTTTTCTTTTTTCTATTTAATTATCTATTTATCTATTTATCTTTTTCTTTTCTTTTGTCCAACTGTCCTCTTATATTTTTGTTTCTTAGTTTCTTCAAACATTTTGCAATTATTCATCATCTTTTTTGTCAATAATTTCTTCCTTCTCGGATATTTATTTAATTATATGATTTTAATGAAAAAATTTATCTTCCTATCGTAAATATCTATTAAATGTGATTTATATTACTAGACTCGACCTATTAATCATCATCACGATTGGTGAAACAAAAAGCTATAATGTTCTTTTGAGAAGACGGCAATATTCTTAGTAAAATACTGCTGCATAGTAATTTAAGGTTCAGAGAATTTCGTTACGCAAGTAAAATTCAACAATAAGAGTTTGGTTAGTTTCATGTTTAGAGACGTTACGCGAATGAAATAAGTGACTATTAAAATATATATTTAGATGATTTTAATTATTCGTCCGTATTATTATATTTTTTTTTTTTATGAATAATCGAACACGTCTGCGTACATTTGGTTTCTAATGTTTTTATTTAATTTATAAAATCTTTCGTTCGACAATTTATTATGTATTTATTAATAAAATAAAACATTATACACACACAAAAAGAATAAAAATTAAGAATATCCAACGAATATAAAATAATGATGATGATGATGATGATTATTATTATTATTATTATTATTATTATTATTATCATAAAAATAAAAATAAAAATCATTCAGTAAAGATGTAATACTAACATAAAGACCTAGAATCACGTTTCTAAGCTTATTAATCGTAATGGGATTTCTACTAATCTCATATTTCAAAAAGATGAGATTATTTATCCGCACGACAAATCTAATCGATGGATCTTTCGATTTAATGTAAGATCAACCTGTCACTATATTTTTATTTCTTTAAACCAATAACCGTTTCTCTTGAGAACCGTTATCGGCAGGTTCTAACGAACCATTGAGATATCGAGTTACATATACACATACACCGATACAACCCACCATCTTGGAACCTTCCTTCAGTATTATTATATCTATTTAACTTCGTTCAACCATACTGAGTTATGGTTTTAATAATACAAACGTTCGTACTTCATATAGCCTACAGGTTATTATTATTTTTAGTTCTCCTTTGATTTTATTTATTTTTTATTAATATATATGTACCTATACATATATATATATATATGTGTGTGTGTGTGCGTGTGCGCGTGTGTGCGTATCTTTTTCATTGGTCGTTTAAAGTTAAGTCCGTTTTGCTCCACTTCCTCCATTCTTCGGCCTACATCGTGACTTCGAATAGAATTAATTGTTTATTATTCGCTCGAGCAACATTAGATTTGTACTAACACGGATGTTCTCGATGGCTATCGAAAATTTGTTTTATTGCTATAGGTAGGTATAAATACTTGAGTACGTTTTCCGGTTGGTAATTCTTGGTCGATTTGTTCTTTGGTGAAACGATTTTCTTGATGAGGTCGTTTTGATAGTCAGGTAGGATGACAGGAATAGTGATCATTTGATTAAAATTAATTTATTCTAGAAATCTAATTAACTACGAGTTTCATTTAAAAGAGAGAGAGAAAGAGAGAGAGAGAGAGAGAGAGAGAGAGAAAATGAATGAAATAACACAAATATCAAATATATATATATATATTTTTCTTCTACTTTTATTATATAAATTTAATATTTTAATATTATCCTTTCCCCTAGGGTTCTGGGGTGAAGAATTAGACCGTAGTAATCTCTGCTTGTCGTAAAAGGCGACTAAAAGGGAAATAACTATGAGAGATAACACCCCCTTTATAGTATTTATTTATTAATAATATTATTATTATTATTATTATTAATTACTCTAATAAAATAAAAAATATAATAATAAATAATAAATTAATAAAAGAACAATTTATATACTTAAATAAATAATAATGTTAATCAAATAATTTTTAATCTCTTCCTATAAAAGAAAAAAGAAAAAAAATAAAGTTCACCACAACAATTAAAAAAACCTTTGAAGAATAAAATATTAGCAAGAAAGCTATTCAAAAATAAATAGGAAAATGATCCTGTCGTTATTATGTAAATTTCATATACACAACATACATACATAAATATGAATATATGAAATAGTCGTTACTATTATGGTTGTCTTACGAGTGTCGATGACTTATTGTTTGCTTCATTACTATTGACATCTCATGGAACGTTGACACGTTTTCTTGATCAGTCACGATCGTTCTACAGACAAACACATTTCTAATTCAAGGTATGTCGTGTTTTAAAGAAAGAGAGAGAGAGAGGGAGAGAGAGAGAGAAAAGAATTAGTTGGTCTATACTACAACGCATAATAATAAGTTTACACGTTTGTGAGATAACAGTACCCAGTGTATTCCATGCATTATCATCTTCATCATCATCATCATCATCATAGTCATCTTATGAGACACTCGTAACCTATATGAACAAGATGTTATTTTGCAAATCTTATTTCTAATATTATTATTATTATTGTTATTAGCATTTCATTTGATTAAACGTTAAATGCATTAAATTTATATGAGAGAGAATTATGATTTAATATTAATTAATTTTGTATCAATAATTATGGGATTTGTATATATGTGTATTATATATATATTATGTGTATATGATATTAAAAATCAATTACTTTTAATCACAATGTTTAAAGCTAATTTCTTTAATTTTCTTTTTAATATGATAATACATATTTTTGTAAGAAATTCGGAATAGTAATCACGTCCATAATTATAAATTTACTTTTAAAGTATTAGTGTCTTCTTTCTTTTGTTTTTATTTATAATAAATTTTATGCAAAATTTGATAATAATGTTTTACGTGAAATATTTATGATTTAATTTTTGTCCCGTGTTCTTTGCTCGATTAGATAAAAATAACCATAAATTATACGCTACACAATTAAACATAATTATGTTATTAAGTAAATATACAGACACATGTGTACATATGAGTAAGGTTTTTAGGACGCACGTGTTGTAATTTCTAAAATGAAATTTGTCAGGGCTTGTAAACGAAAGTGGAGCAGTAGTAACGTTGAGTTCTTCAAGGACGATGGGAAGATATTTAATCTCGTGTCCTCTCTTGAGACACTACTAGATTTCTAGAACGAATACTGCATAAGATATAAAAAGGATGTCGAGTATTTAATTTCATCGATTTATCTCAATTTATGATTACTCTTTATCAAACATAAAAATGTACGCGTTTAATTTTAAACGGTTAATGTTAAATAATTTGATTCGATATTTCAAATAGTAAATTGAAATATTTTTCCCAGGATTTTTGCGAAAATAATAGCGATCGTAATAACGTTTCGATAATAACGATACCGATGAAGTGCAAAAAAGGAAAAATGCTCTGCTTCAAAGATTATATTTTAACTCGGTCTATTAATTAAAGCGAGTTGTTCGTATATGGAAAATCTAAGAACGATCATTGAATTAATTTCTGTGTCTCATTTCCATCACCTTATCGATTTTCACTAATATAATATTTCGATAAAGAATTTCTATTAAGATAAATTTATTTCGTACAATATCATATTATACATACACAATCCCTAATAAAAATAATTAAGAATAAAAATTTATTAATACCCATAATTATTTTTCAATTGTAAATGATTATTAAAAACAAAGAGAATAATAACACATAAAAACTTTCGAGATGGTCTAATATAAATAAAATCATTATCTACATAATTACGAAATATACGTTCTATTTAACAATGCGTGTACGAATTAATTCGACAATTGCATAATCTAATCGTACCAGAATAATTAACGAAAAATTTTCGAAATAATCAAGAAGGGAAAAAGAAAGAGAAGTAAAAGTATCGCGGAAGTAAAATCGATAAGGCGAGAATATCATTACTACGATATAATGATAGAGAAGGAAAGATTCCTTGCACAACCTGCAACAGAAACAGAAACAGCAGCAGCAGCAGCAGCAGCAGTATGATTGTGAATTACGACACACGACAATGCTAGTTAGCGTGCCAATTTCACTCTCGTCGAATGAATAAGAAAGAGAAAGAAATAGAGATAGATAGATAGATAGATAGATAGATAAATGGAAAGATAGATCACAATTGCGCCATTTCGTCGCGCCGGACGAGAGATTCGGACGGGCCTAGAAAGCGTCTATAAAATGCTAATTTTCTCTAGCTTATGTTAGCATTGCCTATGTTAGCTAGCTATCGTGCTCGGCCAACCAACGCCATAGAGAAAAAAGAAATTTGCGAAAGAAAAAAATGTACCACGGTGAACGTGTCGAGAGACGTAAAGGAAGGAACAAAATTACGCTGTCGTTATATTACGTTTCTTTTGATCTTTGAGTAAGAAAGAGAAAGAGAATGTGTGTCTCGGTTGGAAACATAATTAAATAATAAAAAGAAAAAGAAAAAAAAAGATAAGAAATATTGAGATTATCTCAAATCTTTGGCTGTCATAATTTGTTTCATAATATGAATATATATAAATTATAATTAATAGTACATCAATAATTTATACATTTCAATTTCAATAAATTTCAATAAATTTCATATATAGGTATACATACTAATTCAATTAAAACTTAATTTACCAATTACTGTGTTATTATTTAGTTTTATAGTAACTTTCATTATTACAATATAAACACAAATATTAAATATATATCTATGTATCATATATTAAAGATCAAGGTAACTCTAAATTGTCTTGTTAAATTATAAGAACACTTTCAAAATATTTGAAATATTTGAATTAAAATATAAATACGTATATTGAAATTATTTGTTTATATATTATACTATAAGAAGATAGATGAAGGAATATAATGTGTTATTAAATGAAGAAATGTTTTAATTTGCTTAGACGTTCGACAGCACGAGGAGGAAAGGTTACGAGGATCGCAAAAGGGCGCGGATTAGTGCTCCAAAGAAGAAAGGTCTTCGACCGTTACTACCGAAATGACAGAAATGTTTTAATTTGCTTAGACGTTCGACAGCACGAGGATGAAAGGTTACGAGGATCGCAAAAGGGCGCGGATTAGTGCTCCAAAGAAAGAAAGGTCTTCGACCGTTACTACCGGAAATGACCATGACGAGCGTGGCTGTCGCCCCGGGTAGCCTCGTAACACCACCAGCTATGTTAACACCGAAGATGTATCATCTACAGCAACCTTTGAATCCACCAGCACCTTCCCCGACTTCTGGGAAAGTGAGTCAGAAAAAGAGAGAATATTTATTTTGATTTATTCTACCTAAATAATTAAAAATGCATAATGTGTGTGTGTTTGTGTTTGAAAAATATTTTTTTCGCCCTAAGAAATGAAATTTAATTGAAAAGGGAAAGTCTTAATTACTTTCGGCAGATTTAATCAGTAGAAAATGAAATCTTGGAGATTAGGATGATTCGATGCATTATGATTTGTCGGAAAAAAGCCCCCAAAAAAAAAAATTGATTTAAAATTTAAGAAAATATTATAACGTTAAATACTATATACCAATATGAATGTATTTCTAAATAATAGAATTTTGTCTGCAAAAGTACGCACATATACAAATAAATCTATGTAAAATTTCATTGTAAAAATAAGAAACAGTAACATTTTCTATTTAAAAATAATAGACAAAATTAAGAACTAAAAAATAGAATCTTAAGAGACTAATTATCTACATCGAACGTGTCGTTTAAGAGACATGACTAAAGTTGTTCAGAAAGTAGGAAAATATGGTAGTTGAGAACGATTAAGGTCGCAGACTAATGTCCATTCTTTCTCGTCAAGTGACATAAGGGTTATGCTTAACGAACACTGACAAATGTTTTCAAACTCTTGCATACTTTCATATTTACCCCCATCTTTTTCTTCTTCTTTTTCTTCTTCTTCTCATCATCGTCATCGTTGTCTATTATGTCGTAGTTGTGTCGTAGTTGTGTCGTAGTTGTCGTCAATGTCGACAATGCTTTGGACTGGTTTAGCCGTAAAACCAGGGGCCGGTTATGACATCGAATACTGGAGTAACGTGACTATATTCAACACACTGCTGTTGCTTCGCATTTACGAGGTCGACTTTTAAGAGAACTTGCTGTTTTGCCTTTGCCAAGCTTACTTTAAATCCCCGTCAGCTCTCTTCGATCTTGATCTTGAATAAAAGTTTTTTTCATTATTATTATATTTTTAAACTATATCTCTCTGCGATTGTGCATAGTGTTTATTTTTTTCTTTTAATTTTTCTTTTCTTTTCTACGTGATTGGTGTGCAATTTAATTACGGCGGTGACATTTTTCTTCTTTTTTCTTTTGTCAAAAATTTGTGAGATATCGTAATAGTGATTTAGTTTCATCGATCGTGTTCATCGTGTTCATCGTGTTTTCATCGTTTTAACGTACGTAGTAGATATCTAGTTCTTCTTTGAAGTCTGTTAAATCAGAAATGGAAACGATACCCCCCATTGCGAAATTTAATCCCAAGAGACTGTCTGATTTCATCAGACGCTCAGAACGGATTTAGAACAGTTCGGTAGATAATTTTTCATTCGTTTCTTACTTCTTTTTCTTTTTTTTTTATTGCCAGATAAAATTTCAAACTTAACTTTGACCAAATTTATAGTTCTTTTATTTTAATACTATTTTCGGAATTTGAATCTCGATATTTTTCTGATCTGTTTAGGAATTTAATGTAAAAACTGTGAAATTGGTCTATCTAAGAGATAAATTCATTTTAATAAGAAAAAGAAAGATAGAAATAATATTAGGATGTAAATGTTTTTTCTCAATTGTTAGAAATTTAGAAGTTCTTTAGGTTCGATTGTTCACATATGTTACAAAGTAAATACATACTTGATTTTTAATAACATTACAAATAAAGATCAACATTTGTTCTATTTGATCTTTTAAAAAGTTATTTAATGGGGAAAAAAGATAAAACAAAAATTAGAAAAATACTTGAAGGTTCACTGATCGTATATTCACATACTATATACATATATGTACATATCTAATGTGGTCTATGTTAATAATATTACGTCTATCGCATCGTAAGGTGTACCTTCTTGTCTTAAACTCTTGCTATTGGCTGTTTTACGGATACAACTTGTGGCCTATTACGTGAGAAGTTTTCTAACGAACAAGATTCAAAGAGTACTTTACCAATGCTTATTTCAAATAGGTATATATGTATCCATCCACGTGCCGTTCGAAGATTGTGTGTAATAGGAAAACTTATGCAAAGTTAAATTTTATTTTTCTAAAGAATTCTATTTTCGTTTCTGAATTCTATTTCGAAAGATTTAACATTCTGAAAAAGTCCTTCACGGTCCGTAGTCTTAAATATTTTAAATGCGTATCTTTTTACGTAGTTTTTTTTTTTAATTATCATAAAAATTACTTTTGGTTTATATCGAAACGGTATATAATTAAATGTAATCATTAATATGGTTATTTTGGGCGATTGTTATCGAAATTTTTCGAGATTTTTTCTAATTAAATAATATTGTATATTTAGTATGTTTTTTTATTGCAAATTTGAGACAATGTTTTAATATATTAATTTTATTACATCGGTTTCACTCTATAATACACTAAATAAATATAATATACTGATATATAAAAAAGATTAAATAATAAATAGTTAACTTTTAATTTACAAAATATAAAAAAAAGAAATCAATGTGGGAAAAACGAATTGTAAAAGAATTGATAAAGAAAGCCAGATACGTTATACCTCTCGGAAATATTCGAACTCCTCCACTTTTTATCGAATTATCGATCGTGAGTTTACAAAACTTTCTCTTTCTTACTCTCTGCAACTTTTCATGATTCTTATATTTTTTTATTTTTCTTTAAACACTCCTCCAAGAAAAACCGTCGCATTCCATACCCCCCACCCCTTTCCCTCTCTCTTTTTCTCTCCCCTTACCTCTCTCTCTCTCTCTCTCTTTTTCTTTCTTACTTTATTGCTTTCGATGCACTTTCATTTGCATCGAAATGAAAATTTAAAGTTGGTATGTATGAACGATTAGGAAGTATTACGAGCGCAGAATATTACGTGGCTTGATTGTAAGCCACTCGTAACATCATCGATCAACAATCCTCGTTACGAGAATAATTATTTATGCGAAATGAAAGATGGAGTTAACGTAATCGAGCGAGAACAATTTCACGTTTATGAGATTATTATACGCCTGTTACTGGCTTAGGTATAGTCCTCTTTTTTCGAGCTTTCGGTTTATGGGAAACATTAGACTACTTTAGCCATCGTTTAGATCATCTAAATTGTTTTAAACGTTTCAAGTCAACAAAGAAAATGTCTACTCGTTGTGTATTCATCTATGCTAAACATTCTTTTTTTGTTATAATATTTTTTATGAAGATTTTAATACTTTTTATATTTTTGGTATTTTTAGATAGAAAAATATTCGTACAGGCGTTATTAGATTTGTCAAAATTTGTAATTCTGTAATAATATAATTATTTGTGTGTGTGTGCAAATTAATTTATATAAGAATTAAATATTTCAAATTATTTCTACATAGAAAAAAGAAATATTTAATAATTATTATATAATTAATTAGATAACTTGTTTATATTAGTATTATCCCATATTAATAAAAATTAAATGTACAAAAATTTGTTTTCTTAAATAAAATAAATAAATTTGATGGATATAAAGAATAAAATAATAAAAATAAAGTGAAAATAGAGGATCGAATGTTTCGAAGCATAACAGTTACGAGATAAAGATCGTTGAATGAATATAATTTTGTAATAAATTCAACGACATCGAACGAAAATAAACGAAAAGGAACGAAATGGTCGATCTCGTTGTGTAATTCCGGGGACGCAATCTTCGTGCTTATGGAAGAGACACGAGTGTGCATAGAAACGAGGATTATGATGGATGATGCATCGGCTGCAGCCGATGCACCGGTGCGACTGCCGTGACCTCTGGATGTATACTTTACATAAATGTATTAATGTATGTGCATTACACACACATATATATATATATCATACATAAATATATATGTGTGTGTGGTTGTGTGAATAACGTCAGTTCTAGATAGAAGATCGTACGCGATGATGAACACGACCATAAGACATAACACGAATACTTATCGACTGTCAGTAATTTTACACAACAAAAACACATTTCCGTTTTTTCCTAACACGTGTATTTCTATAGTTTTACTCATTTGTGTTTTTATTCTTTTTTATTTTTTTTTTTTTTGTTTGATAAGCATCGTTTTCTTGAGTTTTTTATTAGCCAATTTGAAAATTAATTGTTTAATTACTTATCTTATGGACTTATTACATGGGAAATAGTTTTGCAAGAAAGTATCAAGAGATCGGAAGTTGCTGTCGGAAACCTTATTTCATCAAATCCTCGCGTTTTCCATTTTCTTTGCAATTGTTTTTTCTTTTCTTTGTTATTACGTAATTAAATATTATAATTTACAGATTGGATTGAAGATATTGATTAGATATATTTTTATTTAAGATTAATAAAACGATATATCTGGTTTTTATGTCTAATGGTGTCGATTAAGATTGATTCAAAATGGTCAATAACTTACAAGTTTAGAAATATTCAAAATTTCCTTTCTAAACAAATAAATCTTACTTATTGTTAGTATATATAGATATATGCGAAGTGAATTATCAAGTGAACACAAATTTACTATATCACTTTAATAATCAATTAATTCCTATAAATTTGTTCTAATATAGTAAAAATATTTCTTAGACTTGTATAACAAACAAAAATTAGTCCAAAATATTTGCAACAAAATATTTGATTTCTAAACACGACTTAGAAATTGTTGGCCCACCCTGTATATATATATATATACCTCTTGATTCTGCAAGCAGCATCAATTCCATGCTAACGGACGGAATGAAAATGGTTTTAACCGCGGTTATATGACTGACATTATGCGTTATTGCGTTTCGCACAATTAACGTGGCCGTGCCGAGATATTCGAGAGAAAGAGAGAGAGAGAGAGAGAGTGAGAGAGATAGAGAGTAATATCTTCTGAAGAACAAAAAGAAGAACTTAAAAAAAGAATAATAAAAAGTAAAAATTATATAATAATATAATAAAATAATAATAATAATAATAAGAAGAAGAAGAAGAAGAAAGAAAGAAAGAAAGAAAGAAAGAAAGAAAGAAAGAAAGAAAAAGTAGAAATGAGCATGATTCGAACGCGAAAACATTCATTCTTAGTTAGACGAGATGGCGTCTCTTCGTTTCGAACGCCATTGAAGGACGTTGACACTCGTACTCTTTCCTTTTATCTTCTTTCTTCTTCTTCTTGTCCATTATTCTTCTTTTCTTTTCTTCCTCGTCGAAGTAATAAAGATAAAACGATCATCCTATTCGCGTTTATTCGAATTTACTTCCGTTCGAATTCGTCTTTTTCGATCACTAAAACCGGAAGAGACATTTACGCGTACGGCATTTCGATAAATTTTCATGCGAATAAAAACACTTCGGATATTTGAAAAAAATGATCTTCCATTTGTTACTTTCCTCATAATTACGATTTATTTGATCTAACTATTTATTTATTTTTTTTGTTCTCTTATTAAAATCTATTCACTTGTATACACACACGTAAACGCTTGAACAATTAATCAATGTAATTGTATTTACATTGTGATCGAATTAATTTTTTTTTTTAAATTGTTATTAATAATGAATATTAAAAGAAGGTAGAAAAGATGTTACGCGTCCTCTCGCATCGAGAGGTTAATTTTGAACTCATGGAATTTCGAAAAGAAGGGATATAGAGGGGATGATTGAGTAAAAAGGAAAATGAAAGATATCGAGAGAAACATGAGCGGGATAAGTAACATAACTATTAATTAAGAGGAGCTAGGGAGTCCACTTTCACCTGATGACCAAGGCCTGAATCGAGATGACCTCGCAAGATGATGTTCTCTCTCTCTCTTTCTTCCTTATTCTCCTTCTATTTATATATCTATTTATTTCTACTTATATATATATATTTCTCTCTCTTTTTCTTTTCATATATCTATTTATATTTTTCTATTTATCTCTTTCTATTTATATCCTTTCTTTCTCTCTCTCTCTCTCTCTCTGTCTTTCCTTTTTCGCAAGAAACCATCGTCCTTTTTCCCGGACGTCGCGTTTCGTTGCCTCTCTCGCTCATCTTAAGATAGTTTATGCATGTATATATTATAAGTACGAGATGCACAGGAGAAAATGTTGCGAATGGATTCACGCGATTTAACACAAGCGATCTTTTCGCATTAATTAAGATGCCGTAATATTGCCAAGTTTTTATTGGTTTTGCTCTTGAGTCGGTACTTCCTTTTGATTTAATTATTGTTTGTAATAATATATTTTATCTTCTTTATTTCTTTCCTTTTTCTATCTTCAATCCTAATTTATTTTATCATTTTATTGAATATTATTGTGATTTTTATTAATTTATTAGTTTATTTTTTTTTTTTGGGGAGGGGGGGGGCGGAATTTTATGTTAGTTCTAATAAAATTTCATATTTATTAGTTTTCTTTTTTATAAATATATTTTTTATCAATAAATATTATTGAAAAGTTTGTTAAATTTATTATTGTTGAAAATATTATATATGGTGAAGTATTTGTAAATTATTTTTTATTTATTTATAAAAGAGAGAAAGAGAGAGAGAGAGAGAGAGAGAGAGAGAAAGATTGAAAAATATTTCACGGTTATATATCATTTGTAATAGAAAATAATTTTTTTTCAAAGTCTCAACTAGATCTACTCAATTTTTTTTTTTCAAGTTTTTAATATGAGGAAGAGGCGTGTTCTTCACACTTCCGCTTTCGTGCGTACACCTTGCAAACTCGTTTTATTTATTTCTCAAGCTGCTTGGCAAGCTTTTCAACGATAGTTACGCTTATCATTTTTCTGAAATATCATCGTGATTATGTGAGACGTTAGCTTCGATCGTTCGTTATCTGGAAGAAATTTGTCTTTTTTTGTCTTCTCCTTTTTTTTTTTTTTTTTTTATTATACAACCATTTACGAGATTGTAACGTACTCGTGCTCGTTCACGCGTTTCTAAATAAAAAAAAAAAAGAAAAAATAAAGAACACAAAATACGTTCAGCTTCAATTATTTTTAATAAAATTAAACAGGACAGATAATAAAATATTTTAAAAATATGTTTTATTAATTCGGACAACTAAATAATTTTAAATAATAATAACAACATCGAAACTATTAATAACATTTATTTGAAATTTTATTTGATAAAATTAATTTTTATGCACTAACCGATAAAACATCGACGAAGTCAACGATTTTATAAGATTTTAAATAGAACAACCATAGATTTCGTTCCACCTTAATCTATTTTTGATAGCCACGCCCGATATCATGAATTTTGCACCTGCAATTGCAACGAGCCGTAACAAGACGTCTAACGAAACCTAATGCACCCGTACACATGCACACGTATATACTAGCGTAATATATTATAGAGATAAATATATGTACATATAAGTGTGCATATATAAATAATATATATGTGTTAGTATTTACTTACTCGATACGTTAATGCACGCGCTGGTTTACTTTCTTATTTTCGAACCAAGCATGGTTCTTACGTGAGCTTGTGGGACAAGATTTTTACGAAAGTCCACGATCGTACGAGAAAGTAAAGTGTACCTCTTGCTTACAGTTCTGCCCCCAAGCCAACAACCTGCCCCATTTTCCGACCTTACATGCTCTTTATGTGTTTTATTATAGCATTGCAACTGTTAAAATGTTTATCAATCGAGTAGAACTATTTTATAACGAGTTTTAAAATTTTTATATATCATATATTTTATTGTCATGTACATATAAGTTATAAGTAGTCTAATGAAAAACATTAAAAAAATATTTTTTCTAAATAAATAATAAATTATATTGACGCTATATAAATTTATGTCATATATCATATATTATCATATATTATCATATATTTTATAAAATAGAAAAATAAACGTACTATTAATATATATCATTATATTGTATATTGCTGGTGATTTTTTATATAAAAAATTTCGTTGAAGAAAGCAGTTTTAATGATTCGACGGGATCGAAGATGTGTTTTCTTATTTGAGTGAAAATTGTTGAAACGACAGGTGTTAGCTGCATATGGGCAGAGAAGAGAAGTACGTATTACCTGTGCAGGTGTGGTCATGAAAAATATTCCACTTCGTTTCCCTTCCCGTAATCGTAGAAATAACTTCGTCGAGCACCTTCATCGAATTTTATATTCCGTGCTTGGAATAAACGATATCGTCGTTCTCGTCGTTGTCGTTGTCGTTCGGTAGCAACGACGCTTTTCAAATGATTTCGAAATGATCTCATACCATTCCTATACGTACTTTTACCTGTCATTATATTCTCTTATCGTTTTCTTTTTCTTATTCCTTTTTCTTCCATTCCAATAAAACGAGTAAAAGAAATAAAAAGAGATTATGTGTTCGCGCAAATCCTTTGGAAATTAATTATCTTTTATACAATTTCTTTTAAAGGATTAATTATTAAATTACAATACGAATTATGTATCTATTCAAATCTATTCTAAAACAAAACAAA
This sequence comes from Polistes fuscatus, assembly GCF_010416935.1. Lineage (NCBI taxonomy): Eukaryota > Metazoa > Arthropoda > Insecta > Hymenoptera > Vespidae > Polistes > Polistes fuscatus. The sequence goes on along the minus strand of NW_025113140.1, from coordinate 11,114,932 downwards.
ATTAAATCTTTTATATATAATCAATTTTTCAGGAGATATATACAATTGTAAAATCCAATTATTAATTAAATTAATTTGATTATTTTTGAATGTTAATTCAACAAAGTAAATGAGTTAAAAATAGTTATAGAAAAAACCGATAACCATTAAGAAATTTGATTAAATCGAAATTTTTATGTTTATCGATTTCTGTGAGGAACCTACTTTACCGACGTCGATAAAAACCGCGGGAAAAGATCAGAGATCAAAAATGAGACTCAACGATTCGTTGAACTCAAATGCTTAAATTAGAATATTCAAATGAATAAGTAGTGTCAACTGAACACTTTAAGATCACCATTGAAACGGAACTAAACAATCAGTAGAATAGATTACAAGTAACGGTACATACACTGAGATTACACTTTTCCTGATGTTGCTGCTACTGCTGCTGTTCCTACAAAGCTAGAGAACTGTTATTTCGTCACGAGCAATTTCTCATGATCTTTCCTTTCTTTTTCTTTCACTTTTTTGTCTATTTTCTTGACTTATATCTCACAAATTCGTCCGCTTTGAATTCGTTTGCTAATACTATAGCCCGAAAGCATTCAAGAGAACACACAAGACACGTTGGATTGGAGTATATTACACGGAACTAATTATACCATTTACTTACATCCTCTTCATCTTATCCAATACGTATATATATCCTCACATATATACAAGAATATTTACTCCTTCTTTTTTTCTCTCTCACACATTAATAATGCATCCTCTTCATCCTGTCCACCATACATTTACATTGTATCACATATTTTTACACAATCACACTAGAATATACAATCTTTGTCTCTCTCTCCTACTGACAGTGTTTCTTCTTAATCCTATCCACCATACATGCATATGGTATATTTCTGTACATATAAATATACATATATATATTCTCTATCTTTTTCTTTCCATTAGTAGTGCATCCTCTTTATTTTACCTTCTATATCTGTATAATGTATATCCTTAAAAAGAAAAATATGTATATCCTCTTTCTCTCTCGCTAATAGTTTTTCCTCTTTATCCTATACCCCATACATATATATTGTTACACATAAAAATATATACTCTCTATTTTTTTCTTTCCATTAGTAGTGCACCCTTTTCTTCCTATCTACCATACATGTACATTGTATATCCTAACATACACACACTAAAATATATACTCATCACTTCTCTCTTACTGATAGTTTCCTTCTTCATTCTAATCACCATACATATACATTAAATATTCTCACCCATATACAAGAAAACATATACCCTTTCTCCTTTTCTACCTCTGATATCAAAATACTGTAATTCCATTAAAAGCTAGAAGACCCGTAGACCCGATCAAGCAAAATAGTCGATTAAACTCGTCAATCCCCCTCGAAGAGGAAGTTTCGTAATCATTTACATTCTCGGAAAAATAATGTATATCGAGGCAAATGTGTGATAAAGGCAACGTAATTTAATTACATTCGGAATGCAACTACCACACACATATATATATACACATATATATATATATATACACACATAGAATATAAGCGACACTTATCACGATAACTCTACATGTATATATAATACACACACACACACGCACAGAAACGTTAGATGTATCCGTTCCGTTGCATTAGATCTCATTTCTTACTTTACTTTAATCTGCTTCTTTTTTTGTTTTGTGTTTTGTTTCTTTTTCTTTTTTTTTTTTTAAATTTTTTTTTTCTCATTCTTGGAGAGTTTTCTTATCGATCTACGCCCTCTCTCCTGTAAAGAGACATAGATCGGCATCGGCGACTGTCAGTCGCGGTTTTCTATCTATCGTCGATCCTTTCTCGAGAAAAGAACTTCTCTCTTGAGCGTGCACCGGACCGTACCGGTCAGACCGGACGACCACTTACTTACTTACTTACGTATATACTTATATATACTTATACTATATTTATACTCTCTCTCTCTTTCTCTCTCGAAGAAGACGACGACGACAACGAGCCACGTACTCGTCGCAAACCCAACGATCCTTCTCTTGGGTTTTATTTCTACCGTCCTTTATTCATCCACTTCTTCTTCTTCTTCTTCTTCTCCTTTCTTCGATTCGATCAGAGATGCTCTCCGGAACTTACATTTTTTTACAAATATCTTTACTATCTCTATCTATTTATCTATTTATTTATCTTCATCTATTTCTCGTTCTTTGTTTGTTTGTTTGTTTGTTTCTTTCTTTCCTTTAGATCTCGTATTGGCTTTTACGTTAATAATGAAATTTCTTACCTTTCTTGTTCGCTTTCTTTCTTAGGGAAAAACTTTTCAACCACTCTCTCAATATCTATTTCTATCTTTTACCTTTCTATCTATGTATCTATCTCTTTATGTTTAAATCGTTTTTATTTATCTACATATTCATTATTTTTGGCTCGTTTTTTTTTCCTTAATCTGTTAGTTAAGTTCTTACTCGTTCGGTAATAGGATGGAATTTGATATCAAATTAATGCGTTTTTATTCAACATTTTCTTTTTTCTTTTTTTTATTATTATTGCAGGAAAATCATAAAACGTTTTACTTTCTAATTAACTTTCATAATTTTTCTCTTTATCGATTTTTTCTCAAATATTATTTTTATTATTTGAATAAAAGTACAATATATTCCTAATAAAAATAAATTATTGTTACATAAAAGTAAATATTTCTTCGTGAAGATTTTGTTTTGGTTTAAACATTTTTCGTGTCTTCGTTCATTTATGACTTTTTTTTTTTTTAAATTTTCTAAATTTTTCTATTCCTCTTTTGTCTCGTAGATCAGAACGACGATTCTCGGTAACTCCATAAAATCAACTGCGATTTCTCCGATAGGAAGCGAATTTATAAATTACAATTTCAGTTGTGCGTCCGTTCACTTTCCCTGAAACATTCGTTTCTTTCTTACTCCTCTTTCTCTTCCTTATCTTATATTTTCTTCCTCTTCGATGGTTACGAAGAGGTTCTCTCTTCTTATTATTCTTGGTATTTTCAACTCGCGTACTCTCAATAACGTCCTTTTCTCATTCTCTTCCCTTTCTTGGAAGAACATAAATGTGTGTTCGTAGTAGTGATGGTGGTGGTAATCTTTGACGAGCGACGATTTGCGGAAGAGACTTGACGATCGGCTTCTTCGAGATAAGAAAAAGAAAGGAAAAAAAAAAGAGGAAGAGATAAGGAAAGAGAGAGAGAGAGAGAGACAGACAGATAGATCGATAGAAAATAAAAAAAAAAAGAAAGGAAAAAGAAAACCACTGAAATCTCCCCTTTCGTGCCGTTAAAGGGAAATCCAGACGATCGATCAATCGATCGATTGATCAAACGATCGATCGATCGATCGTTCGTCCCTACGATCAATGCAAGAATTGAGTGAGACGAGAATCTTAGCTTTGCTTTCTCGTACCTTCCAATATATTGATTTCTACGGGCTGACGAGTTGTTGTTAGCTTTTCTTGTAATTCAAACTAGGAAAGAATAATAATAATAATAATAATAAGAAAAAATAAGAAAAAATGAACAATACATCGTCTCTTATTTTCTCTTATTCTGTGTCACTGTTTTGATTATAAGAAAGACATAGGAAGATATTTTTCCTTGCATCTAGCAAATGATCCTTCTACCGGGTTCAAGGTCAGGACCAAGAAACGAGAGGCTCCTAGGTATGCTTGGTATAATGATCGATTAGTCCTTCCGCTATCAATTTTTTCTTCAATCTTGAAACTTCTTTGTAGGAGAATGAGTATCGTTGAGGTCGGGATCAGGATATTAATTATTACTATGATTAAACTATAGAGAAATTTTCATCTAAGTTATCATTATGATGATAATGAAGATAATTCATTTGTCATAATTATTTGTAAAACATTTGTTAGAAATTTTCTAATTTATTATTTTATTCTAATTTTTTGTTTTTTTCTTACCATTGAGATATGTTTGTTTAAAATACTATTAGTTTATTATTATTAATATTATTATTAATTGTACATATATATTAATTTAAATAAATTCAGTATTTTAAGTGTAAGCTTAGCAAGTATTAATTTTCTAAACAAAAATAATTCATTTTTATATTTCTCTCGGGGAAGGAGAAAATATTTTGAAACAAAAATTGGTTTATTTCTAGAACTACGATACTTTAAGTAAGAGCAAGAAATCGTGGAGCGTGAGATTGGGTCTCTCTCGTCAAAATCAAAATCCAGATGACCCTGGTAAGGGTTGGGGTACGATAAGCAACGGTAGCGCACTGTCCCGTCAAATGATCTACGGCGACCCATGGCTTTATGGGACGGTTCGATCGTCGAGGCCTGGTCACGATCCTCGAGCCTTTCTGACACCGGCACCCCCACCACCACCGGGAGCACCGCTTCTCGTGGTATGTTCCTGCCCGGAGTTCCTTTGCGGAACGACCAGGAAACTCGGAAGCAATTGCCGCAAGTGCGGTGGTCACCGATTGGCTGGTGTACCTTTAGGAGGAACTTGCCGATTACCAGCACCATCATCGAGGTCCAGGCCCAGTCTTGCAGGTAACATTAAAACCGAAACTTTATTTTTATTATCCATTAACAGAAAGAAACAAACCTACCTTTCACGGTTAAGCAAATCGAGAGAGAAAGTTAGTTAATCAAGTTTCTTACATAAAAATCTTGATTTTTTGTTATGGTCACGTAGGCGTAATGAGAGAACGAGTTTCATGTTGTGTTAGATTTGATATCAATCCACCTTATTACGAAATCTTATAAATAATCAGAGATGTTTGGAACATAGGATATCATACGATACGATACGGTACGATACAAATACGATACAATGATGATGTACTATTAGGTGTACTGAGACCAGCAATGGACGACCCATACGATCAGATGCGAAGGAACAGACTAGTGGAACCAAGATCCCGAGCACGGAGTACCTCGCCACACAGACCATCGTCTCAACGAGATTCCCGAAGCCAGAGTGTACTGGTGGGGAGGAACACGAAGGAACGAAAGGGTTCGATCGAGGGTACTACTTCGAGATCCGAGTGGTTCGACAAGGAAGGTACGGTACATCCTCATCAATCACATCCTCATCAACCACTTCATCATCATCTGCATCACCATCATCATCAACATCAACAACAACAACAACAACAACAGCAGCAACAACAACACGAGGAGCCAGGAAGTCGCAAGTCACGACAGAACTTCGTTGGTGCATCGAACGACCACCATTGGTTAGAGGAGAATCAAACGGAGAATGTTGTTTTGAGGAATGGAGGAATCGTCGAACGGCCCAATCAAAGATCGATTCCCCGTACTTCGAAAAGATCGAACACGATCCAAAGAAACAAGGATAATCAGGATTGTCCAGTATCAACGAAGATCTCATCGTCGTCGACGGTGGTAGAAACGTCATTGGCAAGAACAAAAACTTCTAACTCGAATAACAACGGTCAAGAAAATATCGGAGATTCGAGGAGAAGTATTCTAGAGTGCGACGTCAATCCTTATCTGTTGTTGAAGAAACAAAAATACGAGGACGATTTGAGCGACGATTTGTCGGACAATGCCTTGGAACAGGACGCGGATTCGAGAACACCTTCGAATCTGTTTGACCCGTCCAAAGTAAAATCGATCGAAAGAATACCAAACAGGGGGGCAGCGGTAGCAGCTATTGGTGGTCAAAGAATTCGTGTATTCAACGAGCCGAGGGAAATCTCTGACGACGAAGAGAATACACCGGTCACGAGGATACCAATACCCAAGGTCTCGCCTAAAAGACCACCGAGAAAATTGAAGGAAGCCAAGCAGACCCTGAAAAGTATTTTGAAGAGAGGTCGAGTACTCGAGAGTAAGAGGAAGAATGTATTGTTCAAGGTCGATAACGTAATATTCGCACCGGAAAAACCATCCGAGGCCACTAGACTTTCTTGGAGTAGAATCGGTAGGTTTGCTAACTGTACGAAGGACGCGCGTAAAGAGGAATCCGAGGAGGATTACGAGGAAGAGGAGAGGCCAATGATTGTGGTAGAGGAAGAGGAAGAAGAAGAGGAACCGATTGTACCGAGAGAACAACAAGAAAAACATAAATTCATCACCATTCCTAACATCAGTGATCCCAAAGCTGATAGAAGTAAAAACAAAGATACAAAAATAGTGCCTCAAGTGAAAAACGTTCTTACATACTCCAATTCATCAAAGATCGATACTCTCGTTAGTTCTAAACCGATCGATAACGTTGAGATGCGTAAGAAGAGTCCAGAGATCAAATCGAACGAAAACGTCATATCTACGAACAAATACGAAAGATCTAAAGAAACTCAGAAATCTCCAAAGAGAGACAACGATCAGATCAAGTTGGAAGATGAAACGGAATTGGAGATCGAAATTGAGGAATTGAACGATAGGCTTCCGTGTATTGCAGTTGATGAGAAGGATCTGATCCTAAGGTCGGAAGGTAAGATTATAACAAAATATTCTACGTAATATGAATTTGTGGGTCAAACATTTTTTCTGGGTGATTTTGAAAATCAATAACCTTTTTTCGGCTAATTAAATGTTTCCAAATTATAAAATTACAACATTAGGAATTTTTGATTTCTTACTCAATACTAATCACTTAATTGTCTTTATTAAACTAATTATTTTATTCAAATATTAATATGATAATCTTAAGAACTTTTGATTCACCTTGTCATTTTGTTTAACTTTTTACTCATACTTGCATTATCATATTCTAATCATGCTGATTAATGCAATATATTAACATCGAGAACTTATAATTACACTTATCGGAAATATCCTTGAACTTTAGCAATAGTTACATATATCTTTCAAGGATAACGAGCGCAAGTTAGTTCCTTGGCCAGTTTCTTTCAGACTCCGTAAGAGTTTCTTATCACGAATCCATAAAGTCAATCGGATGTGTAGTCCTTGTTGTCTTTGCTTTACTCGTTACGAAGTGACTCTTAAGTTCACTCGCTTGTTACGTTCTCGTTCGATCTTATCTAAATATTTCCTTTTTACTTAATCGAATGAACAGAAATTGTACATTTTTATTATATTCTACTGTACACGTGAGTGGAGTCATTGATAAAGATAAACAAGTATTTACTATAAATTTTCATCCTCTAGTTACATGTAGGAAGTGTTCATTACAAGTATTCATACTTAGTAAAATGACATTTTTTGAAACGTTCGATATTTATCAATAAATTACAAAATAGAAAGCCACGAGTTTCCTAAGTGATTCTAAAAATTAATTATTTATTTGTTGAAATCTTCTGAACGAATGTTTGTTCAAATTGTAAAATTAAAATTACAATTTTTGTAACATGGTAAAATTTTAATTACGAGCCTACAAAGTTAAGAAAGTGTATTTGATTTTTAAACATCCGTAGGATAAATAAAAATGTTTAGTTTCTCGATAAGATTATCAAAAAGGAGTGGCCGATGTTTCGCATAAAATTCCATCGGGAGAACCACTGTGTCCTTAATGACAACTTTCAGCGACAAAAGGAGAAAGGTTAGCCGATCCTGCCGACCCTGAGCTTTATCCTCAGGCATACATATTCTATATAGTTGTATCACTCCTAAAAGAGATTCGAGAGATTCGATTTCAGAGTCGTTGAAAGTGGATAAGGTCAGGGCTGGCCAGTGTCGAGCCAACGAATCATCGATCTGGATTACCCATTTTGGTTATTGACGCAAATAAATTTGCTCATGATATCATTTAAACTTATTACCCGATTTTTCTTTTTTTTTTACTATCAAAAAGAAAATCAATAAATAAAATAAATAAATTTGTAGTTTTTCGACAAATATTTTCTAAATAAATATTAACTAAATTAATAAAATAACAATATTAAAATATTAAACATGAAATTTAAAAATGAAACGAAGCAAAATTAATTAATAAATGTTTGATGGTCGGCCATATTGTCTTAGAAAATTCTTTGAAATTCCAGGGGATACATTGTATATTTTTAATATATATATATATAAAAGAAAGAAGTAAATTTTGAGATAGAAAGGTTGAAATTCCACGGCAAACGTATCCGAAAGGAAAGAAAGGATACCGGCCGGCGTGATTCGATTTGCGAAAGTGGACGCGTGGGAAAGATACGAAAGAGATCGGTACAATGTGAACAGCGGTCGTCCACCTTATATGGAAGGACGTGTACATATTTATCGGTGGGCACGTTCATCCTTCGTCCGTATCGTAAATGTCTTCGTGTCACGGGATCCCAGAAGAGTAGGAGGAATAGTTACATACTAATTTCACCACTGTATTCGAGGACCCTACTCGATTCAATTCGATTTTATTCGATTCGATTCGATTCAATTCGCCAAAGAATACCTTTCGATATCTTTTATTTCTTATTTTCCATTTTTATTTATATATTATTTTTATTTGTTTTTTTTTTTTCTTTAATTTTTATTTATTTTAAAATTTTAAAATTTTCTTTTTATCTTTTTCTTTTCCTTTTTCATTTGTTTCCTTCTCTCATATCTTTCTTCTTTTAATCTGTTTATCTTTTATCTCGTTTCATTCTGACAATACTAACACACCGAGCACTTCGACGTAAAGAAACCAAGTGGAAAACATTTCTGTTTGCGGTGACGCGCGTCGTAATAAATTCGGACGAAGGGCGTCATAATGTTTGAAACGAGTTCCGACGATCAACAGACGCTACCCATGTGCCGCCGCCATCTTGGTACCATCGTAAAAACTTAGCGGTATAATCGGACCTCGGCCATATACATTGGCGCACAATAAAATTAGATTTCAAACAAAGACTACTTTCACTTTTGACTTTCAAATAAATTCACTATAAAAAATAAACAATAATTGAAGTATGAACGGTACACTTTTTATAATTTTCATTTTATACAAAAAATAAACATCAAATTTTTCTCCTTTCAATTTTTTTTTTTTTCATTTTATTCAGATCCTAATTTTAAGATTCTATCATTTTCTTGAATAATAATTCACACAAAGAATAAAAAGAAATTTAACGAAATGTTAAAATCACCTTGTTAAAACTCACGCTTTCGCCATTTTGGTTTATCATTCTAATCACGAAAATTGCTATACAAATACTAAAAGTAGACAAATTCGATCTTAATATTACGTCGGTTATGTTTCATATCTCTCTCTTTTTCTTCGAATAGTGTGAATTATGTATTAGTCCAGTAATATCGGTGACATTACCCAAGAATATTCACTCGTGCTCAACACTTGTTTGCTCGTTCAACCACTAATTTATTTCATCTATCCGTTCTCTAACATAAGATCTCGATTATCGTGTTATTATGCAAAGTGTTAGAGAAACTTTATACAATAACTTTTCATTAGTTTAACTCGTTAAAATCTAATAGAAAATTTCTTTTATTAATCCATAAATGGATATCATATTTGTCTACTACATGTACAAATTTACATATATACACACTCATATAAAACAAAAAATCTACGGAAAGGAACGAAATGACGTTTGTCTCTCATCAACGTGTTTTCGGTATTAAAAAAGAAATATTAGATAATCTTCCTAAATAAATAAAATGACCATCACAAGTGAATGTAATAATTCCTTTTGTTTTTCTGTTTTCTTTTTCTATATTTCATATTTTTTAAACAAGAAAATTCTCTTCCTTTTTTTCTATTTTTTTTTTTCTTAGCATTTTTTAAGTAATTATTTACAAAAAAATAATATAAGAAAAGAAGATCTCGTAAAGTTAGGTAATAATTGTACGCGTAATTCGTTTGAAATGAAGTAAAAATCGGCAATTTATCGATCGAGCGATCAATTAACGAGTAAATCAAGCAACCTCGTGGAATCCTCTTTAAAAAGTAGAGCAAATGTTGGAAAAACCGTAGCAATTTTCCAACCAGTGAGATTTCATGCAAGCTAAATACAGCGATGTATTCTCTTTGTCGGTGTACATACTTTCACCGATCACTTACACGCATACGCACGCACACACATACGTTTATACATATATGTATGTATGTTCGAGAGATCGAGAAGAAAAGGGATTGGCTTTAAGATAAGATCAATATTCTGACTCGAACGTATAACCTATATTTTCTCTCTCTCTTTTTCTCTCCCTCTCTCTCTCTCTCTCTTTCTCCCTTTCTTTCTCACTATTTTCTTTTTTTTTTCATCTCATTATCGTGAAGATCGCTTTCCTCTATTTATCTCATATCACGAGTGAATTTAATATATAGAACAATTATCACTGAAATTATATGATAGCATCCTTGACGTGTCCGACATTTGTATTTTTTAATTTAACCCTCTATGGGCCCGTGTAACTTTCAGGTCACATTTCAATTTATTGATATTTTACCAAATAATTATGCCTTTTGTTGTAAAATGTCGCATAAATCTTAATTCTTTAACGTTGTCATGACAACCAGTATCAATATTTATGACCGTTGCTAGCTTCTTCAGTCTGAAATAACAAAGTAAATGCTGTGCAAACTGTCCGGAGTACGTATAAGCGAAACATTTTGATTGAATTGATATTATTTGAAATTCTAATAGTGATTACGAAAGAAAAAAAAGTGCACATAATAGCTCTGGGTACGTATATCAGTAACAACCTATTTGTTTGCATTTCAATTTTCAGTTTGTCATTTTTTTTTATAATAAAGTTTTGTAACTTTGAAGTAACAGTGGGCCATCATGGCAGATTTCGGTACATTTATAATAAGGTTATGCTTTCTTCCGTTATATAGTAAAAATATACAATCAACACATGGGTGGTGTAGATTTATTTGATTCATTGATAGCATTCTATCGAATAAAAATTCGATCAAAGAAATGGTACCACCGCATTATGTTTCATTTGTTAGATTTAGCGGTGGTCAATGCTTGGCTCTTATATAAGCGAGATTGCATATCGCATTCTGTAAGCCCCAGCCGTCAGTATAGTTTATTGACATTCAAAACCGAAATTGCATCTTGTTTATGACAGGAACGCAAAGGAACCCAAAAGAAAAGAGGGCGTCCTGCTTCAAGCGAAGTATATAAACAATTGCAAAATAAAAGAAAAAGGAGATCAAATTCAATACTACCTGTAGAAGACGTGCGAAAGGATGAAGTAGCACATTGGCCAATTTTTTCGGATAACAGAGGACGTTGTAAAAATCCCGGATGTAAAGGAGTTCCAAAAATTAAATGTTCCAAATGCAATGTCCATTTATGTTTAACGCCAAGTGCAAACTGTTTTGTGGCATTCCACGCTTAAGTTTTCATAGACACGGTTTCAAACATTATAGGCCGCTGTGACTTGAAAGTCACATAGTGTAATTACTGCAATAAAATTGTTTGAACCGAAATTTTTTGTTCTCATTTGCATATATAGGTTTATAATTGCTGATTTTTTGTTCCACCAATTTTTTTGGATTTAAAACAAAAATTCGGCCCATAGAGGGTTAAATAAAAAAAAAAATCAAAATTATATAAAAATTAACAAATAAATAATTTTTCTAATAATCATTTTGTCATTCGTATGGGAATCCTTTAGAACTCTGATCAACACCGTGAATCCGTCCGTCCGTCTTTTGTCAAAACTTCTCGGATTTCATTGTGCGGTTTTATTTCCATATAAAAAAAAAGAACAAAAAAACTGCGCATAACCGAAATCTGAGAAATCGTGGGAATTTTGTAGGGTGGATAGTATTTTTTGGTTTTAAATATCACTTCCTTGCAATAGGTCAATGATTTTTTCGAATAATTCGTATTCATCATAATTTCAACTAATTCCTATTAAACTTGTTTTTTTTTTTTACAGAAAATTCAAGAAGACCATTCCTTTCACGTAGTCAAAGTGACCGATCGTTCAGCAAGCCACAAGTTTCAGCAACTAACGTGTATTTCGCCGACACGATGCGTCTAAGTCTTGGAAAAAAAATCAAAGTATCCTCATCGGCATTAGAAACCCTAACAAACGAATTAATCAAAAACACGACGATCGTTGATCAAGATTTGTCAAAGAAAATGAAAGAAATGAACAACATAAATGAAACAATTCCAAATAATTCGGAAATAATTAAGACAGAATCTGAACAAGAAATTGCAGAGGATACATTATCAAACAAAACTTTAGAAATAATAGAAAAAGAATTAGATCCAGTGGTATCTACGTCGTTAATGAAAGATCAGGAAAATTCGATGCAGGAACATTTCCGTGGTATGAAACCAACGAGTTGGTCGCCACCGCCTGGTAGACAAAAGCATCGTTTTAAAATCAGTGATTCCGAGATAAGCACTGAAGACTTTGGTGGTTCAACGATACAAGATCACAGAAGATCGGTATCATCGGCATCTACTTTATCCTGGAATTCCAGTAGTTCGCACGGATCATCAAAGATAGAAATTGGACCATCTTCATCGAGTGAAAGTAACGTTTGCAAAATCACGGTGAGTCCAATGGCATCCCCATTGGTTCACAGATTGCAAATAGGACCTGGACTCCCAACTAAAACAGTTAAGAGAACGTCCATATTGATAAACGGTGATCAAAGTTCTGGTGTTGAATCTACTCCTGATAACAAAGTCACCATCAGTGTTGGTGGTGAGGACAGTGTTTGCAATCCGACAGTTATATCAGTCAACTCCGAAATCCTTCCAAAGATTCAGAGTACCGTTGAGAATCGTACCTTGGTTATATTAGATAATTATAAATCTAACATTGTTGTTGAATCTATTGCCGATGAGACTAGATCCAAACAGAATAGAATCGAGTGTCCTCATAGAAGTGAGGAACGTTCTAGGAACTTGGAAGATACTTTCTCCTTATCATCAAAATCAAATAAACCTGTTAATATTTTAGAAGAGACTACTGTGAACTTGGACAAGCAAACTAGAATCTCCCCCGATGTGCCACCTAAATGTAACAAATCCGATCAATTGTCACGGGTTAGTTTACAGGAGGAAACGAAGAATCAAAGTGAACAGAAATTGAAGGAAAACGAAGATTCTCCAAAGTGGTCTGATCTTTCAAAAGAGGTCATGATCTCTAAACTATTAGAGGGATCTTTGAGAAAAGCTCGTGAAAATGGTGAGATCTTGGATCACGAAAGTGGCGAAGCTATTTTAAAAATTTTAAAACAGAGCTTGTTGAAGAGCAAAGAATACGAAAGTTCGGAATCAACTTTAGAACCTAATTACTCTAGGACTTCTAGTTTGAACTCGGACACCGATTTCGTGTCAACTAATCTTTTTCTCGAAGAGAATCCTTACGAAGTGATCAAGGAACCAATTTACGAAGAAATTCCTGACGAACCACCGCCGTTGCCATTGAGTCCACCTCCTTCGGAAGATTTTATTAAAGATAGGATTTACTTTACTGACGTCGATTATTATAAAAAAGTTGGACCTGGTGAATTCATGGGTTCTTATTTATCGGAGGAAGTTTTCAAAAAGACCAACTCCGACGATCTAGCTGAGTCCTATTTATCCAAAAGTCCTGAAGATTTCTTTAAAAAAATCTCCATTTCACCTGACGAAGAAAATATTTCAACGAAGTTTGAATTGCTTAATTTCCTGATGGATTCGAAGGATCGTACAACTACTGCTGATGAGGAAGACGAGGAAGAGGATGATGAGGAGGAGGATACTGAAGGAGACCTTGAAGCCCTCTATGAACAAAAGGAAACCAGTCTAGGTGATCTCAGTTCTAAGAGTTCGCAAATTTCAAATGTTTCGGATAGCAGTGAAGAATGTAATATTATCTTGACTAGTTTGCCGGAAACTTTGAAGGTAAATATTGTATTTTTTTATTCTTTTTCGAAGATGAGTTGATAAATTGTTAATCTCGATAAAAAAGAAAAGTTTATTTTTAAATAAAACTGAGTTTGATCGAAGAAAAAATTGTCAACTCATCCACGTATTATGTACAGGATGGGTCAACAATTTAGAAAAAAAAAAAGTTAAGTGTAAAAAGTCATCAATTTAATTTAAAAAGTTATAAATAAAAAGGTATAAAATTACTGACTATACTCCTAATAATTTATATAAATATTATATTAAATTATTATCATTTTTTACAAATGTTTTGATAATATTTATATAAATTAATTTATAAGAACTTATAAAATAATAATAATAATAATAATAAATTTTAACTATTATAAATAATGAAATAAATAATAACAACAATTTTATTTATATTAATTTAACTCGCTATACTTGTTAACTTTGTTATATAGTCAAGAACGGTAGATATCGAAAGAACTGATAGCGGAGTTGGGTCAGAAAGTAGTCAAGCTAGTAGTACTCGAGGAGTGGCAAGAAGATGGAGAAGCGGGAACGTTTCGTCCGGACCAGGAAGTTTACTTAGCGGAATACCGCAAGTGATTTCCGGTGATACAAAACTCTGTGAGGATTGCGAACAACGTTTGGATCCTTTAATAACGGACAGGTACTGCTCCAGATATTATCATTCAAAACAATTCAAACAACGTGTAAATTCGAGTCGTAAAATGTCATTTTATATTTCTAGATTAAATTTTTGTCACGTTCATTTCATTTAAAAGATTTCAAAGTTCAAATTTTAACACAAGCTCAACACACGAAGAAAGTTTTTATCAATTGTATTTTTATTGTCAGATAATTGTTTAGCAAATTTATTAAAACTCCGACGAGATGCTAATTGTTTTTTCAACAAATTATTTTTCAATGGTTCTTAGCGATGTCTCTTTTTCTTGTTATTTTCTTCATTAGAGAGATTAAATCAGATGGCATGTAAGATGTAACACGCAAGAACTAATGATTAGAATCGTATTTGAACATTTCAAAGTATCTATACACTCTTTTTGCTAATGTTTGCAAGTCAGGTCACGTGACAAACTACTTTCTCCTCTTATTTGTCATTCCTTTTATCGTAAAGAGCGAAAGTGTCCTTATCGAGACGCATGATCCATCGATAAATGGTGTAAATGATCGAGCGAAAGTGATTTTAATTTTGAATATCACACATACCCACATACTCATTTGTGGACATACATAGTCTTTTTCTTTTTATCTCTGTTGTATAATTGAAGAATCGACATTTTCAAATAAGAAAGTTATGAATGATTTATTCAATGTTATTTAACTTTTTATTCGATTTTATTTTTTCAGTGGAGTAGTTTATGCACCCTTCGTATGCAGGAAGTGTTCTAAAAAAAGAGCTGAACGGAAGGAAATCATTACAGAGATTGTTGAGACTGAACAAAAATACGGCAGGGATTTACAAATTATTCTTGAGGAATTTCATCGTCCGATGTTGAATGCAGGTCTTCTTACGTCGGAACAATTGTCAGCTATTTTTCTCAATGTCGAAGAATTATTAGAAGATAATCTTGTCCTAGCTGAAAAATTGAAGGATGCTGTGGAATTTGCTCAGGTGATTTCTTTTTCATTAAAAAAGATTTGGAATCTAAACAAAAATAAACTTTATATAATTATAATGCATAGTTTTTGATTTAAACTGTAATAAAAAAACCTGAATTTATTAATAATTTTATATTGAAATGTAATTCATATTAATCAAATTAGAAAAATATTAAATTTTACAATTACATGCATTTAAAAATATGAAATTACTTATATGCTAACAAAAAAATATATAAATTAATTTTTGTCATAGATAATAGGTTTTCATTTGATAAAATTATTGACAATTTATTAATGATATTTTGTTTTTAATATAGGAATCAGGTGATGAAGATCTTTTAACAGTAGACGTTGGTAAAATATTTTTGGAATCGGAACGAATGCTTCACGCTTTCGAAAATTACTGTACCCGACAAGGCAGTGCAAGTTTGCTTTTACAAAATTTAGAAAAAGAGAAGGAACTTCTTCGAATTTTTCTTAGGGTCTCTCAAATGGAGAACACTGTTCTTCGTAGAATGAATCTTAACTCTTTTCTAATGGTACATTATTTTTCTATCTCTTTCTTTTCTTTTCTTTTCTTTTCATTTCATTTCTTATAATTCTTATGATTGAATTAGAAATTTTATAAAAAAAATTATTTTCAGGTTCCAGTTCAAAGAGTAACGAAATATCCACTTTTGTTAGCACGATTGTTAAAAGCTACGCCATCAGTTCGGCCGGATATTCAAGAAGCAAAAAAAAGACTCAAACAAGCTCAGACCAACATAGAATTGCATTTAGAACACATGAATGCTGTAAGTAATAATTAAATGTTAACATTAAAATATATATATTATCCAAATATTAAATTGACTGACTTCAGCATAGGTTACTTTTTTCTATAATTATTTTAATAATATAATAAACAAATAAACAAATTTTTTCAACAAATATATTAACAGGAAGCTAAAGATGTTACTTCTACAAAATTATGGAGAAGAATTTCTATCATACAAAATGGTAGACGATCAACCGGTGAGCAAGATGTGGTGAACATTAAATTAAGAAAGGTAAACAAATAAAATTATTAATTCCTAAATAATAAGACAAGCAAAAATTTATTTCAAAAAAAGAAATTATTAATAATCTTTTATTTTATTATTACAGATGGCTGTTGAAATTTTAGAATGGGCTCACGAAGAGGCAAGATTTGTCTTGGAAGGTCGACTTTTGGTTGCTCAGCCAACGGACAATAATTGGAGACGAGGTAGAACTGTCAAACTATCTCCTGTCACTGCCATGCTTGTCACAAATGGCAAGGTAAATGAAATATTTATTTAATAAATTTTCAAAATGTACAAAATCATGTACGATCAAATTTAACTAAAAAAAAAATAAAAATTATTTTTAGCCAACTGTTGAATATGTGGAATTCAACGATGATTCGCTTTTCCCAAGAGACATAGGTATTAAAGATGCGACATTACTTTTGGTGAAAGAAAAATTTGGTCGTTACACTTTACTACGTGTAAGTAATTGTGATAAATGATACAAATGATTAACATTTCTAGTCACGTGTATCGTCATTTTTGTAGGAACCTTTGTATCTCGATAAATGTATAGTATGCTGTGAAACTAATCTCGAGGAATACTTTGAAATACAAGAATTGTCTTCCAAGGAAACATTCATATTCAAGGTAATATTAATCAACTTAATTTTTTTTCTATGTTTTTTAGATAATGTTTACTACATGCCAAATACTATTTAACTATATTCTATTATTTTAATAATACATTTTTTTAGGCTGAGGATGGCGCCAGAACGAAAAGATGGTGTAGAACATTGCAAGCTCATGCACAATCTCTTGGTGCTTGGCGCAAACGTCGTGGAGCTTTACCTAATATTATGATTTGTGGTGTGGCTAGAAATTAAAAAAAGAGAAAGAAAAAAATAATTTAAACTCAATTTAAATAAGGTGAGAATATGAATGGCAAATTACCAAACTCTATGCAAATAATTTGCAACAACTTCTATTTTTTTCTTTTTTTTTTTTCTAAAATGTTCTCCGAAAATATAAATGATAAGTTTATTAATAAATCGGAGAACTTATTTAAATGATTTCCACTGCACTTCGATATATTGTCGAAGAGCAATCAGAAAGTCTTCGTAATGCTTGATAATCGTTTCGTTAATGTTTTGTGTGTGTGTGTTCGAATATACAGTACGTTGCAGAAACTGAAGTTTCCAACGTAACTGTAATTAGAATAGGACGCAACGATTTTCTTTATTGATTCCTAACAAAAAAATATATATATATATATAATCGCGTAAGTATATAATACATATAATATATAATTTTTATTTTATTTTCTTTGTAGTTTATCTTACGCGTATGTAAAATATACGTGTAAGATAAAACACATATATAGGCACATATATATGAATGTATTATATGTGTGTGTATAAGACTATTTAATATCGATTAATAATTATTACTATTTTTATTATTATAATAATAATATATATGCGAATATATTCTTGTAATCCAAAAGAAATGAAGAGTAGCTGTGATATCAATCGGTGTATTGGGTATAATCGTTTCGTTATTATTAATTTCGGGAACCACGGTACAAAAAGGAATTTCACCCTCTTCAATAATTACATTTATCAACATTCAATCTCTGGCAATATATCAATTTTATAGGTAATAGGGTTTTGCAAAGTTCTGAATGATGATATTGTACGAGAGTCGATTTAATGTGTTTCTGCAAAAAGTGTATTACTAAATGCCTCTTATTTTGTTTATTTCTTTTTTCTTCCTTTTGTTTTCTAGAATAATATAAAAATGCATTTCTCTCGACAAGTTGAACGATACTTAACAGTATTTTACTATGGCTAACACATCATTTAATTAAAAATACAAATTGTATATTGTACTATAGTTTTATTTAATTACTAAGCCATACTCGTGTATATAAGTGTATATTTATACACATACGCTCTTATTATTGAAATTTTCAAAACTATTGTAATAAATTACATCTTACGATTAAATAAAATGAAACATAATATAATGAGAACCCATTTTCCAAATATAATTTTCCAAATAATTTTTGTTTTATTCTGCACATTCACTAACCAAATTAATTTTAGTATATTTTTCTAAAAGTAGTTTATGCGATGCACGGAAATTGTACAGGCTTATCTCAGGATGTTTTTCCAATAGATATTTATAAGCGGTTGTTATTTTATCAATATCTTCCACGGTTAGTTCCATCGGTCTTGTCATTGGATCTAGGTCGCTCAATTTATATACCAAATTAGAAAGTTCTTCTCTACAATACTTTGGAAAAAGTCTTCTGCAAGGGACAATAGTATTATCATCATTTTTTTAGAATTAATTAGAATATTGCTTAAGTATATAAAAAAATATACTGGTGTATAAGACTTACGCAACACATTTAATACTGTACTTTTGTCGAGAGCTAAAAATGGTTCTTGTTACTTTTTCAAAAAAATTGAATTTGTGCATTGTACGTGGTGATTTTAATGGTTCAAAGGTTACAACTCCTACGTCAACATCAGGCTTTGGAAGAAAAGCTTTTCCTTTAAATATAAATTAAGGAAATGAGAAATTACTAAATTTATAAATTATTAAATTTTACATTGAAGAAATAAAATTAGAAATATTATATTGTAATTAATTTACCTGGAATAATTAAACGGAGATTAGGTTGCGTCCATGCTTGTGCCATTACCGATAATCTACAGCGTTGATCTTCAGATGGCTTAGCTACCAAACGTTCCGCTACTTCTTTTTGAAATGTTAATAACATTTTCACCCTACCGTATGACCATGGACCGCTTTGTTCAGATATCTTTTTAAGCCATTCAATTATTAGAATAGTTGAAACATTAAACGGTAAATTACCAATTAAATGAATATTTGGAACTTCATCCATCCATTCCTTCTTCTCTTCCATAGGAAACATATTGCCCATATTTATATTTCTTATATCCTCATAAATAATATCCATTTCACCATTTGAATAATTAAAAGCATCCGCTAACATATCTAATATTGGTTTAAATCTTGGATCTTTTTCAATGACTATTAACTTTTTAGGATTTTTACGTATTATAGATCTGGTCAATCCACCTGGACCAGGTCCAACTTCGAGTACGTGACTTTCCGAAAGATTTCCAGCTTTTTTAATTATTTTATCGATAAGTCTTTCATCCAGTAGAAAATTTTGCGACAGATGTTTCAAGGCGGATAATTTATATAATTTGATGACATCTTTTATAGTTGGGAGAGGAGGTAGTCTTAGTTTTAACATTTTTCTGTACAACGTTTCTTTTTATTGTATTTTTATAAGATGATTCTCGACAGACAGTTCAATGTTAAGTATATATTTAAATAGTAACAATTATTTTATCAAATCAAAATAGCTGTATGCGTATTGATATACATGTATATATGTATATATATATATATATATATATATATATATATATATATATATACTTATCGAGTCAAAAGACTTTATTTAAGAATAATTTATAAGTTGGTTTTAGGAGGTATGATTTCTTTCTCAGGTTCCTTAAAATCATCTAAGAACTTTTCTTGCTTCACTGTATATATAGTATAAAAATAAATTGAAAAAACAGCAATTCCTAATAAACTACCAAGTATTCTATTTGATCGTCTTAGTTTGATCAATTGCTTAACTCTCTCAGAGTTCTTTTTCTCTATTTCTTGCATTAGTAAAATATTACTGGCGTTTATTTTATTGCTGTCTGTCGTCCAGTTCACTTTAGGCATCTGATCCTTGTCCATGATATGAATAGCTTAGAATAGAATATATAATATGCATTTTAAAACACGACATTTTATTATTTGTGTGTAGTATTATCAAATGTATATATTAATATTTTACAGGGAAAAGCTATCAATTATTTTCTTTCCTTCAAATTGATTAAACGCTATTTACATATTATAACGTAATTGCATGTTACATAACACATTACACAACTGTTATTGTAATGAATGTAAATTTATCATTGATAAAAAAATAAAAAGATCAAATTAAATTTGCTATAAATGAAAATAAGGTTAGCTCGTAACACTTAATTGTAAAAACTTACAATGAGATGTTGATTACATCAACGCTTTTATTCTGATAACACAATCTAAATATTATACATTAATATATTAATATATGCTTTCTATTATATTTTTTTCGATTTTAGAAATACTTATTTAACTTAGAGAGAGAATCAATCTGGTAGATATTAATTCTACTATCTTAAACACGTGTGTTGTTCTGCACACTATTCTAAAGAATTACAAGGTAACCAATGTTTTTTATACTGATAATACTATATTACCGACACTCGATAAACTTTCTTGTTACGATGCTTTCAGTCGGTATTATAGATTTCTAGGAAGTTAAATATTTTTATCATAAATTTTAATTTTGTCAAATCACACTAAAAAAAAAAAAATCGCTATAGAAAAATATTATATTATTAACAAAAAATCTTACTATTAATTAAAATATAAAAAATTTCGAAAACCAATACGAAGTCATATAATCATAAATCAATTAGAATTTCAATCATTCAATTATCAATGCTACGTATATTTCCTTTGAATTAAGATGAATCGTTTCGTAGGTAATATTCAGATATTTCCGTATATGAAGAACATTCTCATATTTCCTTGAATACCAACCGTGCTTGGTAGCTTTGGTAAATGCTTTAACGTTATCGATTGAATATTCGCATCGTAGATATTTCATTCACGTACACAAACATACATATATGTAAATATTACTTGCATATTTATGAGTATACCAGATGTATTTCAATGCTTCTTGTGGAATTTTCATAAAACGATTAAGCGAAAGAAAGAAAGAAAGAAAGACGTAAAAAGTTAAACTTACGTACTAATCTTCCTTTAATCGAATATCAACGTTTAAAACTTTGTAATTAATTAAAAAAACAAAGAAAAGAAAAGAACAACGCAGAGTTACAAGCTAACAAAAACAAAAAGCAGATAAAACAACAATCTGCACAACTCGAAGCAAATAAGTTATCGTCAGTTAAAATTTAAATTACCAAAGCCAATAACTCGCGTTAACTTTTATTACGGTGAACTAGAGTAATTAAATACATATAAAGAGTGGGTTTATATATTTCTTGGATAATATAAAAAAGAAACAACAAAATTAATTATTCCTTTATCGAACTTTTTTAGCTTAATTTTATTTTTTTCATATTGTTAAACTAGAAATCGAAAAACTTTTGACCCACCCCATGCAACACGTACACATAGATAAATATACCGAGTAGTACATACACTATGAAAAGAAAGTCAAGGAACACGTATATAAAAGAGGTTCGTCGTTGGTTTGGAGTGACGTCAGTTTTGAAACTACGCAAACAGGCCTGAAATAAGTTCTCCGAATGAACACTCCCTTATATTTACAGTATGATTTACGCAATATTCTATCATTTTTCTCTCTCTTTCTTTCTTTCCTTCTTTTTCCTTCTATTTCTGCTTGGTTCGACATAAAGTCGAAAGGGTATACAATTATAAATGTTTTCATTGAAACTTGTAATACTGTCTTTTGTTGAATAGAACGTAGCTGTCGACAACAGTTTTCTTACGTCCTGACGATAACGATGATAATTATGAAAGATCATTCTTCTAGTGAATATAAAGAAAATGTAATATAAAGATTTTTTTTTTTTAGACATAATAACGTTCGTTGTATCGTCGTTGTCATTGTCGTCATCATTTTCGTTTTCCTTAACTTCGTAAATCTGTGTTCTCTATCAAACTTGTACTACAATGTAGTAGCGTATTCTACAAACTAGCTTCACTGATTTCAATTTGATTAACTTAACTACGGTATCGAGAGACGAAGACGTCGAATTATTTTACTTCTTTGTAACCTAAAATTTCTCCTGTGCTTTGAAATTTTCAAATTGAATCCTGATCTCTACGAGGAATTTTCTTCTAGGAATTATCATTTGTTATTTCTAAATTTATTCGTAAACTTTTTCTCTTTTTTTTTCATATTTTATGTTAAATTCCGTTAATTTTCGTTACACGAGAAAAATTAGAGTTCTACGGGATTCATTAAAAGTTAAAGTTAAAACAGCCGAAAAAAGGGAACAATCTTTCTTTCTTGAGACTTCCTTCGAGAAATCATGGAAGTGCCGTTGAATTTCATAGGACTCAAGACGATATTTTTTATTTATGAGGACAGTTAAGATCCGTAACAGTAGGATAAAGCCTCAAGCAATATCTATGATAATGTTCGATCGTGTCACACGCGATTCTACGCTAAAATGCGGATAAACCATAAAATGCCGTTGGGCTATATTCTTTGTTGTCTCGATGATGAAAGAATCGAAAGGACCAGTGAGTATGCATAAGAAAAAAAAAGAAAAAACAAGGAAAAGAAAGGAACAAAAATAGAGAAGGAAACCCCAGCAGGTTCGATTTCTGATAACACCGATTGCCATAGGAATAAAGTTTTTTTCTCTTATCTTCTTTTCTTACGAGATTGTACCAAACACGTGTATATAAGTATGTGTGTGGGAAGAGTGAAAAGAAAAATAGAAAGAGAGAGAGAGAGAGAGAAACTACGAACTTTATCTGCATTTTTCCCCTTTTTTTTGTCGATAACTTATCAACAGTGCTATCACATAATTCTTCTTTTTTTCGATGTTACAATTTTTAAAGCTTTTTCTTTCCTTCCTGTCTTTTTTCTTCTTCTTTTTTTTTTCTTTCTTTCTCAATTGTTGTGCTGATAAAAAAGAAGAGAAGGGAAGAAAAAAAAAGGAAAGACTATATCGTTTTATTTACGAAGCTATTGCAAATCTCTCTCTCTCTCGAATTTCTTTGTTTCAAAAAACGAATCTGATCGTTTGTCAAAGACGGTACACGTGATATGAGATTAAGTTCGAAATCCTACATCCAGAATCATTTGGAGAATACGAGTATTTATTTTCTTCTTTCTTGACACTTCTTCCTATTTCAAAAGGATATCTCTTTTCCATAGAATACCGAACAAATCGATAAAATCGGTAATAAATTATTTTAAAGTAAATTAATCTCTCTTTCCTTATTTTTTTTTTTTTTTAGAGAAAAAGAAAGATACGTATAATAGTTTTTAATCTTATTTGAGAGAAAGAAATATATTTTCTTTTAACAACTCAATTTGTATTTCTCTTTCCAATTTTATGATTTTTATTTTACAATTTAAGATCGAATATGAATTTTTATTGAAAAACTAAGACAAATAATTTAGTTTGTTTTTTTTATTTCTATTTCTAATAAGATGAGAAATTTCAAATCGTAAAGTAATTCTAATCAAAAGACAGGGACGAATGTTTTAATAAGGAATACAATTTTTCGTAGTTTCTCGGAGTTTTGTAATCCTGAGGATAATTATGAAATAAAATAAAAGAAACTTGGAAGAATTCGTAATTGACCGTTGATATTTTCTTTCGTGGATAAATTCACGCCGATTATTATTATTATTACATCAGTGAGGCAGAAACGTTGGGAATGATTTGCGCGAGTAATACGTCGCAATCGTTAGAAAGTGTGCTCCATGAATTATTAATAAATTGCAACGAGACTCTCTCATGCATAAGGTAATCCCGAGCTTTACAAAAAGCCTTGACGGTCTTTTCGTTCTTGAGAAAACACGATAATGGCCGAAAAGAATCGTTCGAAGTTCGAGGTAAATAATTCTTTCAATTCTTTTTTTTTTTCTTTCTTTTCTTTTATAAATTTTGACACCATTTTGGTATCTTTTTATTCAACGTTTCATATTTCTTGAAATGTAATTAAATTTTGTAGAATATATCGAAAAAGATCGATTGTGATTTTTATTTATTTTTTTTTTTTTAATTTTAGCTTACAAGGATGTCATATTGAAATACCAGAACTTATTCGTCTATAATAAATTACAGTGAAAATATAAAAGAATGCTAAATTTTGCATAATATTGTCGATTTTATTATTAAAAACGAAGCATTATTCGTTCTATCGAATGAATGGAAAAATATTCTAACAAATGGCATGGCAATTATAAATTTGTTTTATATTTAGAGATTAACGATCCATCATTCAGCTTTTCAACTAAATCACGTGGGACTGTAACGTATTTCTTGGAGTTAGGAAATTCTGTGTTAACGAGCGTAATCCGTTCTTTTGACATGAGTAACATAGAACACGATGACGTAGTTTCGATCGATTATGCGATTAGGAGACTTTTAAAGTAATTTTACAAAAAATACTGATTTATGTCAATTTAACAAAATGATCATAAAATTGCCACGTTATTGTAAATATTCTTTACATTAATTTTTTTTAAACCACTCTTTGTAATTATTTTTGTCTCGCAATATTTTATCGATAATATCGATATTTTTTATATTAGTATAGCAAAAATTATTATTAATTATATTTCTACTAAATTTTATATATTTTTATACCTTCTATTTTTTTTTCGACAGGAATATTTTATCAAGAAAATAAGTTTTTTGTATCACATTATAAAATCAAATATTTCTAATAGAATAATTTTTGTAACAAAAAATTTGATTTCTCACAAATAAATCATTGATAATAATTTATACACATAAATTAATAATATTCCAAACCTCAATTTATGTTTTAATAATTAACAGATAATATTCTTATTTCAATTAAAAAAAAATATCATCGACAAATTAATAATTCATTTTTTCTTAACAGACAATTGTGACTTCGTTCGTATAGATCTCTTTTATATTTTCGTAAACGAAAAGAAAAAGAGAAAGGATGAAGGGAATGATCAGCTTTCGGTGATTTCCCGGACGAGAAGGTCGATGAGAAAAAGGGCGAAGTAGATTTCTGGTGTCTCGTAATACGAGACTACCATTTGCAGCTTAAAGCGACGTGGCACGAAAACGCTTCTCTGTGCAATCACGTAGTATTACTTCAATTTCCTTGATAATCCTGCCACGTAACTGGCGCGTATTAAGCTCAATACACATACACACAAACAGAGTTCTGTCCCTGTGCATCTCGTACATCGTTCGACGTGGACTTACATTCCCCGATACATCACGATCCTACCATTTACTGTATTACATAAATTCCCAAATAAACCTACGAATATATGCATACATACGTGCATGCATGCATATATACATACATACGTATTATATAAAAATGTCGAGTATATCAGACTTGACATTTGAAGTATTTATGAAAATTAATGTTGAATGACATTCAAGATGCGATTACAGATAATTAAACAATTTTACTCATACTAATATTATATATTATACTAACGCATACGTAAATTCTTTTATTTTTATAAATCATATTTAGAAGTAACAATTAATTTTCTATAAATACATACAAATATATATATATATATATACGTAATTTTAAAAAGTACATACATATGTACGTGCAATTAATTCATTATTAATTAAACAAAACGTTTTGTCGTAGTTGAAGAAAAATTATAGAAAATGTACGAAACAATGAGAAATTGTAACGTTAATGAGAACATTTCTTTGCTAGTAACAAAAATAGAATAATTATTTCCTAAAAATGTGTGTGTGTGTGTGTGTGTTGGGAAAGAGAGAGAGAGAGAGAAAATTCTCTATTTCGTGCAACACATTTTTTCAAACCACCTACTTCGTACAATGCATAATTCACACGTGGTTCAAAAAGGTTCATTATGATGTCGAAGTAGGTATGTATCTGATCTGTGGTATAGTTAGAGAAAGAGAGAAAGAGAATATAAGACAGAGAAAGGGAGAAGGAAAGTTTTAAATGAACGGTGCCACGAATGATGTCGTTCGTTCATGAACTTCAAAGTATATAACTTGATTCTGAGAGCTTGACACAGCACACTGCTATACGATCCCACGCGTGGTTCATCCAATTTATTGTAAATTAAATATTTTCCTTAACTAGGCTAGAAAGGTTTTTTTTCTCCCTTCTCTCTCTTTCTTTTTCTTTTTTTTTTTACATATATATATACACGTAGATTGTATTTTTATTACAATAATTATATTAGTATATTATAATATTATAGCAGATATATAATAAGTTTATATATATGTATATTTGTATGTGTACTATTACTAAAAATTTCAATATAATTTTCACATATAAAAAAAAGAAAGTCTATGTCATTAAAATAAATGTAGTAAATTTGTAGACACCCTGTATTATAAATCGAATCCATTGGATTTATTTAATCAAGCTCTCGTTCACTCAATCCTAAAGCTTTTCGTTGATCAGGAAACTTTCTGATTAACCTTCAACGTTTCTCTTGATAAAGAAAGTTTTGATTTTAGAAAAATGAAGTATTGTGTTCTTTTGATACGCCCACTTTAAGATCAACCAATATTCCAGTTGAAGCTTGAAGCAATTGTTCCAAAGAAAAGGGGGAAGGAAAACTTTGAAAAAATCTTTCGGAAGAAAAATTGAAAAAAAAAGAGAAAAAAAAGAAAAGATAGAAATACTAGGAGACGTTTACCGAGGTAAGTTTAAATTTGCAAAAAGTAAGTCCAGGCGTTCATGAGAATCAAATATAATTTTGAAGTTTATAACGTCCAAACGGAGGACAATTATCAACGTTAGGACGGTGTTCTCGATGGTACTTTACTAAGCAAAGTCACCTGGTATGATTAAGTTTTGTCCAGAAACTTTTGCGATGAACATTTTGTTCGCCTCAGGTTTTTAGAGAAGTAACAGTGAATTTTTATCTTATTCTCTTTTTATCGTTTAACTATGTTTTGCGTATATAGGGTGGACCTAAAATATTTAAATAATGTTTTATTGAGATTTATTAGATTCGTTGTATGATATTTTTAAATTGGAAGCCTAATTGCGTAATTTTTAAATTATCGAAGAATTTCTGGCTAACCTTGTATCGGAGAATTAATTTTCATTATAAAACATAATTTTAATCTTCTTAACTTTTTGTTTTTCTGCACGAAAGGTATTGCGCGAGTATTTTTTTTGAGGATAAATTTTTCAATCAATTTCTACCGTCATTAGAAAATATATTGTTCATCTATCTTAACTCTGTTTTATTTTACTTTTGTTATATTATATTTAACTGTTAATAAAAATTATATTTTTGTTAAATTACGATTTTAAAAATTAAAACGTTTCGAGAAGTCTTGAGATAGTTAATTTTGATTTTTAAAATTATCTTACAAATTTTTCGTTCACCCCGTATATACGATAATATAAATCTAGAGTGAGATGAGAGACATAACAAGAATCGGATAAAGAAAAGGATCAAAATTACTTTTAATTAATGCATCTCTCTTGATTGCATAATTTCTTTTTTCATCATTAATAAGTATAATACCATGATCTTTATTTGTGAGATTATTCATTACATTTTTAATAAAAATTATCATTTTTATTTTTTATAAAAATTATCAAAATTATTCAGTTAAGAAAACAAACTTGATACTAAATAAACTATTTTTCATTGCTAATAACTTTCTTGTCTCAGATAACACCGGAAAGAAAAATGATAACAAAACCGAAAAGAGTTAATGCATTTTCTCAAAATGAAGAAATAACGACGATGATTCTTTTAACATATATACATCTATACATATGTTGGCGTTACTTTGTAAAATTACCTAATTCGTGAAATAACTAGCTAAACCTTAAAATATGTAACTATATTGATCCGTTTAAATATGAAAGAAGACAGAATTATATACTTCAACTAAATAATATATGATTTTACAATAGGTGACTAGTTAAGGTATAAAATTGAAATTTGATTCGTAAATTAGATCCGGTAGAACAGCATGACTTATAGAACATTAATTTTTAAAGTATAATAAGAGATAAGAACGGATTAAACGAGATTTAACTGATTTATAAATACAATTTAACGTTGACATATATATATATAAAATATGTCCATGTACAATATATACAGAGTGTCTGATGTTTTCCCGTACAAACATATTTTTAGCGTATTCTACGTTAAAAAATAAAAAATACAAATGTTAAACAAACATAAGTCATTTAAAGGTTTATTCAAAATTGTAAAACTGTTTAAATGTGCTGTTTAAAATGTTGCTCGCCAACGCGAATACAAGTTCGATATCGTTGTAGTATGCTGTTTATAACATGGCGAATTTCTTGTGTCTTTCTATTAAATTCTGCAACTGTATCCTTAATCCTTTCTATCCTAACATTAAGTTAAGCTATCTCAGTTCCATTTAAACTTCTTTCTTTATATTTTTCCCTATAAATAAAAATCTAGATAGAGCGGGATCAGCAGGTGTCCTAAGTTGCCAAGATATTGTTCAGATCAGAATACGTTGAATATCATTCGCAATGTTTATAAGAAAAAACATTAGACACCCTATGTATTTCATGCAGAAAAATTTGATTGTGCGATATGATATATTTTCCACTCGATTGGCATACATAGAAAATGGAATCAGTTCTACGTATTCCTCGAAACTCAACTCGAGTAGAGTCAAACTCGTCGTGGTTATAATAATCGAAATGTCTCTCTTCATCTACCTCCGCTAACCCTACTTCCTCTTCGATCCTCCTCCTTCTCATTCTCCTCTTTGCTTTGGTCTGATGTGAGTCTCCTGCAGTACACGCGCGCTTTAATTTGGTTCGATGCTTGTGTATCGAGTGAGAGAGAAAGAGAGAGAGAGAGAGAGGTAAAAGGAAGGATGGAAATTACTTGTTTCTGGTATAAGCATCCGTGCTATAGTATTGCTGCTTGATACGAAAAGGACAGAAGAGTGGGGATACAGTGGGAGAGAGAGAGAGAGAGAGGAGAGATATAAATAGATAGATATAGAGGGTGAAAGGGGGTGAAGGAATACTGCTTGAGGGATTTTGTCCCTGACGTCGAAGTCCACAGAATTTCCGGTTGAAGCTAATTATTTCGTTAATCCGATACTTTATTCTCTTAAATCTTATTATCCTAACTGTATCCAAACTAAAAATCTTTTCAATTATCTAATGACACAAATTTTTTATTGAAGATTTATATTAATTGAATAATTAATTATTATGATTAAGTATTCGTTAAAGGTGAGGAGATTAAAGAAGAAAATATATAATTGCCAATAATATATTTGGTATTAAGCCATGAAATGAATTTATTATCAAACGTTCAAAATCCGATTTGGATGAAGATTGATTATTGTTTTTAAATTTGAATTAGATTAAATTTAATTATATTAATTATTATGCATCAATGGATAAAAAAATTTAGGGTACATTTATGATAAATATTCGAGTAGATTCGATTGGAGAAGTTTAGATTTGTTTAAAATTTTGTTTAATTGCATTAACGAAAAAGCTATGACTCGATCAATAAAATAAATAAAAACTATAAAATATTACCAAAGAAGGAAATTGTAATTAGATAAATTTAGGATCAACACATTTAAGTCGATCCAATTGAAAAATAAATAAACGTTTGAACGTTATTATGAATTAATATAGACCACTCACGAAACAATGTACATACATAATAGTGGTCAACCACGGGATAAAATATATATGTATATGTACAAATAGAACACAGCTAATATACAAAAACATGAATGCTCGTATTCTCATATTGGGCGAAGCCATACTCAATCATGTATATGTATTATACTTAAGTATGTATTATAGTATAATATATATATATTACAAGGATGTAAGGTACACCTTTAGAAGGTTGAGAACAACCGACGCTTTCCCCTGGTGCCTGCGTTTCGTCTTTCGTGTGCTAAGGAGATGCCTACGAGGGAAAGGCTTTCCACCACTCCTCTGTTACGGAGCTTGCGCTGTAAACCATGATGGCTCTTTGTGTGCTCGTAGGAGTGGGTGTAGAAACGACGTAGGTGCTATACACCACTTCAAATAGAGAAAGATAGAAAGAGAGATACATATAACACACACACACACACACACACATATACACGTAGAGTTATACACACAACTATCCTTGTACACGTACAGGTGCAAATAAGTGAATGGAAGACAGAGAGAGAAAGAGAGAGAGAGAGAAAGAGGAATAAAGTCGAGCTTCCTGGTCAGAAAAAAAAGAAAAAAAAAGAACACACGTACACAAACAAAATCATGTACATACACACATACTATTTCTCTCTTTCTCTCTGTTCATCGTTCAGTCATAATAATAAAATGTAGAGAAAGTATAGGGTGACGATGGTTGGTCGGGTTTAAGTATGAGAGAGATCGAGATATAGGAAAGGTAGTGGGAGAGAAGGAATAGGAAGGGGTAGGTGGTAGGAACGGTGGGGAGAAACAGGAGACCCGGGCAGTGCAAGCCGGGCAGTCCTGCCCGACACGATACCGCTGCTACGCTTACGGATTCTGTATTATACGAATACTCGTATATTGGACCTATTATATACTCTTGAAATACATTTCAAGCAATCGGGATAGCAGTTAACTTTAATCGTTCTCCTATTAAAAAGAAGATTCGCGTGATATAACGTTTTGTATGTATATATACACACACACACGTACATATATATTTATATAATTTTTCTCTCTCTTTTTTTTTTCTTTTTTTTTTATATTATAGATACGTATAATTAAAAAGAAGGATAGTATATATATTTCTTTTTTTCTTTTTGGTTATATATATGTATATGTATATGTATGCAGGTTAAAAAGAAAAGGTGAACGAAAAGTTTAAGAGAATTGTGTTATCTCGTTGTCGTTCGAGCAAAGGCATACATATACGGTATATAATAGTCCGTCTACTGGTACATAGAGAGAAAGTATAAATATATCAGAGGATTGAGAGAGCGCGCCTACGTGAAACGGAGAGACGCACGCACTCCCCCACCTAAAACTCTCGCACAGGATCCTCTATCGCTGCAAGTAACAGGTTGGTGATTTTGTTGTCCGATGGTTATTTCTTCTTCTCTTTTTCATTCTGTCCTTTACTCTCTCTCTCTCTCTCTTTCTCTCCTTCTCCCTCTCCCTCTCCCCCTCTCTCCTTCTCTCTCTCTCTCTCTCTCTCTCTCTCTCCCTCGCTCTCTCTCTCTCTTTCTGTGTTTCTATTTCTTTTTTTATCTGTTACTTTTACTCTTACTTTTTATATAGATCTGCCTTTATTGGGCTCTTTCTATATGCTTTGATATAGTTTTAATGAAATTTCCTATATCTTCCTGTAATAATGAACGTGGATTTAGCAAAATAAGTTCACTTGATCGGTTATTGATAGAAATGTATGCTGGTATATATTAGGTATTGTAAAAATATACCGCAAGTGGTTAGTGAATAATAACTCATCGAACGGTGAGGTTCAAAGTGGTAACTTATACAGGCAAGTAGTCTAAGTAACTTATTGGTCAGACGCGCATCCTGCGGTCGTTTGAAGTAGAGCAGGTAAATCATTGGTCGAACTATTCTATCTCTACATTATTACATTTCGTGTTTACATTTATTTTGTTTTTTTTCTTTTTAATTTAAAATAGAATGCAATATTGCATTGGTTGCTCGGATATGAAATTTGTTTTTACGGCGAGTTTATGGTGGTGATAAATATGGGGAAGTAGGCTAAGTAGCTTATTGGTCATACGTGTTTACTCTGCTCGTTGGAAGTAGAACAAATAAATAATTAATCGTAATATTTTATCTCACATCGATTTAAATTATTCCATTTTTATTTCTTTTTTATCTTTTCTTTTAGGTTGAATGAAATTTAATATTACGTACGTTAATTGAATATTACAAATTCCTTTCTGCAAAAAGTTTATGAAAAAGTAGGTTAGGTAGCTTATTGGTCAGCTGTGTTTGACCGATCTTAACTACGGTTATTTGAAGTGAAATAGCTAAATAATTAATCGAACTGTAACTTGAAATGATGAGATTTTTTATTTGAATTTAGATTTTTCTTAAATGTGAAATAAAATGTAAGTTCATTGATCGAATATCAAAATTATTTATGTCTTTTTCTCTCTCCCTCTCTCTCTCTCTCTTTCTTTATCTTCCTTTTTCTGTAGTAAGAAGGTCAATGAAAAATGTATATCGAAATAGACGAGTTCCTCGTGTATCGAAAGAAAAGTTAGTAAAATATTGTAACTTTGTTTAACTTTCTTAGAGAAAAATTGCCGATGAGTGAGTGAGAGAGACAAAAACAGGCTTGATGTCCTTGTTCCGAGTGAACTGCAAATTAGGAAGTTCCGTGGCAGTTCGCTTTTGTCTGAGGAGGAGAACGTTAAGTGTATGCATGTAGACGAGTGTGTTGGGTAGCCTTATTTATAAGTAAATCTCTCTTGAACAGGAAACTCAACAAAAGGCATTACATAGTATTGCAAAATTTCATACTCATAATGTTCCTCTCAAACTATAATTCCTGGGCGAAATAATTTGTACCGATTTTAAAAATTAATTTTAAAAGTTTTCAAAAAAATTCAATCAATTTTTTTCTTTTTTTTTCAAATTGTAAAACATAGCTAAAAAATTTCACCTAGCCATAATATTTGGAAAAATAATCGTTTTCTTTCTTTTTTTTTTTCAACGAATGAATGTTCCATAAAAAATTGTATCGTTTTCTCCGCATTCTTTTATTCTTTTATTTATTTAAACAAGAAAATGGAAACAAAAGGATGACATTTAATATTCAGAGTTATATAAACTTTTTGATATATTGAAACTGGAAAAAGAAAAACAAAATGTCATTTCAACGTGTAGTAATCGAATTGATGATTACTTTACTGATCCAGTTACCCTTTAATCTGTATATCTATGTATATATATATAGATATTTCTTTTTTCTTGCTATCGTATTAACCTCGTTAGAAAGTTCTTCCTGCGTTCATATAGAAAAGGAAAGAAAAAAAAAAAAGGAAAAAGAAAAAAAGAAAAGATAGAAGGCAAAAAGTAAAAAAGAAAAATCGAAATGGCGAGAAAAGAAAGTGCAGCGTCATCGCGATTATCCTTGCGCGAAAAAGATTTGTTATGGAAATTTACAGGAGGAACTTTCGAAGGAGATTGCTGCTCGGGTGTGAAACGTGCTTTCATTCGGCTTCTTCTTCTTCTTCTTTTTCTTTTTTTTTTTGTTTTGTTTTTATTTCTTTCATATTCTAACTATGCAGTGTCTATGCGCTGTGTGTCAATGGACTAGTGTGACCGTGTATTTGTGTTTTTGGGTACTACGCGCATGATTTCTGTGGGTCGTGTGTCTTCAATGCCTATACAGTTCTGGATCTTTGTGTGCGTGTGATTGAATTCTTTGTATTTGTAAGTTTGTGTTAATGTGTTCGTGGTTGGCACACGTATACGCCAGTTTAATTATCCTCGAAGGAGATTAGAGTGGGAAGGCGTAAAAACGTTTTGTTTGTTATATCGGCAAATAAATGAGTAAATGAAATGAAGGTTAAGCATTGATGAGAGTATAACGGCAAGAATTTCTCGAAAACGTTAATGTTACCAACGCGTTTCGTAATTATGCTCGTAAACTCGTTAACATAGAGCGTCATCTCATTATCTACGTAATACATTATAGATGTTGAAACGTGATTTCGAATGTCACTATTGTCTTTCTAAATAATTTGTTGAATGGTGCTTTTAAATATATATATATATATACACCATTGTTTTTTATACTTCACGTTTCTTAGTCAGAGATAATTGCATTTAGTTATTTATTTTCTTTGCTTTTTTCTGTTTCTTTTTTATTTTTTCTTTCTTTTTTTACGAAGAGTGATTCGCGTCAAGTTGATTAAAAGGATTAATATTTGATTGGTTTACTTTTGAGTTTCCTATACTTTGTAATGCGATCATCGATACGTTTAGCTTGGAGTTGTCTTATTAGCTCGGGTTGTATATGAAATAATTTGATTCTTCATTATGTTTTGTATTTAATTTTTATATGATTATCAGTTTCATATAATTCATTGAAATAATTTAATATTTAATTAATTATATTGGTATAACAATGTTAATTTTTTTTTTTCACGTGATAGGTACATTCATTCATTCATTCATTAATTTGCTTATTTTTCTTAAACGCTTGTATTTGTTAACGTGAAAAATATCTTGCTCGATAAAGACGAAAAAATTGTTGATTGATTGAAATTTTCCTTATAATTCATTTTGCGATCCGCTAACGAAAGTGAAATATGAAGAAATTATAGCGCAAAAACAAACGTGAACGACAAATCGTTGATAAAATTTATGATAAAAAGTATACGAGCAATTAATCAAACACACACACACACACACACATACACACGCGTGAACACACCTGCACGTATGAATTGACAATATGTTTTTCTGTTTATTTCTCTTTTTCACGCTGACGAAATCGACAATATTCAAGTTAAATAATAAATCTGTATTTGTCGAGATTCCTTCATTATTGATAAACTACAAAATCAATTCTTTTATTATTTGTTGAGAGATTTGTTACAATGAAATATCTTTCTATTTTCAATATTTTCCATGAATGATCCAACTCTGTGAATGTATGAATATTTGAATATTTTAATATTTATTAAGTATAAATCGTATCACAGAGTATTTGTTGCTATAGTTTACGTAAATTTAAAATCTATCGATTTTTTTTTCCGGATTCCACGGTGTACATGTATCATTTAGTTTTTACTACTCTTTGGTCTGTTTTATTCTATGGAAGAAGACTTCATCAAGACTTCAAAAAGTTCACAGTATTTGTTCTTTCTTTTTATTTATTTATTTACTATTATTATTATTATTATTATTATTATTATTATTATTATTATTATTATTATTATATTATTATTATTTCTTTTTTTTTTTCGTAATTCCGTTACTTTTCATAGATGGCTTGGACGTAATACGGTACATCGTAAAGCGTAATTTTTCTTACGAAAGAAAGTAGAGTAAGTAAGTTTTACGACAGGACTTTATAGTTCATAAGCAAAAAAAAAAGACAAAGAAAGAGAGAGAAAGACAGAGTGTATGTATTTGTGTGAGAGGGAGAGAGAGAGAGTGAGAGAGAGAACAAAGAAAATATAAGAAATAAAAATAAATAAAATTTTACGTCACTGGTTAATACGTGAAATCATTTATACTAACATGATTTTAATATAACGTCACATTTGTAGCAATACAATGGGACTGAATAGTTCGTGAATAAGAAATAGAGAAAGAAAGTGAAAAGGGAACGAAATAACAAAATAAAAAATTAAATTGCGCGCGAATTACTTAATAATATGATTTAATTTATATTTAAATGACGTTAACATAAGTGACATCACGTTTATATTACGTATTATGTTATACGACATAAATTTATCATTCATGAGAGAAATAAAAATAAAGAAAGAGAGAGAGATAGGGATAGAAGGAAAAAAGATATTTAATGAACCAAATATAAATTATATTTTAAATTAAGAAATATAATTTGAATATATAATTTCAAATAATATTTTCAAATCACATCATAAATAATGTAATGATGCTAATAAAAGTCATTATTTTTACTTATAGGAAACTAAAAATTATATGCTTCAAATGAAAATATAGTTAAATAAAAAATTACGAAAAATATTAAAATGACGTTGACGCAAATGACATTATATTTGTTTTAACTTATATAGTGGAAACAAAACTTTTTTGATATGTATTATATCTTTTTATATTTCTCACGGTTAATCACAAAAGAGAGAATGAAAAGGCAGATAGATAGGTAGATAGATAGATAGATAGATAGATAGATAGACAGATAGATAGAGAAGGAGAGAGAATATCGGTGAAAGTCATATCGGGTGATCGAAAGTTAGTTTGAAATTTGTTCGTATCGTCGCATTGTAGGAAAGGGTGTTTACAAGCGAACAAGCGGACAGACAAAGTCCACAACTTGACTCTTACGCAATCTGACGCAAACATATCCTTCTCTCCGATAATTTTACTCTTTTTTTCTTTTTTTTTTTCTACTTTCTTTGTATTAATTTTGTAGAACTTTTAGGAACGATATAATCCACGGGACTTGTAATCCCAGGACAGTAAACTATTTCATTTGATTTGATTCGAATGTTATATGAATGATAATCTTATTTCTTATTATTATTATTAAAATTATCTTTTTCAATGTATTATATTTCGCTTGTTATCTCTCTTATAAATTTAATTATATAATATAATTTATATATTTATCTTATTTCAATAATATATAATTTATTTAATATATTAATCGAGTTAAACTCATAATTATATTTTCCGAGATAAATATATAAAATTTATACAACGATATCTAAATTATCAAAATTCGATTTTTATTATTACATATTATTTTAAACTAATCTCATTAACGCAAATAAAATATATATTATTCAATTCTTAGAAATCTTCTTCAAATTATCTTACATCTCACGTGTGTTAAATACATTCTCATTTCAAACCATTCGAATTTCTCGCGCTTATTAGACGAAACTACGTCGTTCTTCTCTCGTTAACGAAGCAACCATTATCGTTATGGACGGTATTTTTGAGTGTTGCGTAATCAATTAAAATTAACAATAGGCTGGTATCAGGATTATATGCAACCTTATATATTGTATATATGTATACTTCTATATACACATATATCCATATAAATACATAGATGCATATCTGTGTGTATATGTATGGAATATAATGTGGCATCGTGTAGATAATATCAGTGAAACGATCGAGCCCATTTAACCCCTCTCCCTTTTGTGGGGGGGTTGGGAAAATAAGCCAACCTGTAATAGCTCTACGCCGATCACTATCGCGATCGAGAAAGTTCAATATTTGTGGCAGTTACCCTTATCGGTATAAAGATATAATAATGGTGAAGCTCACGGACATTATTATCAACTGTGGACCATGACTGTGGTGTATTATTCCATAGGTATTTTGATTCTCTCTGTTCGTTTCTATATCCCCTCCTCCTCCCTCTCTCTCTCTCTTTTTCAATCTCTCTTTCTCTCTCTCTCTCTCTCTCTCTCTCTTCTTATCTCATTTCAAAATTATATATTTTTACACAAGGATTAGTTTAAAATGAGGAAAGAAATTATTTTCGATTTATTATATATCCTAATTTTGAATTATTTGTTGATTTTGTTAATATTAATTTCAATAAGTACATTTATGAAGAATATTGAAATTTTATATTTATATAATAATATATGCATATTAATTAAAATTATTGTTCATCTTATATAATTCTCGAAGAAGTTGAAGCTTTTTTTCCATGAATATGTAAAACCACAGTAATATATTTTAATAATAATCATTTTAAATTTCTTTTTCTCTCTTTTTATTTTCTTATCTCGGTATTATGCGGACGCAAGGATTGGTTGGGAAAATGATAGAAATTATTTTCTATTTTTTTCTTTAATAATAGTTTTGAATTTTTTGTTTATTGTTAAGAATTATTAAAAATAAATTCTGAAAAATGTTTATTATAATATTTATATAATCAAAATATATTACATATGAAATAATTAGGATATTTAATGTAATCCATATTTTGGAGAATTTGTTAATATCTTATAAATACTATTTTTATATATATTTTTTTTTTTTCGAATAAGTACACATCTCATATATATTCTTTATTTGTTATATAAATATAAGGTCTAGAAAATCGTAGCACGTTTTCCATAGATAACGATTTAGTTCTAGCTCGAGGTAGCATCTTGGGCTAATCTAACGTAACCTCTAAGCCAATTTACAATTTTTAAACCGTGAAATTGAGTTTTACTTTAGATAAGAATCTTCTGTTTGCTCGATAGCTACGTATATATATATATGTATGCACCAAGAGGGAAACGTAATTTAAAGGATTTGAAAACGATGAAATGAAAAATAAATGGAAAAAAAAGATAAAGTGAAAAAAATGCATAATTTAATATTTTTGTAAAATGTAAATTAGAAAATAAAAGTGATATTTGGTTGATCCGAATTTTCTCAATTAGTAAATTAACGAAATCAATTACTATTTATTATAAATTACCGTTAATTATTTACTTTTACTAAAGTTTTTAAATTACAATTTTCTCTACGAATCTAAACGTTTTCCAAGAAATTTTGTTTTTAATAATTTAACGACTTTTTAAATCATCGAAAGAACTTTCAATTGATTTAAGAATTTCTGATTTAATTGGTAGCATATGTTTTTGAAAAATAATGAAAAGTTCGACAAGAGAAAGAAGTATTATTTACTCATGACTGAATTTTAATGTTTCCAATCAGAATCAATTGCAAACGAAAGTGTAATTCGCTATTCAAGGGCATGTGCTTGGATTTTACTGGGGCAGGACGCAAGGAAGAGGTCAGGGTCGTATTCCAGAGGTCAGTCATAATTATATATCCTTGTAGTTAGTAATTCGAACGATAGGTGAGCTCTTTGAAATATTCTACAGAGAATAAATTAAATGCGTAATTAAACTCTTTCTACGAATTTTTTCCTTTTTTCACGTATTTTGTTTTTTTTTTTCTTTTTTATTTTCACAAATTTGATCATTTCAAAATTTTATTTAGACGAATTTCATTTTCTCTATTATTTTTATCATGATTTCGACATTACAAATAAAAAAAGAGGTTTTTGTTAATTAAATTCCAAATATGAACGTTTATTTTTCAATTTTTTGCAATTCGAAATACATTCGTCATATTTTTCAATTTTTTTTTATTTACTTTGTGCGTTATATATTTAAGTCTATATAGAAGTGTATCATTGTTATGGAAAAAAATAATAATAAAATATCTATTCTATATATAGAAAAGGAGATTTATAGTAAAAGGATAACGTCAAAAAAAGAAATGTTTATATATCTCAAGAGACGTTATCTTTTTAAAGAAAAGTAGAAAAGAAAAAAAAGAGAGGAAGCAATACGAATATAAATTTTTATTTTTAGTTCCATAAGAAGAACTATTTACTACGTTCCATATAAGTAGTCACGCGTATAAGTTTTACAGATTTCATTAAACTCTTTGTACAAATTCTTGAAAAAGGAAAGATATATATATATATATCTTAAAAAGAGAGAGATTTTATTCTAAAAATATATATTCATATTTTTTCTTTTACAACTAAATTACGTATAAAGGTACGAAAAAAAAGAATAGCGAAGCTACAAATTTGATTTATTTTTTCTTTTCGATAAATAATTTATATCTTTATAAACGTACGCACACGTACGCATTTTCAAAAAATGTATATTTTTATTTTTTACTTATCAACGAGAAGAAACAACATACGTGGGATGATGAAAGGACTTTAATTGAAGAATGGTCAAATTTGAAAGCGTAATCTGATTTTAATACTAAAATCTCTTTATTTATTTTTTTTATTTATATTTAATTTATGGTTTAATACTAAAACTAAACATTTTTTAAAATATATATATATATATATATTTTGAAAATTAATTCAGTTATTTGAACTTAACGCTAGGCTTCTTCATTGAATTACTGATTGTCGTTTAATTACTGCACAGATTCTAACAATTCAATTACAATCCGTATATAAATATTATACGTAGCGTAGAGTTGCGTCAGGATGGCAAGAGGTACAGTAGCAATATTAAAATCTTTATTTATTTATCTTCTCATTTGTACGGTATAAATATTTTCATTTATCTCTATATAAATATATATTCAGATTTTTTATTTATTAATATTCGTTGGAAGGTCAAGGTATCTTCCCCTATCGTACAAATTTACAATTACATAAACATACGTGTTTTAATCTTCCAATTTGTTTCCTGACAACTACATTCTTTATCTCACTTTCTCGTTATACTATTAAACAAAAAGATACTCACAAAAACATGCACATACGTAGAAACGATTTAAGGACTGACAAGAAAGAGAGGAAGAGAGAAAAGAACGAATACATTTGCGATTATATATGTATACTAAAAGCTATCGATTAATCTCACATATATACATTTATTTCCTATGTGTATTTGAAACTTATCTTTAGATTTATCTATATATATATACCATATGTATACGAGTGTATTTGTGCGCTCATGTGTATTGCGAAATTTAAAGATTAAATTTCTCTCTGTAGATGCATTCGAAATATATGTATACGTATATAGGACATTTCACGTCAAATCGAACACTTTTGACCCCGACCCCTCGCCCATTTGTCCATTTGCCCATTCTATTTATTTTTCCTAAAAGTACATTAAAAAACAAAACATTTAAAAAAGAGGTGTAGAAAATGATTAAAAGTTTCAAACAAATCGAAAGATGTCGAGGTCAAAAATGATCGATTTGATATGGAATGCCCCATATACACATGTATATTGTATATATATATGTATATATACACATATAATATATAATATATATATAACGTTATTCACGTAAACTGAATAGCTATCATCAAAAGTATATCCGTAAGATAAATACTCAATACGCACGGTACATAAATTAAGACAGAGATAGACAGATCAATAGATTGATAGATAGATAGAAATAAAAAACAGAAACGGATAATAGTGTGTGTTTGTGTGTGCGAGAAAGGAAGTACACGATATATACATAACGAATATACGTGATAGGTAATTAATTTTACACTCGATTATAATTTGATCTTGAATTATCAACTACTTTCGAATTCAGCATATTTATTAACAAATAAAATGAAATGTAATAAATTTAAGGATATAATAAAAAAAAGAAATAAATAAAAATAAATAAGATCAAACAAAGTGTGAGAGACGAGTTACGATAGTAACGATAGTAAATGAAGAGATGGGTTATTATTATTTACTCTTTGAAATAAATATCTTTCTAAAATAAACTCTCGCGTGAAAGGGTTTCATCACGCATGTATTCATAAGAAAAATAAACATAGAGTTGATAAAAAGAGATAGACAAAGAGACAGAGAATATATACGTGTATTATTACATATAATACGCGTATACAATTTTACACAATTTTACACTCGTGTCATCAACGAACTGTGCAGTCTATTATTATTATTAATAAAAAAAAAAAAAAATTATAGATCAAAAGGAAATATTCAAAAGATCGCGATAGCCGTTACACAACGAAACTAAAAAATAAGAATTAAGTTTATTATCGAGTAGGATGTGGGGGGATAAAAAAAAATATCCATTCTCTGGGTATTTCTTTTCAAGGATTCAAATCTCGTTTAATAGGATTGAATATATTCTTTTTTAGTCTTTTTTTTTCTTTTATCCCTATAAAAACGTACATCCGGTCGACTATCGGTCATATTTCTATTTTTGTATTTCATCAAAATTTCTCTCCTTCTCTCTCTTTCTTCTTTTTTAAAAAGAATGAATTATTATTTTTCTTTTTTGTTCTCATTTTTATCTCATTTGGAGAGTATCAAAAGGATCGTATTTACAGGTGGGATATGTCCTTCGTTTAATTTCATCTTTCTCTTTTTCTCTTTTTATCTCCCTGTCCCTCTCCCTCTCCCTCTTCTACACCCCTCTTTAACTTGGATAGAGTTACAGATCTTCCGCCACGGGATAAAACTGAATAATTTTCTACTAATCCGTTACTACCTACTCCCTTTTCGTGAAACTTTCCGAAGTTTGTAAATGTGGTAGTGGTAGCAGTACTCTGGTTGTGTAGTTATGGTGGTAGCGGTGATGGTGCTGGCGGAGATGGTAAGAAGTGGATGGGGTTAGGGATGAGATTGTTAATAAGTTTTCACCCCTCAAGGGATGATGTTCCTCGGCTAGCCGACTATTATCGATTTTCCACGATTACAACGAACATTCGACATAAATCACTTGTTCCTTTCCTTTTTTTTTTCTTTCTCCTATCCTCCCCCTCTCCCTAACCCCTTCCCCTCCACTGCCATTTCTTCTCCCTTCGACCTTTTTATATTTCTTTCTTGGTTTTAATTTTTGTTTTTCTTTTGCACCTTTCTAGCTTCGCCTTTCTCACCATTCTTATGTTTATGTTCTTTTTATATTATTCTCTCTCTCTCTCTCCCTTTTCTATTTTCTTTTCAATTTTTCTTTTAATTTTTTATTGTTTTTTTTTGTCACGTTGTTTTTCTTTCGTTCGTCGCTTTGTTTGTCGAACACCACAAAGTTGTACCTCATTAAAATCATTGGATAGACATTTTTTCTTTTTCCTTTTCTTTTCTTTTTTTTTTTATTCTTCGCGAAATCCTCCAAGTGAATACCCAGAACGAGAGAGAATTTACGTAAAATTCGTCCAATTAAAGATTTCGCATTCATTTCATTCGTTTGTTAGTTTTTTCTTTCCTTTTTTTTGTGTTTGTTTCTTAAAAGAAATAAATAACAACGAAGGATAGAATGTACCATTATATATATATGTATATTTATTCATACATATGCATAAACTCGACTAAAAGTTTTTTAAGCATGAGTCAAAAGCTTTCTAGTTTATTTTACAAATTTATTATATTTTCTTGACACATTTCAAGCTTCTATAATTAGGCTTGTAAAATATAATAATTTTCTTTAATCTGATAGAGAAATTATTTTATTCGCGCATAATTCTGCGTTTACGTTATCGTTATATATACGTACGGTATATAAATGATTAATTCGAAACGAAAAAATAAGAAATCAAATAACATCGGTAGCAATATTTGAAATTAAAATAAAAAATATAATTAATTGAGAGAAAGAGAGAGAGAGAGAGAAAATTGAATGAAATAAAATAGAGTCGTCGCACAAGCGCATACATATGTGCGCACATACCAAACCGTACCGAAGATAATTAATGCTAAACGAAAAAAAAAAAACAAAACAAAAATTAGAAATAATTTTTTCCAATCAATTTCGAAATAAATTAGACCCCATTAGTTTATTTTGAATAGAAAAAACAAGGAAATAAATTAAGAGAAAGGTGTCGTCAATGTTATAAACGAATCGTAAGATAAATTTTACATCGGGAAGTATTTTGTTAAATTCTTTTCGAGTTCTTCAGAAGATCCTTGGACACAATCATAACACACTATTCGCTTATTCACACTAACTCACATACGAATATACACTTTCTACGTTCATCATCACTCTTTATTCATTATTCTTCTCATTCCCATTCCCTTTATTTTTCTCAACAAAGAGATAGGGAATGATAACTATGCGAATGAGTCTTTCATTGTCTTGTGCAATTCTTGTAAAAGCCTCATTGTCGTCGTCCTCGTGACAGTGCGAAAAACCACAAAAAGAGAAAGAAATGT
The DNA here is from genome assembly GCF_010416935.1 of Polistes fuscatus. Taxonomy (NCBI): domain Eukaryota; kingdom Metazoa; phylum Arthropoda; class Insecta; order Hymenoptera; family Vespidae; genus Polistes; species Polistes fuscatus. The sequence continues at coordinate 11,071,328 of NW_025113140.1, read as the reverse complement.
AGATACACATACACATATTCACATATATTACATACGTACATGTATATATGTATGAATCGTATTACTCTCTCTCTCTCTCTCTCTCTCTTTCTTTTCTTTAATAAACTAATTGTAAGCATGAACAACTAGATCGTCCTTTAACTTTCTCCGTCGCCATTTTGTTTTACTTTCTCTTTATCTCTCTTCTCTCCATTTTCTTTTTCTTTTCTATTTCCACTATTTCCAGCTCTTCTTATCTTTCTTCTTCGATGAAATATTCAAACTTCGAGAGAAGGACAGCTTGAAAACGTTCAGTTGCACGCAACGAGTCAGGAAGTGAATCATTTCGTGTGAAAAAGAGAGAGAGACAAAGAGATTGATAAGAGGAGGGAGTGAGGGAGAGGGAAGATACGAATGTTCCGACACGATTTCACGTATAATATTGCTTATTTTTTTTCTCTTTTTCTTTCTCTTTCTATTTTCCTTTTTTACATTTCTCTCTTTCTCTCTCTCTCTCTCTCTCTTTGTATCTTTTTAATAATATGTTCCATGCACACATCTCCTCTTATATAATTTTTTCATTGCATTATGATTGTCATGATATTCCTTTTTCTCCCAGTCTCTTTTTTTTCCTTTCCTTTCTTCGAATTTTTTTTCTACCTTTTTTTTTCTATTTTATTTTTCTCTTTATTATAACAATGGGGGGGAAAAAAATAGGAAGCTTTGAACGAAACTGAAACTTCGTTATCTCGTAGTTGAATATTTCAATGGGAATTGTTCGAATAACGGTTAGTAACGAAGTCGATAATGACGATGAGATTAATCAGAATTCGTATCCTCACGTTCGTTCGTAAAAATAAAGGAAGGTTTTTACGTAAGTGTTTCGTATACGTATGTAAAAGTGTGGGCGTGTGTCTATACATTTATATGCATATTTGTGAATACATGTATGTGTATCGTGTACACGTTTGAGAATACTTTCTAATGATAAGGTCTTCTTTTTTTAATTTTTATTTATTTGTAAAAGATTTAGTAATTTATTCGACGCGAGGGTTGATCTTTCTTACTCTTTTTTTTTTTTTATTAATCATTGTCTTATTAAAATAATATGGATAAATTGAATTTTACAAATGTATGTTTTCTTAAAAATCCATGGTTATACTAGCTCTCATTGTTCTCTCTCTCTCTCTCTGAAAATTAATTAAAATTCTTTTATCGATTGTTTTTCATATAAATTTCAAAAAAAAAAATTCTATTTATTACGAATATTATTTTATTATTATTACAAGTATAAATTCAACGTACCGTTCTCTTTGAAATCCATCGTTAGACTGGCATGTTGTCTTATGTGAAAGTTCTTTTATTGAATATTATTTATATGACTTTCCTAATAAAAGGAAATTCTATTTATTACGAATATTATTTTCGTTATGCGTATATACCATATAAGAAAAGTCATGTAAGCAACATTCAATAAAAGAGGATAATGAATCAGTTCAACGGTGGATTTCGAGGAAGACGGTGCTTCGAACATATACTTAGTGCTTCTAAATTACAATACACATTGTTTTCGATTAATTATCAATTAATTAAGGTAAATCCAACACAGTACTGTACTATACTAATATTCCGTATTGTTTAAATTAAAAAACATCTTTTTCTTAACGTTTCCGGCCAGTGATGATTTTCAGTTGAAAATTTTCATCTAATAAAATATCTGATCTCGAAATTGTTTAATATTAGAAATATATTAATAGACATGCCATTTTTATAAGCAAATATATTTTATATATTATTTTTACTTTAATCGGTATTAAAGTGATTCTAATACTAAAAATAATTGAAACAACAGTAAGAACAAAGGATGATCAACCAATTGTTAGATATGAAAAAATCTAGTATTTCTGCTGTCATGTACATTATTTTCGTATTTGTTTAATTCACTTGTTACAAATAAAATTTTCAAGTTAAACTCATTAAATATGTAAGTAAGATCTACTAATATATTTATTTAACAATTTTCTATATCTTAAAGACATTATATCAATAGTTATCAAGCAAAATATAATAAACGTAACGGTGTATTATTTTAAAGAACACTTACTGTATACATGAATCTATTATTTATTATTTTATACATAATAATACAAGTTTCACTTTTATCCTCTATTGCAGGTCATACATAATTTTGTCATAATTAAATTTTTTTTTTTATGAATATTTATTCGATTCGATTCGTCCTATAATTTCGACAAATGTAATTTCTTTTCGTTCAACAATATTAATGAATTGAAATTAAAAAATTTATACATATTAGGGTGTTTATTGTGTTGAAATTTTACTTTGAAACTGCATAATGGATTGTTTTTATAAAATTGACTTTGGAAATATTAATTTAAAACGCACGAACTTTTAGTTCATCGTAATATATATATATATATATATATACACAGAAAAAATGATTAGATTCTGAAATTGTTAGAAAGATCAAGGATAGATTAATGGACAGTTCACTTTGATAGAAGCAACACGGAGCTGTCACCGTTATTCTGTCAAATTTGACGTCCAGCGTAGTTTGAAATTCTGAATCGAGGATAGTCCATATCACGAGCAAATTCTCACTCCCCCTCCCCCATTCTCTTTCTCTTTCTCTCTCTCATCATTCGTGAACTGCCTCGGTTTCGACGGCCGGAGATCACAAATTTTGCGCATATGCGGTCAAACCAAGCACGTCGATCGATCGATCGTTCGAATTATGTTTCCACTGTTGCCGACATTGTTAAAAAGTTCTAAAACTCAAAAGAGAAAGAAAGAGAGAGAGAGAGAGAGAGAGAAATTATGAAAATATTTATAGTCTTTTTTTGTAATTACTCCTATATTTTCTGATCAGTATTCTGAATAATTATCGGAGGAAAGCGTTTAATAATATAAATGTACGTTCAATATAATATTTTGATTAACTTTTATTTACTCGATTAATAAATATTTTTAATAATTAAATCGGGAAACATTTTGTAATATGAATTTTTGGTCCAATATAATATGTGTTTTAATTACTTTCATTTATTTGATCAGTTTTTATTATTGATCAATAATAAGTATTTTTTGGTTTGCTTTTCTTTTTTTTTTAAATTCTGAGTTCGATAAAGTAATTGGCTTTTGTATTATTTAGATTTTCTGCAAATTAATATTTAATAATAATAAATAATATATTTCATTCCCCGAGAAAAGTTTCATATATGTCAATTGCGACTCAACATATTTCAAATTATTTTTATATAGACATATTTTTCCACTTATATACGTTACATTTTTATTATAACAAAAATTTGTATAAAATAATACATACAATTTATCTCGCGTAAAATATATTAAAACGTACAAACGTCTTTTGTAACTAAATCAATAAAAAAAAAAAAAAAAAAAAAATTAAAAAATAATAAAATACAAAGATTAATATAGCATAATTATTCGATTTATATAAAAGCATTTTGTTGCAAAAATATTCACGCTATAATTTCATCGAATTAAATTACACGAAACAATATTTGAATGCTAGAATATAAAAAAATAAAAAAAAAAAAGAAAAGAACAATTTCTTAGTAAACAAATAGAAAAAAAATGATGTTTGCAAAACGTTTATTTTCTTTCTGGTCGAGTAGAGTTAATCGAAAAAATGTCAGGAAGAAAATTCGACGAAAGACGAAAAAGAAAAATAAAAAGATCGAGGAAGATAGATCTATCGATTTAGAACTAATTCGACAATTTTTCGACAAAAAAGCATTTCACCGAAGGCTTCCTTGACAACACACGTTTATCGAGATTAGATTTTCTCTGTGGAATGAACTTGGGTAACGTTATACTCTAAAGAAAAAGAGATAGCTGATCATTTTTCTACCGGGGGAGAAGGAAAAGAAATAATCAAAACTTTGTGCAAGTCGTCGAGCTGGAAATAAAATATGGTAGGGGGTCCACGGCACGTTTAACGAAAAAAATGAATGACAATTTTTACACGTTTTGGCGATAACTCGATAACGAGTGACGCACAATGTTCGTTAATGTTAGAGAGAGAGAGAGAAAGAGAAGAAAAGTTTTGAATTTTGTTTTTTTATGCGTCCTATCGATGTTTTTTTTTTTAGGGACGATTTTTCTAGCTCGAAGAACCGTTGAAATAAAAAATAAAAAAAAAAGACAAGAAGTTTGTTTCGCATTTTACAATGGTATAAAATAACAACGATTGACATTCTCTATCGATTTTTTTTTTTTTTTTTTTTTTTCATGCGTGTTAAAATTTTGACCGACATCGAATAAACTGTTTTTTTTTTCTTTTGGCGATAAACAAAAATATGTATATTACGATATGGTGTTTCATGATATATAATTGTATAAAAATTATTTTCACAAAGAAATTTATTATACTAATTATATAATAATATAGGTACTTGTGTGTGTGTGTATATACAATAATAATTTACCTTGCTATTAAAATTTATATGATTTTAAAAGAAAATATAAATAGAAATAAATTTGTTTGTTTTGAAAAATTAAATGAAAACGTTAAAATACTAATATTTCTTTTCTATTAAAAATAAAAATGAAAAGAAAGAAAAACAAAAATTCGTAGTAAAAAAATGGAGAAGAAATTAAAAACAATAAACTCTATTTGGAAATAACAATCCTATTAGTTCAATCGAACGAACGAACGAACGAACGAACGGTAAAAGTAAAAGCTAGGAATAAAATTTGTTTCGCACGTACTTATCCACGATTTTCGCTAAAACTTTCGTTCGAAATCATGAAAGTATAGTAAACTCGTTTACGTATCCGTAATAAAAAAATTCTATTCGAAAATGTCGAGATAGTTGAAATTGTTTTAAAGTAATCACCAATTCCCGTTTTAATGAATATGATATAAAATGCACGCGTTTACAACATTTAACATTTGTAAACGTTTATAACACGTTTCACTGTCGCATTACGTTGTCGAGATTAATTCAACGAATTCATAGTTAGTGACTTTATCGTCGTAATCGCGTGAAATTAGGTGTTACATGTATAATACATATACATCAGAGCTCTCGATCAATTAATTTGTTGATTAATTAAACTTCCAACTTCGTGTGGGCGGAACAAACGAGTTTGCGTTAGAACTTTTCGCATTTTATCCTCGTCTATAGGTATTTATTATTATATTTTACGATGTTTAAAGTTCTCAACGTGTTCTTTTTACAAATTAAAATTATATTTTATTCGATTTTTAATTATTTCATATTCGAGTCTAGTTTAACGAGAGAATAAAATAGTTTGTTCGCAAATTTGAACGAAAATCTTTTTCATTTACGTTTTATTCTTTTCCTTTTTCGTTTAATTATAGAATCAAATCCGACAAAATGATTCGACAAAATTAAAGAGATAAGAAATAATTTCTTCCAAAGTGATTTTTATCTATGAATAAATTAAACCCACGAGATGATGAAATATATATACACATAGAAACAGATAAAAGTGAGTTGGGTTGGTAAGTTGGTTGAACGAGTTGGTTAAAATGATTCCCGGAAATTTGCTTGCTCAAAGAAAAACTTCCCGAACGTTCTCATAAAGCTTCAGCTTTCGTAGCCCTTAAAGTAGATCGACAATAAGTGGAAGAAAGATAGAAATTGGTTAGGGGTGAGCGAGAAAATAGCTTAGGCTCGACAAGATATGGCCGCAATTGAGTTCCTCCTGGAATTTAAATAACTTCCCTCTTTCCATTTTTTTATTTTTTTCGTTCGTGCTCGCGCACGTGTCATATTGTTGCGAACGAAGGAAAAATTTCGACGAAATTAAAACGACTAAAAGGAGGGAAGAAGAAATGGGGAATTTTAGGTATGGTGGATTGGCGATAAAACCAAAAAAATGGGAGAGGGAGGGAGAAAAAATTTTGAACTATCGTCGGTAAATTAGTATACATAAAGTAAACAAATATTTCTTTTTTTTTTCGACAAGCTACTTCCCGCGAACGAAATATTTCTTTAACTTAAGTAAAAAAGATATTGTTAAATGAAAAAATGTAAATGTAACAAATTATTTGATCATACCAATTGGATCATTTTTATATACGCAAAAGTGTATACTATTATTAGCATTAGCGTTAATATTAAATTAATTAAAATTCTTTTATTGAATTTGAATGGACAATATATAGAAAATATCTTTTTTTTTTAATAAATAAAAAAGAAATTTTGTATCACAACGTTAACGATCCACTCGTAATACTAAACGCGAGTATAAACGTACTTAACTTCTGTTCTCCATTTTTTTTCCCCCTTTTTTTCGAAAAAATACTTTGGAAATATTGAAATCTAAAAAATTGAAGATAAAACACTGCTCATATTCAATTTAAAATGCTTCGTAGGATTTATTTTTAATTTTTTTTTCGTTGCGCGTGCGTTTCTTTCTTTTTCTATTTTTTTTTGTTTCCTTCTTTCTCTGCCTTTTTAATTTTCAACTAATGAATTCGCTCGAAGCACTAACAGCATCAACGATTCGAGGAACGCATCGCTAGTAATTTATGAACATTCTACATTGATTACAGATACGTACGTAGATATCTACGTATGTAAATAGAACGATTTAGAATTCTCGACGAAATATTGAACAATAACGGAGAATCGCAATAATTTCCGTGGTATTTACGAGAGAAAATTCGCGATGCTTCCGTTCGAATTATAAAACAATATTATAATATATGTATATCTTTGCTCGACGAAATTTTCCAATAATATTAATACTATTAGTAATAGTTATAGTATTAGTAATAGTAATAAATAATATTGGTAACGTTAAAATCGCTTTTCTAATTTTCATGAGAAATACGACGTTCGTTATTATAAATTACGAAATGTATAATCGAACATCGAAAATTTACGTAATATAGAATATTTCTACTTAAAAGTTTGACTAAATTCATCGAGAAATGATGTCGTCAAACTGAGAGAGAGAGAGAGGGATTGAGTATAGTGGAAGCCCTTTTCTGGTGAGATGATAACGTTTATCGACAAGCCCCTTTTAAAAGCGTTTGCAATTTCCATTAACCGACTTTTTTAAAAATATAATTTCTTTTTTCTTTTTCTTTTTCTTTGTCAATTCATTAACAAACGTCAAGTTTTTTTGCTTATTTTTTAACGAAGAGATAAATAAATCGAAGGAAGGAAAAAAAAAGGATGAAAAATTTATTGAAAAGATTAAATCTTTTTTTTTCTTTTTTTTTTCATTCGTTGTATAAAAAATGAAAGAAAAAAGATAGATAGATAGATATAGATAGATAGATAGATAGATATATAGATATATAAATGAATAGGTAAGAGGAAAAGCTTTGATTTTGATAAATCATTTCACTCAAGCCTTTTAATGTATAGCGCTTTCGTGATAAGAAAGAAAAAGAGAAAGAAAGAGAAAAATATGTATTATATATGCATACATATGCTTTTATAAATATATATATATATATATATGTATATAATATATAAAGTTTTTTTACGTTTATACCTTGCCTGAAATAGCGTGTCACCAAAGAGCAAAGCTCAAAGAGAAAATATTTCGTGAGAGAGAGAGAGAGAGGGAGAGATATGTTCCCGAGGAAAATAAAAAAATAACAAAATGGGGAGGTAAAAGATAAGAAGCAAAAAAAAAGAAAAAATATAAAAAAATGCGAAGTATTAAAAGTACGATATTTTAAAACATTCGCTTTTACGTAAGGTCAGCAGAATATAAAAGTTGAAAGTCGGGAGTACAAAATTAAAAAAAAAAAAAAGAGGAAATAAAACTGAGGGAAAGATAATAAAAACCATCAAAAGGATAAATTTTTCGATAAAATCTTTTGATTTACTTTGGAAGAAAAAAGAAATACACGAATCAAAACAAATAAAACGACAACGGGTCCCTAACGACAATTATTATTGGTTTGTAATAATTAATGAGAGAGAGAGAAAAAAGAATGCGTTCGCGTAATAGAAAAACAGAATTACTGGAAATGTTTTTTATTATCTTTTTTTTTTTTGCTTCCTCTTTTCTCCATCATTTTATTTTCGATAAATATTAATTGCGAACAACTTCAAGTTAATAATAATTTCGAATACTTATATACATTAATATATAAAGAAAGAAGAAAAATATGTTAATATATTTCGAATACTTATTACAACAACGATTAAAATGACAAAAGTTTTAAATAAAAATAAGTACGCCGCGTGTGTATATCAAATGTGAACCCACATTCCTTCTATGAAATTCATAACATTACGCTAAAAAGTACACGCGTAATTTTATTGAAACAACGTAATAACAAACAAATGAATAAAATGAAAGAAAAAAGAAAAAAGAAGCTATAAAACAAAAAGAAATCTCAACAGTCGGACACAACGTATCAAGCGAATTACAATAACAATTCGTCCAAATCGTCACCATTTGTCCCCCCTTATCATTTTTTTATTTCTACATTTTTTGTTCTCTCCATTTGTTTAATGCCCTTTCGTTGTTGCCATTTAGCGCTTTTATTAACTAAAGCACAGTAATACTGGTAGTTTCGGACACCTGTAGCTATATTGATCGGTCGAGGTCGGTCGACAGCCCTCGACCTCGAAACACCACCCGTCTCTTCATTCCCCTAACCGTAAACCCACCCTCTTATCCTTTCTCTCACCCTCTCTCTCCCCACCCTCTCATCATTTGGGGGCTAAAATTCAATCCTCTTTCCAGCTTTCTTCGACCCATCTCTAACCTCGTTCACTCAGCACATTCAACGTTCCTCTCTTCTACGTTTCTAATTCTTGATTGAAATCATTTCCTTCCTCCCAACCCCCAACCCCCACCCCCTACGCCCCGCGCTCCTTCCTTCCTTCTTTCCTTCCTTTTCCTTCCCCTCCCGTCGTCTTCTTCTTCTTCTTCTTCTTTTTTATACTATTTTTTTCGAACATTTAGATCCATTCCCATTTTAAATCCTATCTTCGATTTCGATCGCTTAGTTACTAAATTAATTATGTTAGATCTTATCGTAGCGCGTTAATTAAATTATATAATTTTATTTTGTAGGATTAGAAAAGAGCTTGGAAACTAGATCGAAGTAATTAATGTGTTTATTCATGAAATCGTTCTCAATTTTAACTAAACTTTCTCTCTCTCTCTCTCTCTCTCTCTCTTTCTCTATCTCTCTTTGTAATGACAACACATATATTTCAGGAAGTTATTCTAGCCGTACGTATTATAATATATAAGCTTACATATATACATATTAACTAACTTTAGGGAAAATGCTGAATGGTTTTGTTTTGGGTAATAGTACTTGTTCAGGAATACACCTACCAAGCTACCTACCTGCTATACTTTACCTTTCTACCTACTCGCTTTTACTTGTTTAGAATTTTACGAGTTTTGCGTGACTCCCCAGTGGCTACGATTATGAATATCCAACAAGGAATTGGGAGGAGTTATGGAAATATTTATAAATAAAATTGTTTCTCTCTCTCTCTCTCTCCTCTCTTTTTCTCTCTTTCTCTCTTTTTTTCCTCGAAAGAGAAAATATTTTGTAGTCGTGTTTAAAGATTTGACGCTACATTTTCTTAAGACTATCAAACGCGTTAATACTACGATCTATGTACATAGAAACGAGAATCGAGAGAGGGTCACGCGAAATTGCCACACGAAAACTTCTCATTTTCTTTCTTTTTCTTTTTTTATCATTCATCCCTTCTTCTTCTTCTTCTTCTTCTTTTTCTTTTTCTTTCTTTCAATCCTTATTTCTTTCTTACTTGATTTCACTCGAGAGAACTGAAAAAGTTTATTTTACTCAAACGCAAGCCCTCCTTTGCTTTCCATAAACTTAATCAAAATACACGGTTCTCAAACTTTTACCTTATTCAACATCGGTCACGTGAATACATGAAATGCATACTTTGAATTTGTTTTTTTTCTTCGTATCGAATTAAACGTTCTCATCGTTTAAACATTCTGATGGTGGTAGATTTTGTTTAACATTTACTCTAGTAGGAAAACAAATATTCTTATTTTTTTTGTCTTCCGACATATTATTTTATTTTCCCCGAGACTTTATTCTATCGTCAGATTCTAAACGAGATGAATTAAATCTAATTTAAATGTACGATAAGAAAATTAGATAGTCAAAGAAATATCATGTTAAATTTGTCAAAAATAAATTCAAACATTTGGCTTTGTAACTTGAAAGGAAAGAAGTAAAAGTTAAAAGTTTCAAGTTGGATGTAAGGAATAGGAAGAATCGCTGGATTTGAAGAGGATAAAAAGGGAGTTGAAGGGAAGAATGTCGAACTAGAGCTTGACCGACCACGACGGTCGAGTTCTTTATGTACTCTTGTAAATAGCAACGGCTACGAGGACGATGAAACCCAAGTGAGACTGAAATTCTAATAAAAGTTTATCCGTGATCTATTAACCGAGTCTACATTTTGCGAAACGTGTATGACAAATTCTTTGTAATAATATTACATTTTTTTCTTTATTTCTTTATTAAACTTATAATTTTTTGTTTTCTTTTGTTTTTTAAGTATAGATAATTTTTACAAAAATAAATACCCCCGAATTTGAAAATAATCATAATATTTAATCACGAATCATGATAAATCATTATTATATCATAAATAAATGTTTAGTATTTGTTGTTGGATTTAATCACACAACACCCTCAATCGTCGATAAATATTTTCCAAAACAAGTTGTTTATTCTCTTATTATATTACGTTATCTTACAATTTCTCTTATTTTTTTTATCCGAGTAACAAAAGTGAGAAGAAAAAATTTGTATATGGAAATTCTATTCTTCGTTTTTCTCCGTTACTCTATTAATGTAAGATAAAATATAATATATACATTTTAAAGGGATACTTTTTTCTATCCCATTTTATTAACAAACTAGTAAGTCTTGGTTTTCTCTTCTTTTCTTTTCTTTTCTATCTCGGACGTTGTCCCCGTGCTAAATTTACGACGATTTTAACGACAAACAAGATACGCTGGAACGGTTTATACCGTAACGTTTCAACGAATAGTCTGTTATATCGAAGATAAAAAGAGAGTGTGATAGAAAGAGAGAGAGAGAGAGAGAATATTGATCTATAACTTTCCTCTTCGTTCTAGTTTCACATTTAAAGAGAGAAATCGAGAAAAAGAGATGAAACAAGAATAAGAAAAAACGAGTTTTGGTAATGAGAGTGTTTCTAATCGAACACGAAGTCTTTCTAAAAATATCATCCATTCTTGTCCCTTTTATTTCCTTTATCCTTTCTTTTTTGTCTTCCATCCTTGCCTTCCTTTCTTTCTTTTTTTTTCGTATTGTAACATTTCAAATGGACATTTCGTTCCGGAATAAATCCAAAGAAAAGTACTTGTCTCGCGTTATTGATTTTATTTATTTATTTTTTTTCTTTTCTTTTTTCTTCTTCTTCTTCTTCTTCTTCTTCTTTTCTTTCCCTCTTTCATCGACTAGAAGGATTAATAAATTTTTCAAAGATTCTACGTAAGGACTAATGTTATTCAAAATGAATTTTTAAGTATCTCGCTTAGAATTTTCTTACGATATTTCATGTATATGATATGAAAATGACATGTATCGTTGTATTATATAATATGTCTCGTGAAAAGATTTGATTAAAATAAGAAGGTAAGAAAATAATGATATATTTTTGAAAAGAGGAAGTAATTAATTTTTAACGCGTCTCGACCGAGCAAATCTCGGAGAAATCTTAATTTTCGTTCGGCCTGGATTAAATCAATTAAATTATCACGTGAGTTTTCGTCGAAAAGTATTGTTTTTTTTTTTTCTTTTTCTTCTTTTCGAATAAAAGAATCTTCTCAAATTATTTATTTATTTGTTCGTCTCTAATATATTATATATCCCTTCTTTTTATGTTCATTGATTCATTTCATTCTTTGTTTTTTTCTTATCCAAACATTAAAAGAAAAGATAGAAGGAGAGAGAGAGAGAGAGAGAGAGAGAGAGAGAGAGAGTAACAATAGAAAGTCATAGAAAATTCCGTAAAGGTTTCACACACTTTTCGCAAACGTACGAAAAACGTGATGCTTCTTAAAATTGATGTTCCTTATGGGATACCATCTTGCCAGGTCTAACGTATTTTCTAAGGGATATGGATGATTGTAGAAAGGTGGAGGGGGGAGGTTGAAAAGAGAGAAAAATAAGAGCCCTGCGAGAAATTCACGTGAACAACAATGGAATAATACCTATCAAATCGTTCTCGTCCAACCCTCTTTCACAAAGCCAAACGACTAATCCCATAAAACCTACGACGTCTATTTTCCTTTTTTTAAGCGGTTGGGCGGGCTTTTTTCTTTTTTAAGAACGTTTGATTCTTCAAAACTGAAAATTGATTATTTTTCTCTTTGTGTTCTTTTTTAAGATTTAAAATAGAAATCAATTGGACTATATAACAATTGTGCTTGTGTGTTTATGTTTTTATTTATTATTACAATATTAAATAAACTACATATAAAAGATTAACATGATAAAACTATTTTTAAGTAAAAATTGTTTGACGTAAAATTTAAAATAATATATAAATATTAAAAATTAAAATATATATATATATATATTAACGTTTTCGTATATCAGTACAATATAAAATTATATGTACGTGAAAGATTAAAATTAAACAAAAAAATAATATATTAATTTATAATTTGATATATATGATCTCGTATTTGCTCACGTTTTTGTTTACGTAGATATTTATGTACATTCATATTACATATTACATGTCACATAAATATTGAGAACTAAGATCGGCCATATATAAAATGATACAAATATCAATATTTACGTAGAATCAACGAATAAACATGAAAGATTTGGATTTGTAAAACTCGAGATATGAAAAGAGATTTTCCCTGATAGTAATATTTATGCAAAATAAACTACTTAAAGTTCTATTTCTATATATATATATACGTATATGTATGCATGCATTTGTAAACCGCAAGAAAATTCCAAGAGAGTGAAATAATTTTAAAGATCGAAGATGGGGCTGGAATCATAGCAGATAAATTGAGAAAAAGAAAATAACGATTTATCAAGCTAATCCTCTCAACTTTAAACAAATTTTTCTCATCCCCCTACTCCTCCACCTCCCCTTCCTCCCTCTTTCACTATTTTGCATTTTAATGAAAGCATAAATAAATATAATCTATGAAAGTAAAGAAAACTAGGACGCTTTGATTCGCTAATCCGCATATTTCTTTTATTTATTAAATCATCATCATCGTCATTATCTTCTCTCGAATGGAAGAAGAATGATTTTCTTGGGAAAACCTTTTTTTGATTAATTTTTTTCGAAAGAAAAGAAAATGAAAACGAAAGCATGAAAGAAATGAACGAGTTCGTTCGAACGAAATTCAAAAGAAAAAGAAAAAAATATCAAGCTCTGACGAGTCGTTGAAAGATTTACACACAAAGAAAGTGAAAGAAGAAATGAACAAAAATTATTAGAAAAAGGAAGTATGGAGAATAGAAAGGAACGAGCCTGATGTTTAGATGCTTAGAGGTGGAATAAAGAAAAGGGAAAGGAGAAGGATAAGAGAGGAGGAAGAGGAAAGAAGAGAGAGGAAGAATTAAAGAAAAAAAGGAAAAGAAGAAGGAGGAATAAAAAGGGAAGGAGGGTAAGGCGAAGAAAATCGGTTAAACGAACCGGAACATTGTAATTGAATCGATTTTATGTGGTATACAGAATTAGTAGAACAAAAAGAGATGAAAGAAATTGAAAGAAAGAGAAAGAGAGAAAGAGATGGAGAGAAATAGGGAGATGAACGAATTTAAAAAATAAAGAAGAAAGAGAAAGAGAGAAAGAGAAAGAAGATAATACGAGGTCAAGCAAACGGATGTAATAGGAGATGTCAGCTTAAAATGTTCTTTTTCTTTTTACAAAGTCGAGTAGTTATGTAGATAGATAGATAGATAGATAGATAGATAGAAAGGCAGATAAATGGATGGATAGAAAGAGAAAAAGATAGTATACATAGACACATAGTCAGCTTTCGTCCTACCGATCAATAGCTACAGGTGGCAGCCATTTCCTAGCCAGTGGCTCTTATGCCTCTCCCTTCTCCTTCTTCTTCTTCTACTCTGACACTTATTCGGTGTTATCCTTACCAGTTCTACTTCTTCCTCTTTTTTTTCTTGTAGTCTTGATAAGAAAAAAACAGGGGAAAGAAAGAGAGAGAGAGAGAGAGAAAGAAACAAACTGAGAGAAACATGAGATTTTCTAGTAGCAGTTAATACCCTAACTAATAATACCTTACATCATGTTAGCTCGTTTTGTAACATTTTCTTTTTTAGACAACTCCAAATGTCTCGTTTTATCTTTTTCTATTTTATTTTCTTTCTTCTGACTTTCAAATTATTTTAACAATTACCCAATGAGCTGTCACAGTACGTACATTTTTTTTGATCGTACAATTGATTCCTCGTCAGTTTTTATTTCTTTAATTTCTTTTTTCTTTTTTTTTTGGTTCTCCTTTTCGTTCTTATTTTTAATTAACGATTTGCGATAATCGATGAGAATTATTTGTCTGTACATCTAAAATATCAAATAATAGTTTTTTGTTTAAATGTTTACTTTATCGAAATGAAACAATTATGCGAGTACATTTGATATCCATAAAATAAGGATAAAACACACGTTTGATAATATATTTTTTGAATTAATGAATAATTAATAATAATCATTTAATGAATTCGGCTTCTCCAAGCTCTCGGTAATTAGCTCTCTTCATTTAGCAATTAAAAAATTTCTCGTTAAAAAAGTGATTTACTAAACAAAAGAAAAATAAACAAACGAACGAAGAACCCTTCAGTTTCTTTTTTACGGGAGAATGTTTTTTGTCGATCGATAACTCGAAAGGGTACTTCTTGAAACAAAAGGGCACAGGTCATTGCATCGAAAATTTTCAAAGTGTGTATATACGGGATCGTACAATACATTTTCGGTAGTTTCATCGTGTTGCCAACAGAGAAAGAGCGAGAGAGAGAGAGTGAGAGGTTTGGACGTATTGAAAGGACAAAACAGTAATGGACAGAAGTTCAAAGTGGGTCAAAAGTTCCTAGACGATTTTAAAAATCAATTACTCCTCTTTCGAGTCTTTTTAGGCTTAAAATCTCTTTTTCAAATTAGAAAATAACAAGCATCGTTTGTAAGTTTAATTTACTAACACCCAGAAGCTTTAGAAAAAGAGTGTTATTGATTTTTTTTTAAAATCACCCATAAACTTTTAATTCACTTGATAGAGAAAAAAGAAAGAAATAAAAAAAGTATACACATATATTTACATTATTTTTTGTATGACGAGACAAAATCGATAGTCGGATTAATTCGATGGATCAATTACAATTTCTAATAATATCTTTTTTATATTTTTTTTGTTTTTTTTTTCTTTTTCATTTTATTTTTCGTTAAAACGATAAAAATTTAGTTTTACAAGAAAAGAACAAAAAAAAAAAAACGAGAGAAAAGATTTGTTCTGAATATCCTTCGAAGTTTATACAATATATAGATCATTTAACCCCCGTAAATTACGTTAATTGCTTTACTGTGAAATAAAATGTGTTTTTAAGTTCGTCTTCGAAAGAGAATGTTGGATAAAGGGTGAGATGGTTAGGGGGAGGAGGAAGAAGAGAATGGAAGAAGTCATGGAAAGTTTTGTAACATGGTTTAAAGGGCAAGCATTATATTCGTAAGAGTGAAACATTAGCTTTTGTTATGTGAATGTGTCATCGATGAACGGAGAAATCTTTTGTCTTTAATGTGCTACCTTGAAGAAGTTACTTCCGGTTCAGTTGTCTCCCTCCAATTGCATTTAACTGTTTCGTGACAATACCTAATCTATCTTTATCTCTCTCTTTTTCCTGTCTTTGTGTATTCCTCTATTTATTTTTATTTAATACTTATCCTTGATTCAATATTATTTAATCGTGTTCTATAATTATTAATGCAGATATTTGTATGCTCAGGTATAAATATGTCAGTAATGTTGGTTGTTCACTGATAAGTGAACAAATTAAAAAAAAATTAATTTTATTATTAATATAATCAAAGTTATGCGATTTTAATTTCACATAACAGAAAAATACGAAAAAGAAATATTTTGCTCAACCGAAATAGTATGATAATTTGTATGAATTTAAAATGGATTATTAAATATTACATTTTTTGTTATATTTCAACATGTATAAATACGAAATAAACATTTTTTCATTCAAATATATTTTAACTTCATATTTTGAAGACATTTCAACCAGAAAATATCTATGGGACGGGGGCAGAGGGGCGTTGGAGAAAAATAATGATAAAATAATATATTAAATAAGAAATAGAATGATGTTAATGTAATTCAGTGCTAATATTCTAAGGAAGCTCTTAGAATGATACTATCATGCCTTAGTTATCTCGAAATCCCGTCAACTGTTCGCATACACACGTTCCCGAAGGCCGAAGGCATAAACCTCTTCGTCAGGAATCGAGTTTATCTCAGCACTCGAGGCTTAATTACAACGCGTAATCGTATTTTGATTGCGTCTTGGGTAGGTCGCCTAGAAACAGTATGAGAGAGAGAGAGAGAGAGAAAGACGAACAAGAAGCTTACGATTAGAACAGCAGCAATAATTTCTGATTTTAGGAGAGGTAGATATATGGTTGCTTTGGTAGAAATGCGAGCCTTTGAAAGCAAACATATTAAGAATTAGATGTTCAAACAACCAAATAATATTCCTCTATTTATTGTGTTAGAAACAAACGAGAAATGGTTTGAACATAATACGTTAACATTTCGAATAAAATTTCTATGAAATATATATATGATTGTTAATATTCTTTTCTTTTCGTTTTTTTTTTTTCTTTTTTTATTTAATATTCTTTTTTCTTTTCATGTGTATGCATATGTACTTACTTGTTCTTATTTTTAAATTAAAAAATATAAAGTTTGGGAAGTGTTTTCATCTACAGTAAAGTAATCTCAAATGATTTTTGTTAAATTAATTTATTATCTATAATGATCTGTTCGAAAAAATGGTGAATTCTTTTTATTATATTTGTATTCGATATATACATTCGATAGTTATCGATACGGAAGAACGGAATCGTAGAAATCGGTTATTCACAGACAAACGAACGAACGAACGAACGAACGAACGAAACGATCCGATTATCCGTCGATGTTCTATCGTTTATCTTGCCTATTCTAATGGAAAATAAATGTTCTGTTATAACGCGATTACTTTCCGAGATTTCTATGCCTTCTTTATTTCCTGTCTATATCCAAGGAATTAGACTTTACTAATCGCCTTACGTCAGTCATTTTATAAATCAAAGAAAAGAAAATTCTTAAATAAGCAATTATAATATTGATAATTATTTTACAATAATTATAGGATTATGTAAATAATTGATTTTTATTATTATAAATAGATATGTGGTATTTTAAATATTTATTATCGTACAAGTATAATATATTCTAAAATGAATATATTATTATTTTAAATATAATATCATTAATTATATTTATAATAATTATCTGACCGTTCGAATAATATTTTTCTTTTCTTACAATATTATTATAATATTATATTACGCTAGTTGAATGAAAAGTTATAAGCCCTATTCTTTTTTCAAAGTTTTGAAATTATGTTGAAAAATGAAAGTGAATTTTTTAAGCTAAAAACTTGTCGACCCATTCATTTGAATATATTATATATTTATTAATTTTTTAAATTTATATATACTTATTATATTATATAATAAACTATCTGATTTAATAAACCGTTTTTGTTTCCATAACATATTGTTGATCGTAGTATTTTCAGTGATGATTTTCTCTCTTTTTTTTTTTCATTCACTCTCTTTTGCAATATTCATAACAGTTTAATACATACATAAGTATATAATACGTACGAGTATATAAACGGTGAAAAATATACTTATGTGTATACGATTATCAATGATCCATGCATCATGTTATATAGCTAATAATAAGTATGAATATACCTGTCAGTGTGAATTTCACGAATATCCATTTCGATGAGAAAAGAGTTGTCTCTAATTTTATTCGCCACCGTTTATTCCACGCCTGACCTATTTTCAAAATTAGAACCTAATCTAAATAAATTAATGGTTGATTTTATATCGGAAACAAAAATTTATACGACTCGTTATTCTTGATGGCAATATAAATGATCCCAATCGATACGTCGATAGTTGCATTTTTCTTTTCGATGTATTTTATTTTTATCTTAGAATTTCTTACCGTTTTTTTCTTTTCCTTTTTTTTTTTTTTGGATTACTTCTCATCTATTTGTAATTAGTCATAGATACACGTGTAAAGAAATAATCGATATTTTTATACGAGTCTGAAACAAAATCAAAATATTCGTAATAAAATTTTAACAAATACGTACCGGGTGTCAAATTTTGAGTAAAAAATAAATATAGAATAAAATACGTATAGTAATGAAAACAAAAAAAAGAAACAATTTCTTTCTTAGACCGTGTTATTTCAAAATCGTGCATAAAAACAGTATTTTATTTTATACACATAATATATATAAATATATTTTTTCTATATATCTTTTTTTTTAAAACTAGATAACTCATATTCAAAAATTTTTTTTTTAAATGAAAACAATTAACGAAATAAAAAAAATAGGTAACGTTTTATTTGGAACGTTTGCCGCGTTAAAAGTGAAACCCATTAAAGTTTATAGTTAAAATGCTTCGAATATATTTAAACATCGGTGTTTCGTGATTTCTAACATTTAATAAGAATCAACGGCTACCTCGAAGAGCTATTTCACACAATTCTAAGAAATCCCCATCGTAAATCGTTAAAAGCGAAGGCAACTCATTCGCAATAAAAATTAAATTCGTCCCTTCCGCTATTTTCTTCATTTGTTTTTTTCTTCACCACCAAAATATAAGACAAAACTCAAGAAAATGTAAAATGGTTCTTGCACGCAATGATCCGAATTTATTCACCTTAATTGTGACTAATTGGCATAGTGATTTATATTCCTCATATCAAAGATAAAACAATCGACAATTACTGCATGTAAATTATACGAAAGAAAATTTTAATATTATTTATATTAAAAGATACACTCACAAGAAATAACGTCGTTTTTCTTTTAATTTTAAAAAACATCGCCATCTACCAACGATAATTTAACTTAATATTTTTCTATAAAAATTTATAAAAATGTATAAAACTATTAGGTGAACTTACTTTCATCCTCATAGATTTCATCTAATTATTTTTTCTTAATTTAACAATAAGAAAACACATTAAATGTCAAAATATTTTACTAGAATTATAAATAATATAACCCTACTCTTCTTAATTATATAAAATCTTTTTATATGCAAAACACATGTTAACACATTTGTTTATTTATATACAAATATTCATATATTTTACATGTAATTATATGCATTATTAATATTCATTTTCTGGTGTTCGGTTTATTTTTTTTTCCATAAAACAAATTGATCAGATTTTTCTAAATGAGCTATGTTCATATAATATTAATATATTTTTGTTTTTTTCTTTCTATGTGCAATGTTATGTGTTTATTCACGTTTATTAGGCAAGGGTATGTACATTTACGTATATGTGTTTGGGAAGATCGTAAACGCCTGAAACGAGTGTTCTGTACATATAATATATATACATATATCATTTTTGATATCAAGTTTACATAGAGAGAAAGAGAAAGGGAGAGATTGAAAGAGATAAGGAAGAAGGGGGTATCTTTCTAAAGGTATATAAGCTATTATATACCACGAATTACGTTTACTTTGATATCGATTAAGCCGCAAAGCAGATACTGTTATCACCTTGGGATAAATCATTTGATGGATTAGAAGTTAACACTTTGTTTGTTGGACCAAAGGTTGATTTTTATCTTATTGTGTTACATTTTTTTTGATAGTATTTATACATACTGTAGCATACATACGTATGCAGTATTATCAACAAAATTTCAATCCTTTCTGATTTCATAAAAAAAAAATTCTTAAGATAAAAATAAATTATTCCAAAGCCAATATTCTTTTTTTTTTTTAATTAAACATGAAAAAATTGTATTCCTGAGATTTCGAAGATCTCAATTTTATAATTATCGTACAATAGTAAATTCGAACAAAAAAAATGGAGAAGGAATAACAATTTAAGAATGATTACTATTATTATTATTGAAGCATACAAATGGATTTTTCGATTTATTTAAATAATATATTAATTTGGTAAATAATTTTTGTTGAAATTAACGTTTAGAATAGCGTGTAACCGCGTATCTATTGTTTTATTTTAATGAATTACCGATAAAATTGCATAGGAACATTTAGCTCGTATTAAAAAAAAAGAATCCTCCTTTTCTTCTTTTGTGAACATCCGAAGATGAAAGGACGTGAACACATGCTAAGCGATTACTATATTATATTATATTATATTTTATATTTTTGTATAATTTACATACGTATTAAATTACTTAATTACCGTACACGTGATTTATAAATGTAACCACAACCAAAAAAATCCTAACATAATATAATAAATATTTATTGAACTTTTCTCGTTTAATAAATATCTTATTATTTTTCAAGATTAACATTGACTGGGTAAAACGCATTGACTGCCTTTAAGTACATATGGGCTCTTGCATGTACACTTAGGTACGCAAACCTATAATAAAAATAATTAATTAATAAAAAATTGAAACAGAATTTGAAGAAGAAAGAAGAAAGAAGAAACAAAAATAGCAAGAAAATATTTGTAGATAAATTTAGATAAATTTACTTACTTGTACACATGGTTGTCTCGGTTGATTGAAATTATCACAAGTAGGATCACAAAGACTTCCACAATTATTAAATTCCCCATTTGGTCCACATTCGGATGCAAATACCATATCTGTAACATATGAATCATACATATATCGTATAATTAACAAATGTGTGCCGAAACTCAATAATTTCGAAAATAAATTTGTTAAATACGAGCATGATTTCGAGGTTTCAATTTAAAAAAGAAAACAATATAAAATAACAAAACACTTTCATTTATTTGGTCAGTATTTAATAGTTTTTCGTATAATATGAATATTTTGTTCAGTACAAATAAAAATAAAATATAAATAATAAAATATTATATATACAATTTTCCGTCTCCGTATTATAAATACTGAATCGTCTAATTAAAATATTGATCACTGAATTAAAATTGTGACAATTTATTTCAAATATTGTTGATCCAATAAATCATTAACAAATATAAATACGAAATAAAAATAATACGTCAAATAATACATAAGAAAAAATGCTTTTCGATTCGAACAAAATTTTACAAGTGTCTGGTAATTTTTATTAAAAAACGTTTAAACCAAATTATTATAAAACTTACATGGTATTAAAAGATTCAAGAATAAGAAAATCGTAATAAATTGAGACATAACGTTACTAAGAATTGAATTACTTTACTACAAAATTGAAAATAAACAATGAGACTGAATGAAACGTCGTTCACGAGCAACTATTTATATTCCCAGTGTTTTCTTATCTCTGGGTATAGCTTATCGCATATAGCTTCACCTTGT
The DNA here is from genome assembly GCF_010416935.1 of Polistes fuscatus. Taxonomy (NCBI): domain Eukaryota; kingdom Metazoa; phylum Arthropoda; class Insecta; order Hymenoptera; family Vespidae; genus Polistes; species Polistes fuscatus. The sequence continues at coordinate 11,049,697 of NW_025113140.1, read as the reverse complement.
TTAACATTATATTTAAAATATAATTTCTACTAAAAACTAAGATAATTTCTACTAGAAACTAAGGCGAAAACGAATACTATAACGAATACTATACTAATACTTGTATTCGTTATTTACGTAATGCGGTAACGTTTTAACACCGTACTTATAACTTTTAATGCTAACTTCCGTATAATTTGGAATATACCTATTTTATTATATACTTATCATAAATGAAAAGAGTTACTTGTTTTTTTTTCTACTTTTAATGAATAAAATAGTTTTTTTTTTAAATAATTTGCTTATGCCTCATATCGTTTCTTTTTCGTTTCGATTGATCCAATTTATAAAGTTTCAAGAATATGAAAAAACGTAATTAATCCTATAGGTAGTTAATTATCTTGACCAATCAAATAAACTTTGATAAATTTATAGAAACGTAAATAATAAAGGTTATAATGTAAATGGAACATTAAACTAATGATCAAATTTTTACATTATTTTTATATCCCCTGTTCACTCTCGAAACGGGTACCACGTATTACGAAAAAGAGCGAGCCATCTCATAAAACCAATAAAAAGTCACTAAAATAAAAATATTTATTATTAAATATATAAATTTTTCGAAACAGATTTCAAATAAAAAAAAAGGGGAAGAAGAAGAGAAAAGACAACTTCATGCCGTAAACTTGAAATCGCTTTGCCGCGCGTCGTAAATATCGACAAACTTCGTAGTGTCGTTTTTAGAGACGCTCGGAAAAAAAATCACTCCCATTACATTTTCCCCAACGCGCCAAAAGAAGTATAACTTCTGAAAAACTTTTTTAATTGGAAGAGAAGAAAAAATAATAATTCACTATCTTTAAGAACTCTCTAACATCGTTATTTCCTTTTTCGGATAAGACAACGAGCATGTTATGCGTTAAAACATTTTGATCGATATTGACAAGCTGTCTTATTGTTAGTTCGAAGTCTAAGCTCGTTGTAGCTCGATTAAACTTGGCAGCTGCATATACTCAAATGGAATCCTGAAACAAAGCCATTGACATACAATATGAGTGAATGAGTGAGAGTTGGTGTATATTTCTACGACACCCGTTACATTGCGTGCATCTAATGTTTGCATAGAAGGTTAATTTAATTTCCCGTTGGCACACCCTACGTGTATACACGTGTTCTCATATATCAGTACCTGTAAATGTATATTCCTATATTACACGTATATGTGCGTATTTGTACAGGCTGAACCAAAAATCTTATGGTCACTTTTAAAATCACTTTTATATCACACATTACAAATTTTATATATAAACATTAATTTTTCTAGACTTATAATTTAACGATTTGAGAAAAAAAAATGTATTCTATGTAACAAGCGTTTTATTTGTAAAATAATTTAAAAACTTTGGATCCACATCGAAGAATTTTTAGCTCACCCTGTATGTAACTTGAGAAGGATTGAGTGGAAATGGAAAAGTATATCTTTCAAATTCATTTTTTATTCAACGAAACATCAATCAAACGTTCTAATATTTTTCTTTGCTATTTTCTATCATATTATTGAAGGATACTTTTATATTTTCTTTTTACTTGTTTTCATTTCTGATATATATAATATATATATATATGATAGTTTTTGATATGTGTGCACGTGTATATGCGTAGGTGTACATTATTAGCGTTTGCACGTTTTATCTTCGATCGTTATTTTTAAAACAGACACGTAACATCCTCGTCGACTTTTAGCACTTCTATAATAAACGTTTTTTAACGTAGCACACTTCTATTATACTTTGAACATCGATAATTATTATTAACGATAGCGTATATTTTTACATCGAGGTTTTGATGATATTTTAGAATGTCGGTTCATTTTATTTAGGAGTTGCTCGATTTAGGATGACGCGAATTTTGTTTCTTTTTATAAAATTATGGGTATCGTTTCAATGGAAGATAATTTTTTTTTTTTTTTTTTTTTTTTTAATGAAATTTAATGCGCCGTTTTATCTGACATGTTAAATACAATTCATTATAAAATATTTTGATCGAAACGAAAAATAATTTTATAAAGAAATTAGAAAAGATTTTCACGTTCGAGCAAAATATCAATTATATAGTTATTACGTTAATATATATTAGAATATGTTGTTAAATATAATTAATAATTTGCTAAATAAATTAAGTATTATGTTAATAATCATATTATAAATAATTGAATTATTTAACGAGCGTGTAATCTCTCAATACACGTAAATTACAAATTTTAAATAAAATCATCGAGAGTTTTCCAATGATCATGGTAATTATAATAATAATAATAATTAAATATAAATGAGACAATATAAATGAGAATCACTTCGAAAATCGTTTTTTTTTTTCGTTTTACCTATAGAAAATTTGAAACGTAGAGTATCAAGTTAGTGATTAATGGAAGAAAATCGATTGAGCTCCCGTTGAGCAGCAAGTAATAATCGTTGAACGAGGGTACTATGAAGTAGTTATCGGTGCCATAATCGATACTCGACCGTATTAATCGACTCTCAAACTCTACAAACGATAAAACACAGTATAGTTAAAATACTATTTAAAAGTACACTCCTCTCTTTCTCTCCTTCTTGAAGTACTAGTTATATATTATATTAAACATATGAATTAACTATGCTGCAATAGTATTTGAATATTTGAAATATTAAATATAATATATATGAATAAAAATTATAATCTTGTTTCAAATGCGTATGTTGAATTATTGTATTTTATATTCATTTCTTTTTAATAAGTATAATATAGAAATAAATTATGATGTTAGTAATATTGTTATAATATTACTATTTTAAACGTATGAATGAAAATTACTACTTTTTTACTATTAGAATTTTCTTGCAATTTCAAATACATAAATAAAATTAAAATTATCGAGTTTATTTTTAAATTATCGTATTTCATGCTCATTTATCTAATAAATAAATAGACGAATGGACTCTACAATATTAGTAATCGAATTTTCTGGTAATTTGATACGCAAGAATGAAAGCTAAAATTCGTGGGATTGATTCTAATATTCTCTCTCTCTCTCTCTCTCTTTCTCTCATTCTAACGCTTGACTAAACTTAGCACGTGCTCAATCGAGGGTGTCGAGTAGTGACTGCTTAAGGGATGAAACAGGTTGACTGACAAGCATGGTACCCATGTAAGCACGCATTTATACGCTAATGTTAGCACGATCTATCGCTTTTGTGTTTACTTTGACTACCAGTTGCTATCTGCCTATCGGTTATTACCTAAACTCTGATAAATGTTACCACCAAAAACATACAACTCAATTATACATTACACACATAACATTATACATACACTCATATATGTTGCTAATTTTATACAATCATGCATGATTTGTACTTTAATGTAAAGTAAAGCAAAATTTGAAATTTATTATTATTTGGCAATAAATATTGTGCGAACAAATGTTAATATTTATCACATTTTTTTTCGACTTATATGTCTGAAAGAAAAAAAGAAAAAAAAAATAAGTAATTTTCGATATCAACTATAAAACAAATAAATGTTTTTTTCTCGTATCTTTGTATTAATTTTTAATGATTATTATCGGATAACTGAAAGGCTTTTTTTTTTACTATTCAACTCGTTGATTGCAAAACTTGAAATAAGAAAGTTGAGGGTTTACTTGTGTGACATATATAAAATTAATTTAAAAAAAAAAAAAAGGAAAAAAGGTATACTTTTAATCGTAAAGAAGAAAATTAATCTTATTGTAAGGATCAAAGAGAAACTTAGTTGACAAAAGCTTAGTTCGATTTGCGAGGACACGTTCGGAAAACTCAACAAGTAGTCAGCAAAACGAGTAGAGAGTTAGTTGCTCTTTATACGAAAGACGCTTAAAGCTTGTCTGCATCAGACGAGGAGGAGCTTGGGCCTGTATAACCCTCGTTTACAAATTGAAACCAAATTTATGTCTCATCAATCTTCTTGAGTAAGATCATTTATCAACATGTTTTGACTTAAGTGAGAACTTACTAACATAAAAATAAACATCTCTATTTGTCTTATTTTTTTATTATTATTATAATAGATATATAAAAAATATAAAAAGAAATTTTGACAAGTGTCATAATAAAAAAAAAAAACATAAGTAAATACATACATTTTGTCTTATCTTAATAGAAAAATGTTTTGCATAATGTTACATTTGTTTTTAAATAAATTGTTTATATTTTATCGAAAATAATTTAGGAACTTTTATTAAAAATAAAATGAGGAAATATATGAGAAATTCCATTGAAAAGGAATTATTTCAAAAAAATTTTTATGGAAAAAAGAAAAATTAATTTACCCCTAAATGTGTACTTTAAAACAATGCAATTTATAAAATCATGAATAATATAGATATTTAGGAGATTTGTAGATTTTAATATTACACCCAGTAGATATTAGGTTGAATAAGATAAGAGTAAGTAAGCCGAAGATATGCTCGTACTACTTAAAGTTCGCCTAACCACAAACCATTACTACTTGTTGCAGTCCATCAGGTAGTAGAATCCATCCTGTTCCACCAACTTCTCTTGTAAGACTAATTGGTACGAGCAATATTATCTCGGACGTCCCTTAATTTCAACTTATTATACTCCAAGCAAATTAAACAATCGTATAAACTTTATTACTAATCGTCTTTTCTAATCATATTTAACCATCCCCTCTCAAACGCACACGAGCACACTCATAACTTTTCTTATATAAATACATAAAATAAAATTTACTTTATTTATAAATTATACCTTACGTGGTATAATTAATTTATCGTTTATGTAATTTTATTTATAATATATGCACATGTTATTCGTGTATATGTAGCAATGCATTATATAATATATTATATTCTTATTAATTTATTATATTAAATTATATATAACTTAACGTAGAATTTTAATTGTATTAATTTATATTTCATAATTAATTTTAAAAAAAAAATATAATTAATATAATAATATAATATATCAAATATATCGTTTATCTTGGAACTTGGCGTTAAAATTATTTAATTTTACTCCTTTCGTTCATTGTCTCTTTCTACTTTTATGGTTTTCGTTGGATTGCTGAAGCATTTCATGGAACGAAAAAAAGGGAAAAATAAATGGAAAGTTGAAATGGTAAACGCGAGTAACGTTCTAGAAATTCTTCCCCATTGTCGCGTTTGCAATACTCAACGAAAAATCCGTTTCTCTTACTATTGTTAAAATCGTCCTTATTGCGAAACGAAAAGATAAAACAGGACAGAAAAAAGAAGCAAAAATTGAACGAGAAATATATTCGCCAGAGAATAACTTCATTTCGTTCTTCCTTTTGGTATTTTTGCAAAGTCGTTTGATCGTTGAATGAGGGTTGGAAAAATATTTCGATTAGAATGGTAGGAAAGAAAAAACTCTTAATTTCTTTCGTTTTTACTTTTAATACATTCTTTTTTTGTTAACAAAACCAAGAAAGTTTCTGAATCATTTAATTAATTAAACAAATAATAATAATAAAAAAGAAAAAAAGAAGAAACAAAAATTAAAAATTAAAAAACTAGAAAAATATTTTCATTTGTAAGAAACGAACGAAGAAGGAATTTTTTATTATTAAAAAAAATACTTTTTCAAACTATCAATTGGATAATATATTATATAAAATAAAAGTTGTTATCTAACAAAGCAACAAAAGATTAGTATTGTATCTTTTTTTTCTTAAACCAGGTCAACACAAAACGAACATTAATAAGAATAATGATAAACAAATAAAACAATTGTCCATTTAATAATTTATATCTGTAAAAGTCATGTGTACTATAGTATATCGTACTCGAAGTCAGTTTAAAGGGAGACATAACTTTAACAAGAAGGGGGTTGGGATAAATAGGGCGAATGTTGGAATGGAAGAGGGGTGGGTCTTTCCACGTTTAAACTTGTTATATATCAAACGTAAGTCACGAAAATGACTACACGCCATGGCACCCCCTTAGGCGTTTCTCTATAGTTCTCGCAAACATGCCAAGCAACATTCTAGGATTTTCAACTTAAAACTTGTATATCTACACATATTACAAACGTATATACATAAACATATGTATATACGTATATAAATACACACACACACACACATATAATTATAAAACGTTTTAGTCCTTGTTAAGTTGTAATCCGAATTTCAAGTTGTCGCCTTGAAAGTTCAACGTCGTTCAAAACTTCCCAGTTTCATTTTAAGGATTATATAATATCGAGGTGAGAGAAAAGTTTAAAGGTAATTTTAAAAATCGATTACTCTTTTACGACACTTTTCAGCCTCCTAATTTAACAAGTCTATTTATATATTTTATGTCAAAATTTAGTTCTAACACAATTCCCACTTATAGTAAATCAAACAGATACTTGAACAATACCGATCATTTTGATCTCGATTTCTTCGGTAACACCTGTGGGGGTGGGAATGAGGAGGGGGGGTTATTCGGTTTTATACGTAAATAAAATGAAAACTTACGATATCATTTTTTCTGAAAATTGTTAATAATTATATTTGCAGAATGTTGAGACAACAGAACGGTTTTTGTGTTCGTATTCGTTAGAAAATGAATAAAATTTATTAATAAATTTATATTCATTAGCGTATTAGTTTTTTTTTTTTACAATTATTTTTAATAATCAAATATCGTACGTTCGTTTTCTTTGAATAGCACGAGACTCTAACGTAACGTACGACGATTAATCTTACTTGATATTATATTTTCATATGAGAAAAAATCTAGAAAAAAAATCTCATAATATATATCGAAGATCAGTCGTCGTTTCTGCTTGTAATATGAAAGAAGAAGAAGAGAAAAAAAAAAAAGAAAGAATTTATTGTGAAACGTAGAAACGACCAGAAACGTTACGAAGTAAATGCAAGATTTGATATTCCCGATAAAAACGTCGTTCTCTGAAAAGGATATTACTGGATTCTCCCCACACAAAAATCACTTTTCTCTGTTGCGAGACGGAGGTTTAGTATCGTCTCGAAGGAAATCACGGAATGTACCGAATATCGAGAAGCTAACGACAAAATAAGAAAAAAGAAACAAGAAAAAAAAGAAGGAAAGTAGAGTAACGAAAACTACAATAAGGAAAATGTGTAGCTACGAGTTGAGGGAAAACGATTATACGACCTCCATTTTTTTTTGTTTTATTTCTTTTGCAAATATTCAATGCAACAAAATGTACAAATATAATACTATATTTGCTAATACATATTCTATATTTAATATACACAAAGTAATATCATAATATATTGCACATATACCAAGTGTGTATATGCACAATTTTATAAGAAGATAATTTTTTCATCAAACAGTGCACAGCATATAATCAACTTCAATTATTACCCTTATCGATATTCTCCGATTATCGACGGTTTATTCAAGAAAACAAAACAAAAAGAAAAACGAAGAACTACAACAACAAAATTGGAACAAATTAAAAGTATAAAAAAATGAACGATACGATGCTAGTAGCAACCAGCAGCACTACAAGACTAAAAAAACAGGAGACAGAGAGAGAGAGGGGGGGGGAAGAGAAAAAAAATATAAAAGAAAAAAAGTACGATCTATCGTGAATAACTATAGTGAATAAAATAAAAAAAAAGAATATTCTTTAGTAACCCGAAACTTCGAAGAAGAAAAAAAAAGATGAATAAATAGAAAGGAAAAATTAGAAAAAGTTTTTTTAAAAAAGAAAAGAAGAAGAAGGAGAAGGAGAAGGAAAAGTAAAAAGAAAAAAGAGCTAATAAATCGATGGAAGTATTCGAAAGCCAGAACAATTTTCTAGCCTGGCGCAAAAGAGGTCGAATAGCAAAGTATATATATGTGAATGTGTGTGTGTGTGTGTGTGTGTGTGCGCGCATACGTGCAATTCTTCACTCCTCTAAGAAGAGGTCAGAATACATAGTCCTGTGATAATACACGTTCCTCGATCCAGAAACGTGGCCTACAGAAGGAATAAACATTCCTTTGGTCTTAATATTCGTTGCAAGGGCCAGTATCGAGAAAAGAGAGGGGGAGAGAAAGAGAAAATAGAAAATAGAAAATAGGAAATAGAGAAGAAGGAACAAAAAAGGGTAAAGTCTGGATGAGTGAGTGAGTGAAAAATAGATAGAAATAAATATGAAGAGAGAAATAGAGAGAGAGAAAGAGAAAGAGAGAGAGAGGAGCACAATGGATGGAATGGAATTTTAAACCCGCCCTCCTTCTCTTCGTAATACTCTTACGCCTGCGGATATTAATTTATCTCATAATGATTCCCGACGAAGGCACAAATTCCCTCTGATAATTTTCCGCAACGTGGGTGCTTATAGTTATTCAACGACTACGAATGTGTATACGCGCGCGCGTGTGTGTGTGTGTGTGTGAAAAAGAAAGAGAGAGAGAAGAAATGCAAAAGAAACGCACATTACTCATTACTAAACTGGGAATGTTTATGCACGATAAATATGCAAAGAGCATATGACATTTATGGACGAAAAATGTGTAAATATGTACAATAAATATGCACGTATATATATTATAAAATATTCTGTTCCTATGCATAATATATATATTATACATATATATCTGAAATTCAGAAAACAGAATGAATGTTACACGTTGCTATGGTAAAAATGAGAAATCTCCCAAATGGGTCATCAAGCGACTTACTTCAACATTGCAAGATTTCTTATTCGATTAGCTAATTGTTAGTTATGCAATATATATATATATAAACATATCCAATATCTCCATTTGCATAAACATCCGCATTACTCATTGCTTACTGCTCATTGCTCTGACAAGCGAAGAATATCGAAGGTTTCAGAGTTAGGTAGTTGTGTGTGCGTGTGTGTATGTATGGATCAATCGATCGACAGTTAAACAAAGTATGGAAGATTCTAGCATTAGCTAGTTATGCGTGTGTATAAATGTATGGGATGCATCGATCAATAGTTATGGCGAGATGCATTTGTTTAAGGTAGTATAAGAGGGATCCAATAGTATTAGGAGTGAGAATGCGTTATTATTTAAGGTTATAAACAGTAATAGATAAAAAGATTATTAGAAATGATTATAGGAATTATTTGAGAAGAAAAAAACAAGAAAAATAAAGAAGAAATAAATATAATGTATTAGCACAAAGAGAAATTGAAACTAAATAGAAGAGTTAGATACGGAAGTTACACTTCAAACGTGTACTATATTACATGCACACCTACTAGTTGACTTTTATTACGACAGATTGAAATATTTTTTCTAGGAATTCAATGTGATTTCGCGTAACTTGATATTATGTGTTTCAAGCTTTACATGAGCCCTGTTACACGAATCCGTAACACGAATCTGTTATACGAACCCGTTGCACGAGCACGTTACACGAACCCATTACATGAGCCCGTATATATTAGTAGATCGTAAATAGACAAGTCTAAAACGGTGGTCTCTTGCAATTAACAGAAGTAGCAATTAAAGGCTGGTAGGTGCATCGTCGAATATAGTGAAATTTACGATAGTATGCAGTTTCGCGAGTTACCTTTTCCCTTTTCAACGTTATAGGTGCACCCACGAACACTGCCGAGTTATTTGTACATACGTATATACATATATGTGTGTATATATATACATACCGGGTGCAGAATTTAAAACAGGCCACCTAAATAATTCGATTGCCATTAGCAATAGAAACAAATGCGTTAGACGAAACTTACTTGATTGTTTAATCTAATATAATCCTGTGTTAACAATTTTTTTCTTTTTGCAAAAGAACACGTAGAAAATATATGAAAGGTAAACTTTGTTTTTTTAAATGGAATGATAAATTTTTCTATAGTATCTAATAGGGTGTTTTGAGATGCGTACGGAATGAACTACGCTGGAGTTTTTATTATTTGCTTTTTTTTTTTTATTTTCTTTCTCTTACATATAAAATAAATACATAACATAATAAACAGTTTTACACATACATGGTATTGTAAAACTAAAAACAAATAAGTTTCTTCCGACACATTTTTATTCTATCGCCGATAGCAATCGAGTTATTCAGGTGACCTGTTTAAAATACCTCACTCGGTATATCGTAAATACATATATACCTATACAGATATAGTAAGTAGTTTAAAACACGTCAGAATTATATACACGGTTGAAATCGTTTAAAAATCACAACTGCTTCTCTTGGCACCCGCGAAATGTTAATTCGTGAGCAGATTTAATGAATCAAATATTTTTAGCATTTTACCAAGTTTTTATTTACTATTTGTAAACTTCTGTAAGTTTGTTTGCGTGTATGCATACGTGTTTTTTTATTTTTCCTTTCTCTTTTTTTTTTTTCATGAATTTTCTGATCATTTTTATGTACCTCTCTGTGTTTTCGTATTTTTCTTTCCTTTTTTTAAATCTTTTTTTTTATAGTATATTTGTAGAGGCAATGTGACTGTACGTACGTTCCTGTATTTTTATCTTCTTTACTTTTTCTCTCTCTCTTTTTAAATTGTAAGTTTGTGTATCTCCCGGGGCAGATGTGTGTATATTGTTCTTATATGTATTTTTTTTTTTTTTTTAATCGACTATTCGTTTGCCTTCCTATACGAAGGTTTTTGTGGTAGCGTATATTATTCTTTTTTTTTCTTTGTTTATATTTAATTTTATCTTGTTTTGTCGTATTTTTTCTTCCTTTTTATTTCTTTTTACGTAACAATAATTCGTAATACTCTTTGAATTTTTATAATTACAAAATAAAATTATAAAGCACAAACATTTCCTTTTATTTTTGATAATATTTCAGATTAAAAAGATCAGAATTGAATATTAATTTAAACAGAAATTATGTATTAACTTTTTTAGCAATATTTTATATAATTTTTTTTTTCAACACACACGCACACACATACACAATGACTATATTTATCAAACCTTTTATTACCCATGTAATAAAGCTTTAATGATTTCACGTGGCATTTTCTTCACGTACCATACATTCTTTTAACTTATACATACATAGGTTTTTATACCTATGCTCATTTTGCATTTGTCCTTTAGAATAATATTTTTCTTTCTTCTTACACGTGTTTATCACACGTAATACGTACACGATACACCCGCTTTGTTATATGATCTTTTGTTATATGATTTTCTAATGGCCAGGATGTTTCCTTTGTATGACTTGATATTTTAAAAAGAAGAGTAAAGATAATATAGGAATAAAAAAATTACGAAAAGTTAACATTTATATTTTCTTTTATTTTTACTTTAAATCTATTTTAAAGATAGAATAATCAAGTATGTAAGTTGAAAGAAAAATGGTTTATTAAAAGAAATTAATTAAAATAAATGTAATTACTAAATATAAACGAACGAATAACTTTTTATTTGCACAAAATAGTTAAACGTGTTTTTTAAATTCCTACCCTCAGGTCAGTTCCCAATAAACGTACATATGAATGTGCGTATATATCTAAAATTCATTAGTTAAACATAACAGAAATCTAAAAGTACATAAAATATACACACGTACGTGCACGCATACACGGTACAGGTCACGACGTATACCGAACAAAAATTAAATAATAATAACATTCCTCGATAGAAGTCAATGTCGGAAAAGAAAGTGAAAGTTATTCAGTCTCTTTTAAACTGTTCTCTTGTAAACACGTATATAATTTAACGTCTCTAATTTTAATAGAAATTATTATAGAAGTGTTTTAGCATGTACGTTAATAACTCATCAATATGAATTGAATATTATACATATCGTAACGTTATGTATATGTACATGTAAGTATTTACATTGTGTTAATATTATAATATACTATATATGAGATAATATAAGCTACCAATCACAAGTTTGAAAATCACTTTTTGATTTACGTTAAAATCGTATATGCCGATACATTTTCAAACTACTTATCATTGTTGTATTAAATATTAACAAGTTTAATTACGTTTCAAGAAATGTCAGTATCTTCTTATGTTGATAATGCTCTTATATAATTTATGCACTTAAGTTAAAGGCAATGTTCGGAATGAACTTTCTTACTGGGACATCTTTGACAACTTCTACGAGAAGTATACACAATTAGATACACTCGAAAAACTAATTAATAAGATGGCCAGAATATGTTAATCTGTCGTTAAAAATAAAATCGGTTGTTTTTGATAAAAGTGCAATTTAAAGAAAATAATGCAAAATGTAGAAGGACACGGTTCTCGTCAAATTTGTTGACTAATTAATCTACCACGGTTACTTTAAAAGAAATTCGTTTTGTTTTATAAATATTTTCTATCTCTCCATTTATGAAATAATTTCTAAGATTTTAACTGGAAGTGTATATAGGTATATGTATACTTTATACATTATTATATATTAATTGAACATGATTTATATATGTAATTAGATACGTTGGATGATATTATTTGTACTTATGCTTTATGTATATATATTAGCTGAATATGATATACTATATGTACATATGAGATGACTTTGTATCTGGCTATATGTATTATGTACATATAACATTTCAAATAATATATAAATAATTATTTAATGTTACAGGTAGCCTCTCAGTAGCGGTTAAAAAGCTGGACAAATAAAATCAAAGAAGAAAACGATAAATGTATAGTGACAAATAGAGAAAGAATATTTCAACGGATTTGTTTATTTAAAAAAAAAAAAAAAAATAAATAAAAGAAGTCGAAGAAAGGATAAAGTAATGTCCTCGTTGCTAAACGTCGAGCCTGGTGGCTCACAATTAAGACCAACGAAAATATTCATCGCGACATCAACGACGACAAACAAAATTGTTACAAATTTTTCCTTGTGAAAATACTTTATTTTGCATTTTTTTTTTTCCTCGCGTGATATCGTTCATTCGTTTCTTCTTACTCTGTTCTTTTTCCTCTTTATTTTTTCTCCTTTTCCTTTCTCTGTCCCTGTTCCCCCGCCCCACCCCCCTTTATTTTTCTATTCACTGTTAAAAGAACTTGAAAAGGGCTCGAAAGGATCGACGACATCGATTGTGAGACACAACAGGAACGTAAAAAAGTTAGAAGCCTTTATCTTCGCTACACTACCACTACTACTACTACTACTGCTACTACTACTATTACTACTACTTTCTTCGACAGTCTTGAAAGTGAACAAGCCGTCAAGATGTTGCCCGCTAACGTGATGTCCTTCATGAAAAAGGTAAGGTCTTTAGTTTTCTTTTTTAACTGTCTATCTATCAAATCACGTTTCTTTTCTTATACCTTTGTAACGTAGTTTTTTTTATATCTTATTATTAAAGAGGGACTCAGTCAATTTCAATTGTTAGCTTAATTGGATATAATTATCTCTTAAAAATAAGATAATTAAAAGAAAGCTCGTTATATTAAATGAAAGTTTTTTAAAATAAACATCAAGGTAAATAATATTACATAAAAGAAATAATAATTATTTGAAGTAAATCAAAATATATGAACATTATAATATACAATATATTATAATATAATTAATTATATAATAATATTATTTTATTTTTATGAAAGTGGGTTAATTAAATAATTTTCTTAGACCTCGACGAAAAGAAATTTATTCTTGGTTTTTTTTTTTTCTAAAATAGAAAGAAGTTTAATCGAAAATAAAAATCGCTTCTATGTCAGATTAAAAACTTTTCAATTCACTCGCGTAATATATATTTTATATTATTATTATTATTTATCTATTAAAAATAAGATTATTTTATTATAAATCTATATATTATCACGAAGAAACAACGTAGCACAATATAACAAAAAATATTTCTATTTAAATGTCATAAAATTAATCGATATAAGAAAAAAAGAAAAAAAAAAAGAAACAAATTATTCAATTCTACTATTCATTCTTATAATATTATCTGTAATAACTAAATCAAATATTAAATAACGAAAAACAATGCAATAAAAAATAATTATTAAATTGAAACTCATTACTGGGGGAAAATGAATAAAAATCTAATTAACGAGAAACATTCTCAAAATCAATTACAGAATGTAAGGTATTAAATGTAGAGTAGAAGAAATATGAGTTGAATTTTGATTAGATGGATTCTAGTGTTAGATAAGGGATTAGGAACGTTTACATAGCTCTAACTAATTCGTTCAAAGGTTAGAGAAACTTCCAGGGGGAAACATTAGCAAAGCTCTTGGCCATGGGACGTTTCGTGGACGTTCAATAGTATGGCTAACCACTGATTAGTGTTGGATGCTATAGGATGGTCAGTTTGATATCCAATGCTTACTATCAACCAACTATGCAGCCAGTTCACCTCGTATTCTCTTGACTCGTATATACGTTAATTAGCATTTCTGTAATCAATTTGTTAAATGTAGAGAAAGATATAGGAGTACGCGTACATAATTGTAAACTGGGTGTGACATTTGAATTGGAGCATTTAAAGATTCCAAAATGGTTTAACGTTAATTAGTGGTTTTGAGAATTAATTTGTTATATTTTAAAAAAAAGAATAGAAATACGATATATAAAAAAAAAAAAAAATAAAAATATATGTTGGATTTAGGAACGAAATATTTTAATTTTTTTTTTATTTTCAACTTATATGAGAAAAATTCTTATCGCCAAGTTATATTTATTTTAAACGGTATTTTAAATTTTTTACTATAATTTTATTTACATAGTAGTTAAAATATTTGTCATTAATTTTAATTTCGTTGTTATATTTTGTGTATAACAAAAGTATTATAATATATATATATATTTTATTTTATATAATTTTGTATTTTGTATAATATGTTTATATTATATTTGATATTATCAGAATGGTTAATAAATATTAATTAATAAAATAAATTATTTTCTTAGGAATATTTTACTAGAATCAAATTACATTGCCAATGAAACATATACGTAATCAATTACAGATACATATTTGCATAGATTATGTTATATATATTATATAATAATTCTAACGAATGTTATATATGTGCAACTATTCACCAGACTATTCTATATCATAAAAGTATTAGATATCCCGTGTTTGATTAGTTAGCACATAAATTGGATTTGGATATCGATTATCCTAAGTCTTCGTGTATATTAGAGAGAAAGAGAGAGAGAGAACAAAAATTTCTATTATTCATTATTGTTTAACAATAATATTCAAGGGACGATATGCAAAATCGTACTCCGTTTCAATAATTCATATGTTATTAAAAGTAGATCGATCTTACATTAGTCCTTTCAATTTCTAGATTAAACATTTCCATTGCATGAGAATACTACGTTCAGATGCATTTGTCATTACAGATGTCTCTACCTGTAAATTACATGCATCCAACACCTATTATCCTTGTTCCTGTTATCATTAAGATTAAGATCGTAACCACTATGACAAATGAATTTACGTATTTGGAGATAGGTATAATAAGTTACAGGAATATTCGTACTAAATTCCACTGTCAATTTTAAATTATTTACTTATAATGCAGTTTAACAATTCTTATATGCAAAAACGTATTTTATGATTTATTAAACTTTCAAAGTTATGTAAAGTTGATTGGAGATTAACATTTTCTTTGTTAGATCGAAAATAATTTGACATAAATGATAAAAAAAATTTCAAACGAAAATCATTTTAATAATTCAAATTTTGTATAGAAAATAATTATAATATATATTTAATCATAAATATATTTATACAATACGTATGGTAAAATTCGAAAATTGTTTTCGAAATTCTTCACGCACAAAACGCGAAACTCGCATACTTATCGATATTTACATATCCACTCCGGAAACGTGAGAATCAGCTGTGGTAGGTTAGTATTTCAGTGTTTCACTAAAATCAGATTGTTCTCGATCCATTGGAAGGATTTCATGTGTATGTATATATATCTTGAATACGCAGATTACGTATATACATATACATATCTTAATGCTATTCTAGTAACACATGTAAATGTATTTGATACTTTCTTCACAATACACACATGCACACACTGACTAAGTTTCATTAGTAATAATAAGAACAATAGTAGTAGTAGGAGTAACAGAATGTGTGAACATACGAATATGTTTATGTATATAAATGTAATATACATATGTGTGAGTTGTGAGTGCATGTCTGTACATGTGTAGGAAGTTCACATCAAAGTGTCGTTACAGATGTATGTAAATGAGTATGTGTAAGAGAAGATACGCATATGTTCGTGGTTATCGGTGCAACTTGCAATCATGCAAATGCATACGCTCAAACTGAAATGTTCTCTCAACTGAGAGAGAGAGTGAATGAATAAGAGTGAGAGAGAGAGAGAGAGAGATAATAAGTTCACGCTAAACGCGTGAATAATGACGTAATTTATAGAACTGCAATACTAACAGAATTCCACTTAATATATGGAAATGATTTTTGCGGGAGTGTAGTCATCAATAGATCGTAATTGAATGGAGATTAATTCGATCGAAATAATACAAATTTCTATGCAATTCTAAAGATATTTTCGTATTCATTTTCTATTCATTTTATTTAATATTTCTTTTTTTCTTGTCGTTGCGATAAAAGGATTTAAGATTATTCTTATATGAATTATAAAAGAATTTTTACGATTATATACTAGAAGAATGTTGAATATATAAATTAAAAGTAATCCTATTGATGAAGCTTTGTTTTTTATCACTGTGTTTGTTACTGTACTAAATAATAATGATGCAAATGTAATATTTTATTTCTTATTTGTACGAACACTCGATATTGCTTTTATATAAATGATATACTCTAACTGAGAGTAAATAAATGATAATACTCTTACTATAAATATAAAAAAAGACAAGAAGAGAAAAAGTACGCTGTTACTAAGTCAAATGTTCCATTAAAATGCAAAGAAGATAAAGAAAGAAAAAGAAATATATATATATATATATGTATAATAGATAGAAAGATAGAAAGAGATGCAAGATATAATATAAAAGAAAGAAAATGCAAACTATATAAGTGGGAAAAGGAGATAAAAATAAAAATACGAAGGAACGTGTTCTCCGAGAGAAAATCGAAAAGCTACTTTGCCATTCTATCATCGTATAGCTCCCATACTACATATATGTACATATACTACGTGCACATACATATATTTTTACATATATGTATATATATGTATATATACACATACAAAGAACATTCCATCTCCATTGAATATTCCATACGAGGTCGACATACGTTGGAATAAAAATGAACGTTAAACAAGCGAACTCGTAAACCATGCACGATTCATCGATTACGAGTGTTTCGAATTCCGATTTAAATTTCCCGCGCCCGCAAATTTCAAATTCCTTGCCCCTTTTTTTTCCACACATTTTTTGCACGAATAATAATTTTCTTTCTTTTTTCATTTTCTTCTTCTTCTTCTTCTTTTTCTTCTTAATATAAATGTTGTTTACTTTTGTTTTTAACATTCAATTGAAAATATGGGAATGTGTTTGTGGACGATTGAACGGGGTGTTGTGCGTGTCCAACAATTCGTTTGCAAACGTGTCCAATTCTTTTGTTCCCAACACCACAAGTTTTCTAACTCTCATATAAAACCTTTTTCAGTGAGGAAAAAACAAACGTGCTCTCGTTCATCTCTGTTCTTTTTTGTTTATTAAATATATTGTTTGATTTTTTTTTCGTCTTTTTTTTTTCTTTCAAATTATCCTAAGCGAATAATATTGTTTCATCGAGATAATAGGAACAATTATGAGATTGTTGTTAATAAAATCGTATAGTACGTTCATTGTTGTTCAGCTAATAATAATTGTCGTTTATTATAAAGATTTATTTGGTAGTATTTCAATAGATGATAACTTAATTCAAATTGAAAATATTCAGGTTAAATTTATAAATATCATCACACGTGTTGAAATTTAATACAAATAATTATTTAACAGATAATTACATTCGTGTGTTATAGTAATTAAATTAATTTTCACGATAATGGTTTCATAAATAATTGTTTAATGAATAATTACAATTGTATTCTTGTTATTGAGAAATTATTTGGACATAATAAAAATTAATATTAATCTACGATAAATATAATATAAAGTATTATATTATTATATTACAAAAATAATCTATAAATACTATAAATAATATTTATATTATTATAGAAAATATATTGTATTAGAAAAAATATATTTTATTTGAAAACAATGTATTTTTGTTTTATCTTATCTTTTTATTTATTAATTTACATGAATACGGAAATTCTTTTTTCCAAATTTGAAGAAAAAAAAGAAAGGAAAAAATTGTTTCCATTTCTTTTTCTCACTTCTTCGTATTATCGTAGACTTTGAAAGGCAATGCTCGTCTACGGAGAAGAAATAGAGCTCGTAAAAGTTCATAGACTGAGTTCTCTCATCCTGCTATATCTACTCGATCGGTGGACCAATTTGTATGCGAGTGTGTTCCGTATCCTCCGATAGAAAAGCCAAGACAACTTGAGACCTCCCATGTGTGTCCGTATATACGTGGGTGTAAATATACAACACATGTTGGGAGAATATTATATATATACATAGATATATATATTTTCAAGAAATATTCTAGCATTCGTTTCAAATCTCCTCACATTTTCTCCTCTTTTCACTTGCTTGCACGATTCAAATTTATTCTTTCGTTAAATTCACAGATATAATTATTTCTTAATTAATAATTGATAATTAAATATTTTCTCCGTTTTAACGAGCAAGCTCGGCTTCTTCGCTACGCTGGATAAAACAAAAAAAAAAAGGGAGGGGAAAAAAGGAAAAAAATAAAAAGAAAAATAAAGAACACACTTCTTTCTGCCCACAAATTCTATTCCAACTCTGGGGAATAATAAAACTGAAAATATGATGATGAATAAAACAAAAAAAGAAAAAAACGAAAAAAAAGAGAAAAACAAAAAAAAAGAGAAAAAGGAGAATGGAAAGAAACGATGGAAAGGGGCGGGAGGGGGAAGAAGGTAAAGAGATGTCACGAGATCTGGAAAGTAATTCCATGCTTGCTTGCTAGATAAATAATTAAAACACGAGGGACTGAAAAATATGGAAGAAAATTTCCATGAAAGTCGAAAACATACAATCACACGACACACACCTACACACACACACACACACAAACACGAGCACGCAGACGCCTATAATACGTAAATTACTGTAATGTATGCGAGAAAACAAACTCGCCCTTATTCCTTTTTTTTTTCTTTCTTTCGGTTTTTTTTTTTTTACTATTCTTTTTTTTTACTCTTTACTTTTTACCATCCTCTCATTTCTATCACTGTCTATTTCCTTTCTTACCCCTCGCAACCAAGCTACTTCGTTATTTTATATTCATTCATTTCTTCTTTTTTTTTTTTCGTCTCTTTTTTTTCATCCTCTCTTCTTTTTATTTCGAAATCAGAGAAACTCATTTATTTTGAAAATGATACGTGTCAGAGGTTTATTTTTTATTTCGAGATATTTCATAATTTTTTATTTTGCACTTTAATATTTTTCTGAAATTTCTTTCATGAAATCATTGTACGTTCCTGTGTTAACCCATTTTTTTGTTTGTTTGTTCAAGCATACTATACAATATTCCCTTTCTATCTTTTTATTATTTGTTATCTTCATTTGGTTCATATTTCTTTTCTCTTAAATTCATCAAAATTAAGCTATTTCGAAAATAAATAAATCGTCTTTTTCTTTTCTCATTCCATCTTTTATTTTCTTCCTTCCTTTTTCCATATTCATTTTGCCACTATTTGCTTTTTTTTTTTATATCTTCCTCCTCTATCATTTTCTCGGTTTTTATCTAATATCTTTTTTACATCAGACTAAGTAGAATTTCACGTGGAACGTAACAATCAAACACGCTACATGACCATAAACTCTTCATTAATAGTACCATTATTATCATTATCCTCATAACCTATCATTTTCTGTCTCTCTCATTCGCGGAATAGTCCTCTATTATCTCGTTTTCCTACATCTGTCCGCAAACTATCTATTATCTCGCCACAATGCCGCCATTTCCGAACCAACTGAGAAATATTATGAATAATTGTTTTCCGGGCGTGAATTTTCAATGGTTTTTTTTTATTTTTCTTAGGCTAAATCTTCTCTCTCTCTCTCTCTCTCTCTCTCTATCATTTTGTATCCGTCATCTTTTTTTTGAAGTTATACTTCTTTTGGGCGCGTTGGGGAAAATGTAATGGGGAGTTGATTTTGTTTCCGAGCGTCTGAAAAACGACACCATGAAGTTTGTCGGTATTTACGACGCGCGGCAAAGCGATTTCAAGTATACGGCATGAAGTTGGCTTCTCTTCTTCTTCCTCTTTTTTTCTCAAGCGGGTCACCCATCCAAGTACTAATCCTACTCAGCGCTGCTTTACTTAAATGATCGAAGCGAGAACTAATGCTGTAACCGCGCCATGGCTGTTGACGCGTCAACTAATTCGATATATCTCTCTTATATTTAGTGTGGACTGATATCTATATTTTGATATTTTCTTTTTCTTTTTTTATTCTTTCTTATATATATAATAATAATTATTATTGAAGTTATACTTCTTTTGGCGCGTTGGGGAAAATGTAATGGGGAGTTGATTTTGTTTCGAGTGTCTGGAAAAACGACACCATGAAGTTCGTCGGTATTTACAACGCGCGGCATAGCGATTTCAAGTATACGGCGTGAAGTTGTCTTCTTTTCTTCTTCCCCCCTTTTTTTCTCAAGCGGGTCACCCATCCAAACACTAATCGTACTCAGCGCTGCTTTACTTAAATGATCGAAGCGAGAACTAATGCTGTAACCGCGCCATGGCTGTTGACGCGCGAAGTAATTCGATATATCTCTCTTATATTTAGTGTGGACTGATATCTATATTTGATATTTTAGTTTTCTTTTTTTTATTCTTTCTTATATATATAATAATATTATTATTTTTTTAAGTTATTTTTTTCTTTGAAGTTTTTTTGGAAGTTATTTTGAAGTTATTGAGGTTATATTCGTTTTGGTACGGCAAAGAAGTATAACTTCTTACGTGCGTACATAAGTACACACACCAGTTTTTTTTTATTTCCAAAATGAAATTCGAAACATTTGGAGCAAATCTTCGCGCTTATGCATGAAATGAGAAAAAAAATATAAAATCAATGTGTGTGTGTGTCTGTGTGTTACTTCGATCGATGAACCAATATCCGAAACTTTATTTTACGAAGAAAAGAAAAAGAAGAAGAAGAAAAAAGGATCGAACGTTTATCTCATTCTTTTTCTCTCTCTCTCCCTCTCTCTCTCTCTCACTCTCTTTCTTTTACTTTTTATTCGTTCGAAAATATTCATCTGGAAAGATAACGAACGTTATAAGCCTATACTTTTCCTTTTAACAACGCTTACTTTTTATTGGGTTGAGCATTCGACGATCCTTCTTTTTTTTTTCCTCTCGAAATATCACGACCAGTAAATTGAACTTTATAATCTAGGCGAGCTATCGATTATATTAAATATTTATTTTAATATCTATCCATCGAAAAATTGTCCTAATAACTCGGACCAATTTCATTCGTTAATATTGCATGATTTAACAAACGAGTATACTCTTTATCAATGTCATTGAGTTTTTTAATTGAAAAGTAATTGAGACATTATATGTTTTTTATTGGTCATTTAATTAATGAATAAAACTGATCAATGGAAACAGTTTTTATTGATAAATTTGTTTCATTTTGTTATTTCAATAAAATAAAACATTTGAAAACTTTGCATTTCATTTATTTAACGAACGTAATCAATTAGCTTAATAGAGTATGATGAAAAAACATTACTATATCATTTATACGTAAATTTATTGAGCATAGATGTTAATCAAATAATATTTACATCTGTAAAGTGTTAAATAATTATATGAAAAAATAATACTATTATACATATTTCTTTTTAATCATAATATTTATACTTGTTTTTTTTTTCTTTTTTAATTCGTATAGGCAGAATATCGATAACGTATTTATATAATAAAGAGAATAAAAGAGAGATATAGAAAGAGAGAGAGAGAGAAAATATTACAGGTATTGGAAAAACGCGCATATTACATAACGAAAATGACTTATTTAATATTTCCAATGTGCATTGTAATTCCAACGTTCCATTGGTGACCCAAATTAAATCGCACAACCCTGCATACTCCAGCCGTTTCCCGTTGGCGTAGTTCCAAGACTCCTGGCCGCATTATGCGATGCTAACGTACCGGATAATACCTGTGTATACTTATGTGTACATGTATACACATACCGACACCTATTCCTCCATACACACGTACACATATTTGTATACATTTAGATATCCGTATATGTATATATCCATATAGGCTGGTATGCATTTTTGTGTATGTACATATATTATGTATGTATTTATGTATGTATGTATGTAAACGTGGCATACTTGTTGTAAAGAGAGATGTTAAGCTATCGAAAGTGAGTGGAAATGTATTTCTGAGAAGGATGTATCAAGTACGAGAGAGAGAGAGAGAGACAGAGATAGAAATAGGATATTGGTTATCCACCAGGATGCAGTAAAATTTATTACGACGATTGCATATATATATATACAGGATGCATAAATTTGTTCTTTTATAAATATATTCCTTTTTTCTTTCTTTCTTTCTTTCTTTCTTCTCTAAAAGTCATGTAAAACACGCTTGAATCGACAAAAAAGACTAGCTCTCATCGAGGTTACACGAGTCAGCTGTTACCTTTTTGATAGAGAATTTTTGCGGATATACTTTTGGTACGATTCAAATGCTAATGCATCGCTTTTCGTATTTTTTTGTGTGTATTATTTTTTCTACGTTTAGGATACTTTTAATCGTCGAAAAAGTTTAAACGTGACCGTACTAGCAATCTCGAAATTACAAGCACGTATTTCATCTTCATTTCTCTCTCTCTCTCTCTCTCTATCATTCTATCTAACTAGTTATCTTTCTATCTCTATCTGTCTATTACGATCGTTTTTAATGGGCTCTTAATCCTTCGTCGAATGTGGGACGATTTTCCAACGAGAGAAATTACTCCTATATCATCGACTTGTACTACTTGACTTCCTACGTCCGATATATGCCGGACTTGATCTACTTCAAAGTAGTATATTCCGAATCATTGTCAGCCCTAATCGGATTTACTTGCGATCTATACGGAGGCAGATTTTATTTTTATTAATAGGAAATTTTTCATTTCCTAATTTTCATCTTATTTAAATTAAAATTTGTATCCCAATTAATTAATTATTAAATATTACTCTTCATTGTGTTAGATTATATATGTTTCTCTTTGTGCGTGGGTTATTTTTACGTACAAATTTGATAATAATTACAATTAAATATAAATGAAATAATTATATTCCATGATTATATTAAAATAACATATTGTAATTGTTTAAATTAAAAAACCATTAATAGTTTCGACCATAATGGTTTATCAATATATTAAATAATTATTATTATTATAATTAATGATTTAAATCATTGAACATTTAACAAAATATGCGTTCTCAAAAATCAATAAAAATTTTAAATTTAATAATAATAATTATTTTAATATTACATTTTGATAATTATAACGTTTAAAACACGTGTGTGTTATCTTTTAGAAAAATCATCTATCTATTAATTCGATTCCTCAGAAACACAACCAGAAACTCAGCCACGCACAAACACAAACACACTTTACGTTCATTGAAAAGCTTTCTTTTTAATCGTACATAAAAGCCTCATTAAATAGCGATTATTCTCTAACATCGAATGATTTTTTCTTTCTATGTTGCAGATGGTGACAACGCAATCGGAATCTGGGACGACCGGTGCCGTTACACCAGAAGAAAGTGGAACCACATTCAGCAAATTGCGACAACTGGGTAGCGGATTAATGATGGTAACCGGAAACGGTGAGTCCTTTTTACTTTCTTCTTTTCCATTATTTTTATCCAAAGTTTTTATTTCAATTAAATTCTTGTTTTTAAATCTAATCTCAATAAATAGAAAAAAGAAAACAACAACAATAATAATAATAATAATAATAATAAGTAAAAATTAAATCGATAAATAAAAGTAGAAAGTATCGGAATGTTATTTATCGTTAGATTTAATTTTTATACAAATAAAACATTTATTCAATTAACATCTACTGTCAATTTTATTTTGTAAATTATTTTCATATAAAATAATCGAGAAGATTTTATTAATTCAAGTAACGCCATTTTATTATATATTTAAATAATGAATATTTTATATATACTTTTCAATTTTAATTTTTTTTTTCTTTTAAGCAAATAGAAAAATTCCAAATTTTATTTTATTTTTAGATCTTATTAAAATAATTAATGTTGACGATATCATGTTGAATGTATTTTGATTCAACGATCTCAAACTATGACGCACCATCTAAATAGTAAAGGGGAAAAATAAATAGGACCAAAAAAAGGAGGTAATAAAAAAAAGGGTTCCCCTTCTCGTCAATATTCTCCCAATTTCTTTAACAACCTTCGGAATAGAAAACGAAACGAAGAGCGTTGAAATACAAGTTTGTCAGAAGCAAACACCGATTCTTGCCCACGTACTGGTTACTCAAACATCCATGGTGTTTGTCCAATTATAGTTTGAAGTGCGTTTCAGGATAAAAGCTTGAACAAGCGTATGCGATATATACTGGGTGGTCCAATAATTATTACCATTTCAAATATATCCGTTATTATTACTATTGATAGAAAAAAATTTTAAGAAAAAGTTTAGTTCGCGATGAAGAAAATTAATTTTTAAAGAAATAAAAAATGTTAACATGGGAATGTTAGAATCTTTCTATTAATGTGTTAAAATGTTCAAAAATATGAAAAAAATTCAGAATTAAATATTGTTTTTTAAACTATTCGAAGAATTTATTTCATTTGGAATAATTTATTTTTTATATTGCGTAAAAGGTACAAACTTAGCTTTTAAAAATTGTCAACTTAACTGCGCGAGTTAAAAAAAGGTTTTATAAAATATGAATTAATTGTAATAATAATTGAAGAAGTTTCGTCTCACTTAAGGAAGTTTTGGACCGGTCTGTATTTTAATAGGAAAAGGGAACAACCCTTTTACCAGAGTTACTAATATTAAATTAACAGGACGTGATTACACGTAATTAGGATGTAGACAAACACCCACGCGTATATTTCAATTCAGTTTGATCTACGTAGTCGTTGTAATCGTTCTCGTCGTCGAGGTTAAGCGGACGTGACACTGACAAGTGAATCGGACGGTGATCAATTAATCGGCCAGTTAGAAGAACGGAAATGATAGAAACGCTTTCGAACGTTTGCCAACTCTTCTATTACTCTTCTTTTCTCTCTCTTTCTCCTCCAACTCTCATTCGTGTTCGTTAGAGTGATAAGTCATTTGAAAAAGTGGCTATCCTTAATAAATGATACAAATCTTGTGTTTCAAATTTACTTTATCTCCTTATTTTCTTTTCTCTTTTTAAATTCGAATTTTCATTTATGCAACTTAACTAATGTAATCTAATGTAATTTTTATTAATAGAAAGAAAAAAAAAGTTACAAGAAAACTTTGTTTCGATATAAAATTGAATCGTCGACGAATAAATTTGTAATTTTCGTTTAAATTAGAATAACCCGCGCGTATGTTAGTTATTAATAAAAATTACAGGAGAAATATTTAAAAAAAATTGTTTCGAAACAAAGCGACGGTAAGTCATGAACGAATAAATTGTATTAATTCGTTTCTACGAAATTCAGTATCGCACATATTTATACAAAGTTTTTTTTAATAAAACGGTGAAAGAAATACTAAAACCAAAAAACAAATGTAGCTTGATAACGGTACGCGGTGTTCGTAAACGAATAAATTGTACTTTTTCGTTTCGTATACAATAAAATTCAGAATCACAGAACACGTTTACGAAGTTTTTATAATATCACAGTAGAAGAAATACTAAAAAATAGTTTCGGGGAAGAAAATGGTGGTCGTAAGGTAGAAACTTTATTTTTCGTTTCGTTGAAACTGTGGATCCGAAACCGGAGCATAAAGATTCAAACGAAATAGTAGAAAATAAAAAGAAGAAAGAAAGGAAAAAGAGAGAGAGAAAGAAATAGAAAAAGGAGAAAAAGGAAAGAAAAATTATTTAGAGGAACAAAATGGTGGTCGTAAACGTACAAGTTATTATAGTTCTTCGGCACGTCGGTAATCGAGTCGACGAAGAGGAGAAGGGTAACAATATCGTAACTTGGAGCTTTTCCCATAGGAATAGAAGCTGAAATGTTCTAAACATTCTCGTCTCCCTAATCGCTTCGGGCGATACGAAGGCAAAACGGTTCGAGTGTTTCCGGAACGTTAAACATTTTCTCTTTCTCTCTCTCTCTCTTATCTTTTATTTCTTTTTCTATCTTTATGAGAAGATGAGTAGAAAAATATTAGTCCATTAGGTTTCTTTAATGATAGAATTTTCCTAGCTGATTTTTTTCTCTTTAATTGCGTTCAAACACTTGGGTATTAAAAAAAAACATATTTCAAATTTGTGAATTAAATAATGTGATTATTAATTAATTCAATTGTAAGTGGTTAATTTTAATAATTTATTATTTGTACCGGATAAAAGTTAATAAAAACGAATTCGAAAATAAATATTTGAAAAATAATTTGGATTGGATAAATTTGGAATTAATTTTCAATATTAATGTCGTTCTTTACGAAATTTCATCTCGTCGGCTCTAATTCTATTTATATTGTAACAAAAAAAAAAAAGAATAGAACCTCGAATGAAAATGGACATAATGATAGGAAATTTATAACGGGCGAGAAAATAATACGTGAATATTATTTTGTCTATGAGAAAGAAAACAAATTAGTAATAGTAGAATGAAAAAGATATAATACTGTATATAAAAATAAATAAATAAAATATATCACACACATACAAATATATATATAAAAAATAACAGAAGAAAAGCTGGAGGAGGAGGAGGTGGGTAAGGAGGGGGAGAAGGGTAAATCCAATGGGACGAATATTGAAGCGCGTGAAAGCGCATTTGTCGGCAGGCGATTAAAAATCCTCTCAATTGCATTCGATAACGCGAATGCGTTGCATATATGCGCGATGCACGTATGCATCGTTTCATCGCCGGCAGCATTTTTTCTGTTTTTCAATCGCGACCGAGAAATTTGAATATGTAGATATATCCACACATAACGCGTTTACGTTTCTGCTTTTACCTTTAGGCTGAATTATCAATAAACTTTCCCATTCCGCTTTATCTCTCTCTGTCTCTCTCTGTCTCTCTCTCTTTCTATTTCTCCTCTCTCTATCCCTCATTTATTAATTTTAACTTTATTCTTCGACATGTAAATTATTGTCTGTATTATAATCCAAAATTCAAATTAACTAAATCCAATTTATTACTCGGTTTCATGATACTCATATTGTTAATAATATTATATTAAGAACAACCTGGTGAAAATAAATCATTGAATTATGTGTATATAATAAAAATATAATCGATAAATACGAGAGCGGATTGAAAAAAGTTTTGTGCCTTGCAAACAATTAAAATTAAAAAATTAATTTAAACAAAAAAATTAATTAGTTTATCCTATAGAAAGATTATTTCTATGTAAGGTTCCAAATCTTTCGACAAATTCATGTATTATCGTAAAAATACATATATGAGCCGTTTATTTTGAAAGTGGCCTAACTCCATTCTTGGTAAGAAAACGCATATTATTCACTTAATAATTGCCATTATTTTAATAGAAACTGTAAATTTAACGCCTTTAGATACACTTAAGCAACATAACTCATTGTTATTCTTTACGTATATTTTTAATTGCATTGAAACGCAAACTTTTAAATATCTCAATTTAAGGTTATATGGAGTTAGGCCACTTTCAAAATAAACAGCTCATATATATATTTTTATATATACACATATAACAATATAATATAATATTAATAATATTCCAATATAATATTCTATATATAAATGAAATTAAATTAAAAATTATTTCCATATGCAATATTAAATATTATATTAATGCAATTAGGATTAGTGCATAGGATCCATCAAATCGATTTAACTAAAATCAGTTGTCTTTCTTATTATTTTTCTTTTTTATCTTTCTTTCTTTCTCACGTGCATTTAATTCCATCCATTAATATCAACGTTTTTAATATTCTATAGGTTTATTTCATTTCTGGAGACTGTTTCATCCTTTTTCCACCCCTTTTCCCTACTCACCCCTTTATCTCCTTCTCACGCTCCACACTCACCCGACTTTCAATCTTTCCAATTAACTCGCTTTTTCCCTTTTAGTCTCTCTCTCTTTTCTGTCTTTCTCTGTACATCTCTTTCTCTCTATTTCGCGAAACTTTGTCCGTTGCTTTCCTTGATACGACCCTTCGAGGTTGATTTTCCAAAGTAAACCGAACGTTTACTTACACAGAAGCAGAAGAAGCAACTCGTTATTTTCTTTACTTTGAATACTTAAACTGTATTTCTCTTCCTCTCTCTCACTCTCTCTCTCTCTCTTTCTATCCGTGTATCCTATTTCGTTTACAAGATTATTAATAAATTTTGTTGGTATAACTGTGCCATAATTTTTTTTACTGCTTTCTTTTATGCTGCAGTAAATTAGAGACGTAAAAACGTCGAACATACTCGAACAAATGCGAAGCCAAACGAATTGCTTCCTCCTTTCATTTTCTTCCTTTTTGTTTTCCTTTCGCTCGAGTTTTTTTTTCTTCTTTTTTTTCTTATAAATATTTCATTTACTCGTCGATTTTTATTTTTCTTTTCTTTTTGTTTTTTTGTTTTTTCTTTTCAAGCTCTTTCTCTTTTTAACGAACGTGTTATGATTCACGAGATGAATTGAAGCTTCCATTTTGTATTATTTTTTACAATTCACCGAAGGTTTTTAATATTCTGAAAGAAAACGAAGCTTCAGTTCTACGTGTGTATTTGCATATGTGTAAATGTGTGTGCGCGTGTGTGTGTGTGTGTATGCAATGTGTACGCATAGTGAATGAAAAGTTCCAGTGTAATCTGTGCAAATCAATTACTCCCCTTATAATCTAATTCTACTTTTTTCTTTTTTTTAGATTAAAAAGTTGCAAGATAAGGAATCTTTAATATATCAAACAAAATTCGTTGAGAAATAATTGAATTTAAAAATTTACTGAAATACGTTTGGTTTATATCGTAGATGCATGGAGTACTTTGTAGCAGTTATTTGCACGGAATGTGAGTTTATGCGCGTGAATGGCTTACATCTCGGAATCGATCGTATTGGACGGTCGAAAGTAGTTAAAGTACTCATTCAACGTTTTCATCGAAACGTTCGTTCGAAATTTTTTTGGTCGGATCATACACGAACCGTTCCATTTTACACGATCATTTTAAAACTGTAGGCACTTATTCTTCTTCTTCTTCTTCTTCTTCTTCTTCTTCTTCTCTTTTTTATTCCCCTATTTTTGTTTTAGCATTCATTTGGAAAATTGAACGGATTCATCGAATCAAACATTATACATTCGTAAAGTTGTTGACACATTTTTTTTTCCCTTCTACGATACTAATTGCAAGAGAGTTTATTTATCTTCTAAAAAAAATATATATATATACATAATGTGTATAAAGAACTGTTAATTATGTTTCAAGATATTTTATTTTTCTCATTACTTCTTTCAAAGTATATCTCATTTGCATTATTAATACGTATTTCATTTCTGTTTAATATTAACTGGTCGTATTTTTAATTTAAACAAATATACGTTTAATTAATAAGCGATAATAATTATATTATTCGATTATAAGATATATTAATTATTTTTCAATTTATGTAAAACAATAAATTCTGGAAATAAAATAATCTAGACGTATAATTATAAATATTTCATTTTAAATTAATAATAAAAGTCTCGCGCGAAAAAGATAGTTAATAATCTATCGTTAAAATCACTCGAATACTTTTACGTTACCATCAAGTGCATAAAATATCTCACAATTTATTGAAAATAAAAATTAATAATTATTCGTGCGAGAATAGACAAAATGTTTATTTTGTCATACAACTTAAAATGTTTTTAAGCCGTTGGTCATTATCATAAGAGGATAAGAAAAAAGGAAAAGGTATTTAATGTTCTCTCATTTTCTCATCGACGAAACAAACAATTTTAATTAATCCACTTTTACCCCTTTCCTCTCCTTCTTTTTCCCACGTTTTCTGTCTCTTTTATTCTTTTGCTCTCATTCGCGCTCATTTTCTCTCGAACCCTCTATAATTCACTTATTTGCTCTCTCTCTCTCTCTCTCTCTCTCTCTCTCTTTTCTCTTTTCTCGTCTTCACTCATTCGTTTTTTCTATCTCTCTTTCATATATTCACTTATTACCTTTTTTTCTTTCTTTATATCTATCTCCAATTTATTTACTCATTATTCTCTAACTATTTCTTTCACTCATTCACTCATTCGATTTTTATCTATCTCTCCGACTCACCTTTTCCTCATTTCACTCATTCACTCACTCATTCACTTATTCACTCACTTACGTTCGTTCTCTCTCTCATTCACTCATACATTTACTCACTTACCCATTTTATTTATCTTTTACTCATATATTTACTTATTTATTCACTCACTCATACATTTACTCACTAACTCACTAATTCATTTATTTTCTCCCTCATACACTTACTTTTCTTTTCTCTCTTTCTCTCTTATTTTCTCATTCGTTCGTTCTCTCTATCTTTGTCACTCTTTCTTCCATTTCAATTCTTCTGTCCCCCCACACTTTGATTCGAATTTTCTTCATCGATTTAGCGGATATTTGTTGCAGCTTCATTTCGCTCGTTACATTCGAAAACCTTTTCACGAGCTCATAGTTCGAAGGTTCTTTTCCCTTTTTGCAGTTTGAACTTTACGTTAAAGTCGGTAATAACTATAATACGAAGAATAAAATAGAAATAGAAAATAAGTGGTACTTTTTCTTTCTAATGTTTTCGTTGTAAACCGATCAATTTTATAATCAAAGAGAGAAATAAGTTGATTTTACTTTATTTATTTGATCTTATTTAATGTTATTGTTTTTTATCATTATGATAATGTTTAACACAAATATTAATCGATATATAAAATTATGAATTGATTTTCAAATTAAATTTATTTTTTTTACTTATTTATATACAAAAACAAAGAAAGTATATCGTTAGAGATAAAATGAAAATAAATTTGTCAAACGTTTATAAATAATTGATGCGCGCGCGCGCGCGTTTAAATTGGTAGTATTTTATTCTAGAAAGCTAAAAATATATATATTATTTTTTTTCATACATTTCTAGAATATTTTCGTCCAATAAGCGAAACTCTGTTTGCTATCTCCCCTTTCCTTTCATCCCCCGTCATGAAAAATTGGTCCATTTTTCTTGAAAATATTTTACGAACTTTATTTTCGAAAGCAACGTCACAAAATTGAAGGAAATACTTGAAACTTTTGAAGTCAGTCTTCTTCCTTTAAAGTAAGTTTTCCGAACGAAAAGTTACTTTCAAAGTAGTTACATACATTAGAAAATATTAAAAATAAGTTCGAACAAGTGTTTCATTGAATTTTTACATTCTAAAATGTTCGAGTGATTCATTCAGTTCTAATTCATGCATTTATTTACCACGACTGTATTCTCAAATAATTGTTATCACATAAATTTTTATTTACATTATTACATTTTTTTAATAGAAATATTTTCTTAGCATAAATAAATTATATAAATTTAATATTTAATGTTTCATTAAATGTCGTGTAAAAGAAAAATATAATAAATATAATATAATAACGATAATATATTCATTATAAATATATTTGCATATATAAATTTACTATTTAAAAAAAAAAAGAAAATATCGTTGCCAATTTTTGTTTACAGTAAAAATTTTGTTACATTGTTCCAATCATTTATAAGTTGATTAATTTCAACAATTTTTCATGCTAGTAGTAACAAATAAATATTATTGTTTATCAACTTGTCGAAATTGGAATAAACTTCGTCAGTTTATTTAACAGTAACACGAACGATAAATAGAACGAGTTCTTGTATTGTATAGCTTCCTCAACACTTGGACGAATGTGAAGCACTCTTTCGCATGACATTCGCGGTGGTGGGAAATTTAAACTGCCATTTTATGATTCGCATGAGTCTCTTCTCGTTAGAGGTACTCGTTGTTCAATTCTTTCACCTTTCAATGTATCAAGTTTATCTTTGACCTTTTCCACCCACCTTTAACCTACGAGTTTCACGTTTAATTTATTTGCGATATTGTTTTATCATTTAACTTATTTTTTGTAAATCAACAAAAGAAAACAAAAGAAAAGAAAAAAAACAAAAACAGAAAATACAATTAAAAGTTCGCGAATATTAAAAATAAAATCATTTTATTCAAGATACAAAATAAATATATTCATTTTGGTAAAATATTTCAAATAAAGCTTAACAAATTTATATTATATAATAATAATAAAATTTTTCATTCTCAATTTCACAATTATGATTTTTTTAGATATCTAAAAAAAAGAAAAAAAGAAAAGATAACTATTAGTGATACGTTAAATGATTAGAAACAACAATTTATTTGTTGCGTGTAGAATCCTAACGATAAAACGTTCGTTATAATACTCGAATGGGAATTTACGTCAAAAGGATAACGCATGATGGCCTTCAAATTAATCACCTTATCGGACGTACCTCGTTAAAGTAAATATTTTCATTAGGATCGTTGCGTTTCATCTCGTGCGAATAATAATAACGTTATGGAAATGATGGAAACACTTGTAGCATGTGAGCATACGTCTGACGGTCATCATGAAATTGATAAAAAAAATTCTTCTAAATAATTGATTTAAAAAATAAATCAAAATAATAATAATAATAATAACAATAATAATGGTAATATACGAAACATGAAAAGTTATCGATAAATTCTACGAACTCAATCGAACGTGAAACGATACTAATTTAAGTAACGAAAAATGTGAAATATATAAAAAGAGAAATACAATACACAAAAAAGTATTGGAAGTTAAATTGAACGAATGATATCAGAAAATAAGAAAGTAAAAATTGAAACGTTGAAATTGATAACATTGTTAATGGAGATTTTAAAAGATTTTCTCGCGTTAGAAGAACCATTATTGTTGAATTAAGAGCGAAAGAAAAAAATAAAAATAATAAAAATGTAAAATAAAAATTGAGAGGTTCGTTCATAATTTAATTTTTGTTATGCTATCTCTTTCTCTCCCTGATTCTTTTTCTCTTTATCTTTATCTTTATCATTCGTTCCTTTTAACTTTTATCACAAAAAGAGTAAGAAGAAGAAGAAGAATCGAGAAAATGTACGTCTTATAAAAATTATTACTCTTTTCTCAGAAGAAACCTCTTGTGAATAAATAAAAAATAAAAAGGAAAGAAATATTGCCTTAAGTATCACATATTTTTTTTTTTTTTATACTGTTCACATTATTTTACTTCTTTCATGTACTTGAAAGAACATCTTATTGCGTTCTACGTAATTTCAGTTGTTTCGTTTAAAGAAATTTTCTAATTTTATTAAACGTCTAATTACAACAAAATTACTTATCGAACGATCGAATATATAATTTTAACAAATTTGTCGTAGACGTTAGTATTTGTAGGATTTAAATAATGAAATATTCGCATTTTTACTTTTTGTATTTATTTTAGAGAACGATAAATTTGTCCATTCGCAGAGAAGTAATTAATTCATCGTAGCTTTTGCGCGAAACACGAGAGGCGTTCTAACATTCGTCACGCGATGTGGATAGCGACGTTTACGTTATTATTAGAAGCTTTTACCGTGCCATAATTTTCTTCTCCCTTTTCGCGAACGAAACGTCAGCGACACCGTAATAATATACGATTCTAAAATTTCACGAAATGAAAAAACAGACAAACACGCACGCGCTGTTTTATTTCGATTTTTAAAGACTTCGATTGTAAATCGATTTTTTATTTAAGTTTAAAAAAAAAAAAGAAATAATCATCTATCCATAAATCTTTAATTTATTATATAATAATTTATATAATATTTTTCTCTCTTTTTCTCGTCCTGTTATATATATATATATATATATATATATATATATATATTTTTTCCATTTAATTCTTGTGTCTTTAATTTAAATGAAAAATTATTTATTAGAATTTTAAATTTACATTAAAATTTATATAAGATGAATATATAGTTTCATTAATATTAGCATTTATATAAGATTCGAATATTTTCTTTAAATAATATTACAATTTATATTACATATACAGATTATAATAATGTTTTATATCAATAACATGACCATTTTGCAGATAAATAAAAAATAATATTCACAAATATTTGTTTTATAAATACGAAAAAATGTGCGTTCGTATAAATTCATCAACGTATTATAAAAATTTGCTCTCCGTGTTTGTTTGTTATTTTTTTTTTTATAATCCCAGTAAAAATAAAATAAATAATAGTTTTAAAAATGTATAAATGCAATAGAGTAGATAGAGATCTACGTGTAGAATTTATGTGTCGATTAGATAACTAACCGTATGAGTAATTAGATTGAAAGTTCAAGAGAATGCTATTATCTTTACGTGATGCATACAACACGCAGCTGTGTTTTATGCGAGCAGGAGGAAGCTTCCATTGGTTAAAAGCTTCTCTTGAAAGCACCCTCGACCAAGCATCTCCATTCTCATTTTCTTCGTCCTCGACATTTTCCTCGAATCCATAATTCACATCTTGCCTAATTTTCTCAACCACATTGACTAACATAAACTTTCGTCCTCGTTCTATATTAAGAAAAGTCTTAATCAATCTTATATCGATTTGACTAATCATTATTTTTCCTTCTAATTTTCATTTTTACAAAATTTCTTTTTTTTTTTTTCTTTTTTGAATTGCCACTAAAATGTTATCTCCTCTTTTATCTATCAACAAAAATTCTTATTTTTAATTCCAATCTATTATAATTTTATAAGAAAAATTTTCTTGTTTATATTTTCAATTGTAATCTTTAATTGATTAATTTTTAATAAGATTTTAGATTATAGGAAATAATCTTCTTAATTCTATTGAACGCTACAAAAATGATTTATTACGAAACACTAACCAACCAAGTAAAACACATATACAAAAATCACATTTACACATTACACATTAAATACACGCAGAGAAAGAAGGAAAAAGAAAGAAAGAGAGAAAAGAATCCAGCAATAAATTGAATCGACCATCTAGTCTCACGGTAAATCCTGAAGGATTCGATACACGATATGATGGTTTCCGTTTTCGAGTTAAAACGAGAACCACCGAAAACCATTCGAACCGGAGATGATCGGTTAATCGAGAGTAGTAAGTCTCCTCATCCTAATTTTCAACCGAAACTTCGGAACGAGTAAGAAATTAGGATTAGATATGGAAACTTGTCGAGTGGAAAACATATTTTAAGTTCAAAAACTATAATCGAATTAACTTTATCAAATTCTCGTTTATTTGAAATACGTGCTCTTCTCTTTCTTTTTTTCGTTCTTTATCTCTCTCACAGTCACACATTTCCATGAGATATTCTTATATTGGTATCATCCGTCTCTGTCTTTCCAAAGCTTTCCTCTCAATTTCGAGCTTGCACAGGTGATGAAACCAAATGCAAATTCAGTTCTTTCTTCCCCTCTCGCTCTGCTTCTTCTTCTTCTTCTTCTTCTTCCTTTCCTCTTCTTTTTGTTATATTGGGTCGGGGAAAAAGTTTCTTCGTATTTTAATGAAAAAAAATGAAATACGTTTTTTTTTTGTTCATATTTTTGTATCTAGTCTTTTCCAAATAATTTAAAATTGTTTCGCGTTAGATTGTTGTAGTTCCTTACCGATATCATTAATTTTCAATGATACTAAATTTACTCTCATATTTCAAACTAGATATAAATAATCTTTTATATTAATTTGATATTTTATTTATATATATTTTTATGATATGTGCGTGTAAAATTGTGGATTAAGAAAATAATATTGATTCGTTGGTATTGTAATTTCAAAGTTACACAAGCTCATAAAGGATTGATTAATATAACGATACGTCAGCTTTCAAGCGTATTCAAATATTGAAAGATTCAATTAATATTAATGGATTTATGCGATCCAAAAATCATCTACCAGAAAAATAAGAAAAAACTTTTATGTCCATCCATCTTTCTTTTTCCATATTCTCCCTCTATATCTCACAAGTTACACTCCCCCTCTCCCCCATTTTACGAACCCCTATTGGTATCATTCTTTCTCGATACTCATGCCAGTCAATTCTTTCCCTAGCCGAACTTTTTTTGTTCTCTTCTACGTCTTTTTCTTACTTTTGTATCAGTCTTTATCTCTACCTTTCTTTCTCTTTTTTCGATTTGTTGGTATTGAAAGGAAAGTACCGTGACCTAAAAATTTCTGTCGAAAAAAAGTATTCCTTTGACGACGATTCACGAGTATCAACGATGTTCCTTCCACCTCTGTGTAGAATAACTTACGTTACTCTGGGTGATCGTAGTCTCCTTATCGATCGAATTCTATTGTTAAAGAAAGAAGAATGTTGTAAGGCGAGGTTTGTAGAAAGTAGATAATATTAAATAAATTCAATTTCATTCTTCTCGTTAGAGAAAATTCAAGAATACGTCTACTCTTTCATTATTCACATTTTTAAAAAGAAAGCTATTCTTTTAGAATTTCACTCTCTTGACAATCTTTCTATCGATTTTTTTTTATTTTAAATTGTTTTAGGTTCAATTAGATTAACGTTTTAAAAATTGTCGTAAAAAAATGGTATTAATTTATTGTTTTTATTATATATTTTTTTTTTTTTTTTTGTGGTCATTTCAAATTAAATCAATGAGACAAAGGTGTACGAAAAATCAAAGATAAAATGTAATTATCTATGAAAAATTGTTTATTATCAATCATTATTTCTTCTTAAAAAGAACAAAT
This sequence comes from Polistes fuscatus, assembly GCF_010416935.1. Classification (NCBI taxonomy): domain Eukaryota; kingdom Metazoa; phylum Arthropoda; class Insecta; order Hymenoptera; family Vespidae; genus Polistes; species Polistes fuscatus. The sequence goes on along the minus strand of NW_025113140.1, from coordinate 11,012,654 downwards.
AACAATGATAGTATAAATTTATAATGAACGTTTGAAAAGTATCATCACGTATTCGACATCAAAACAAAAGCACGAGTAATTGAAAGAATGATTGTCGTCTGAAGTCATGATCATTCCCATGTAATAAGATTAAAGACACGATTTACAACGTGGAAGGATATATTAAAATTATACGAGCGAATCGTGATGAAATCTAAAATAGTAATAAAAAACGGAATACGTGCTTGTGTCAGGAAATTCGTAAAGGAAACGGATAAATTGATTAGCGTATAGGTAAAAACTTTTTCTGTTTGTTTATTCGAATATTAAATTACTCGTTTGACATATAAATTCAAGATAGATATAAAAATTTGAATATTGATAATTTTCAAAGCATATATTATTGTCCGATTTTATTTTTCATTTTATTTTGCATTTTATTTTATTTCATTTCTTTTTCCTTCTTTTCCTTCTTTTTCCTTCTTTTTCCTTCTTTTTCCTTCCTTTTTTTTTGTTATAAATTCGAATGTTGTAAGATGGGCGGGGATGTCTTGCATAAAATCGTTTAGGATAACATAATCGATAGTTTAATAGTATTGCTTTGAAAGCCGCCAATTATAATTGAATCGTCGATGACCAAAGAGCAGGTATTAATTAGTCAGATGATTAATTATGCGATTGTGTATCCAGATCGACTACTTACGATGACATTACCATAACCAGCTAAATGGACACAGAACGTATGCACGTAACATTGGAATCTCCGACACGGAATTATAAAGCAACGATCTTAAAACGTTCCATCATCTGTTAGAAGGTCACCCATGATGGATGATAACTAAATCTGTCACGTGACCACACCGCAAGATTTCTAATCAAAATCGATTTTTTTCTTTCCCTCCGTAAAAGATTAAAATTTACTTTTATATATATATATATTTTCTTTTTGTATTACTTTTACCGAGATTAAATAAATAAAAACAAAAAATTAATCACTTTCACTCTTATTAAAAAATATACATTTAGTCTTATATTGTTAATTACAAAAATAAAAATTCAATTTATATACGAAGTTGGGGCGCGGAAACAAAAAGATCATTCGAATTTTCGTTTCTTAATTTTCTGCATTAGCTATTAATAATAAATTTTCTATATATCTTTGTTTTTTTAAATAAACAAAATAAAATTTTACACGCAATTATTTAAAGCGATTTAAATTATTTCATTTTATAATTAGACGTTTTATTTAGGAGAAAAAGAGAAAAAGGTAATTTTAATTGTTTAAATTATTAAAAAAATCGATTTTGTTGTAACAATATTGTTTAAATATTCAAATAAATAAGGAATAAATTTTCTTTGAAAATGACGTTGGTTTCAAATCTCTACCATTTTCCGTTCCAAAGATATCATCCTGAAAAGATTTCCATTCATAATTCTTATAATACAGCTGTTCGTAGTAATAGTAGTAGTAGTAATCGGAGTGCGTAAATTCTCGGAATTAAAATGGGTCACGGTGTCATTGAATTATATAGGTCAGTGGGTCAATGTAAACATCTTCCATTTACATATTAATATCTTCGAAAATATAAGTCATAGAAAATTGAACAAGGTATCATTTTAAAGGATAGAATCTTCACTATTTATTTAATATATTGTTATTTATTAAATAATAATTTTTTAATTTACAATTCTTAAAAATAAATTTTGAAGAATTTAACTCATCTTTGTTTACTGAACAAAATATTCAGATCGTATAACCGATCTATAAAATTACATAAATGAATAAATGATTAATAAACAAATAATTTTATATAAAATAAACTTTTTAAATGTCTCTCATTTTTAGATGGGAATATCACCGGAACTACATATCCTAGAAATTTGAATAACATATCATTTTAAAAGGGGCATAATTTCTATTAATATTTTTTACTTAAGAAGTCAAATTAAAAAACACTTTTCGATTCATTTTAATACTAGAAAAAATATCTTACTTATTCCAGTTAAAACGATTAAAAAGAAATGTCAGGCAATAAAAACACAAAGAAAGAAAGATTGGTATTAAAAAAATAAAATGTCTACTGAGAAAAAAATTAATTTCTTTGTCGATATGTTTCGTGAAATATCGATACTGACACATGTAGTTATCTCTCTAACTCTATTGGTCATTTTTTCTATCCACCATATCTCTGACTCTTGAAACCGCAAACTGACAAATATAAAACAACATCGTTTGTAGAATAATAATAATAATAATAAAAAAATATAAAAAACTAAAATTAAAATATATGTTTCACCACGCTTTTTCTGTATTTCTCTTCATTTTTTTCTCTCTTTTCTACTTTCCCATTTAATATATATATATATAATTTTCTTTTCGTTTCTTTTTCTTTTATTTCGCTTTTTTTCAATTTAGTACACGCAACTATAGTGGAACAGAAATTCGCTTTGGTCATTCTAAATAACTGATCGGATCAAAGCAAATGAATACGTATCATATTTTGTGTTATCTCGTATACTTCACTTTCATTTCTATTTTATTATCTGTAAAAATTGAGTTTTGAAAATCGAAAAAAAAAAAGAAAAAATAAAATTATTACAATTTTGGATGCCCATTTTATTCCTATTATACGAAATTAAACGCAAACAATGGCATTAATGTTCGAAACCAAAAGAAAAAAGGTTATTTTCCGATTGAATTATTTAAAAAAAAGAAAAAATAAATAAATAAATAATAATATAATTTTCTCTGAGACGACAGTAATAAATGTATATATTTAATTAAATTTGAAAATATAATAAAATGTATTGCACACACTAATTTACACGAACATTTTGAACAGATCTGAAATTAGATTTTAGGAGAATGTAGGACGCAGAAAGAAATGGTGATAAAAAAGGAAGAAAAATTATTAGTAATAAAAAAAAAAATGGAAAAAGGGAAGGATAAAGGGTAAAGGGAAGGTGGAAAAAAAAAAAAAATTTCTCTAACCGATATAATTCTAATTTTACGGAAGCGTGGTTACTCGTTCGCCTAACCATGTTACAACGATATATTCTCCATACGCTTCTCTCGTACTTTCTCCATTCGCTAGACATAAATCACACGAGATTTGATCTGACGGTTAATTTCCGTCGAAGAAACGTGTCTCCGACGTGCCTACGTAAAAAACTGACAAAAAAAAAAAAAGAGTGAGAGAGAAAGATATCAGAATAGATTATTTTTCAAATGAAACTTTAATTGGAAAATTTTTCCCGATAAATGTGACTTCTTCGAATTTACGTTATTTTTTTCTTTTCTTTTCACTTCTTTTTTTTTTTTATGAGAAATAAAAGTAAAAACGCGTTTTCTTCTGTATGCAAATATTTATTTCAAATTTTTGTAGAAAAATAAATGATACGTCAATGCGCGTTAGATTAAAATTCAGTTTTTTTTTTGAGTAAACTAAAAGGTTGCATTTCCATCGAACAAATAAAAATGACAATAATTTGAAGAACGAGTAGAAAAATAATTGATTTTTAATTATTAATTTAATTAATTTTAATTTTTTTTTTTTTTTGAGACGAGTACTTGCGAGAAAATTTAATTAAATTGCATCAAAGTTCAACGATCTCGATTCATTGATGTATAATTACTGTTGTCATCTTTTTTTCTTTTTCTTTTTCGTTGAAATAATAGCAAATGTTTCCATCGAGAATAAAGGTGATTGAGGAAAAATTGGAGGAGTAGGAGTTAAGAAAATGGTATCGTTTTTCTTCTCTGAACTGACTGAATATTTGAAGAGGTCCTTGTTTCACTTGATAGACCCTCAAGGATTCTTAGATAATGTCCGAAAGATATGAGACTCTAAGAGTGAAATGACGTGAAAGATAAAGAGAATATATACATATAGAGAGAATAATAGCACAGAAAATACAGGGTGTCCTAAAATTTTCTTTACAATTTATTCATTTAATAAACTTTACGATATCACACACGTGTGAAATAATTATTAAGGAAAATTTTGTATAATCTGTATTTCTTTTGGTCTAAAAGTTTATTTTCCAAAAATTAATGATATTGATAAATAAATCAGTATGCGGGATGATGTGTTTTTTTTTAAATCGTATATAAAAATAACGTATTATTTAAAAGAAAGCTTGAAACATAAAATTTATTTTCTTTTATACAAATGATAACTCAGAAATTTGTCCGCATAATCATTTTGAATTAAAGACGTAATTTTATTATTTTCCCAGTCACGAAATTGGCTCCAGCTAAAGTCACCCCAGTCGAAGAAATCCAACCAAAGGAAGACGCCATCGAAGCGATTATAAAGTGAGTAGAATTTGTTCTTATACGAGTAAATATTATTTGAAATTAGCAATGACGAGAGAATACGAATACCGATGTGATTAATTCTTTAAATGATACGTTAAATGTAGATAAAAATTCGATGAGATCTAAAAAGAAAAAAAAAAAGAAAAGATAAAACTAAAAGAAATAAAAACATTTTAATAAGATAATCGAATGTAATAAATCACAATATCTCCCCATTCTTATCGCAAAGTCGATAGGATAAATGCAACAAGTTCGAAGGTTGAGCATGATAAAGGATAAGATGATCTAATTTTAAAATAACATCTTGGAAAATCTCGTTACATTTTACAATGAGCGCAATCTTTGCGATCCATGTTAATGGAATCGCTTAATAAAGTTAATTCACCAGATCGAACCAGATTTCTTTATTCACTCTATCACTCTCTCTCTCTCTCACACACACACATTGCATTAACATCCATCTATCTATCTACCTATCTATCTATCTATCTTATCTAATCTTTTCCTTTTTTTTTCTTTGCCGATACCGAAGCTTTTCGTAAAAAAGAAGAAAAAGAAAAAAAGGAAAGAAAAAAAAAAGAAAATAATTGAGTTCTCATGCTTCGTTGTGTCGGTTACGATATTTAATGTACGAAAAAAAGAGAAATGAGAGACAGAAAGATGAAAGATTGATGAACTTTCTATTCTCGCTACACGACGCGCCGTTTGTTCCTCTTTATCTTTTCTTTTCGGTTAATAAAAATGAAAAATTCAACAAAATTTTGACGGACGAACGATCATAAATAAAAATCGATCGATTTTCTTTTTTTTTTTCATTTCATTTGATTTGATTTGATTCACTTATTGCATCGTAAATAATTATTTCATTGTGTAATAAAATGTTACAGAAAACCAGATGGTGGAAGTAAAATAAGCAGCGGGGAAGAATGTCGAGTTTGCCGGAAATCCTTTGGACCGGAAGAAAGCTCGAGGACTTGCTGCGAGTGTCAACACAAGGTTTGCGAGGATTGTGCCTCATACTCGACGACAACGAATTCAAACGATCAGGTAAGTGTTCTTCTCGATGAAAATTAATTCATTTGAATTGCCTATTCCTTTGCATATTTTAAAGCATTTAATTCTTACATTTTCAAACAAAAACAATAAAAGAAGAAAAAAAACTGGTGTGTGTATTTATGTACGCACGTAAGAAGTTATACTTCTTTGCCGTACCAAAACGAACATAACCTCAATTACCTCAAAAATAACTTCAAAAAAAAACTTCAAACAAAAATAATTATTATTATATATATATATATATATATAAGAAAGAATAAAAAAAAGAAAAATAAAATATCAAAATATAGATATCAGTCCACACTAAATATAAGAGAGATATATCGAATTATTTCACGCGTTAACAGCCATGGCGCGGTTACAGCATTAGTTCTCGCTTCGATCATTTAAGTAAAGCAGCACTGAGTACGATTAGTATTTGGATGGGTGACCCGCTTGAGAAAAGAAGGGGAAGAAGAAGAGAAGACAACTTCATGTCGTATATTTGAAATCGCTTTGCCGCGCGTCGTAAATACCGACAAACTTCATGGTGTCGTTTTCCCAGACGCTCGGAACAAAATCACTCCCCATTACATTTTCCCTAACGCGCCAAAAGAAGTATAACTTCAAAAATAAAAATTAATGTACTTTTATAGTCATCTTTAAGATGCAGATTATTATACACACACACACACACATTTCTTTATTTTTTTATTATATTTTATATATTTATATATAAAATGTGTGTGTGCATGTGTCATTTAATATACTTTTATAGTCATCTTGGAGATGCAGCGTTTGTCGTCGAAAAATTGCCTCGAGGGACCAGCCAATTTTAACGCAAGATTCAACAGATTCTCTTCTCGAAGTACCGAACATTGAAGCATTGCAAAGAAGACATAGCGAAGCAAGACTTGGTAGCAAGAGTGGTAGCCAAATTGGTGGTATTGGAAGTGGCTTGGCACCGCCAAGAAGTCCAGAATTGCGAAGACACTCTGACGTTTCAACATTGAAGGAACTCGAAAAGGTATTCAATCATCGAACTATTTCTTTTTTCGAAGCACATAATATGGTTTCTTTCTCATTCCAAATAACCTGATATATAATATTAAAAATATTTCAAGACACATTTAACTTTAATCTTGTTAATGTTGCGCTATTTTTTTCTCGGCAATGAAAATACATTTTTTATTATCGATGAAAATTATTGAATTTTAAGCATCATTAAACATATTCATATAAATATCGATTAATAAACTCTCTCAATCGGATTCATTTATTTCAAATGATATATTATATAATGCTGTTTCTTTCATTTCGAGAAATGAACATTTATTAAATTAATTGAAAATATTCATTTAAATACAAATTGTGTGTGTGTGTGTGTATGTGGAAACATTAATTGGATTAATTTATTGAAAATTATGGCAAACATATTTTTCATAAATAATACGACAAAACCAAATAAAAATCTCTCATTTATATTATATAAATGCATGTAATAAGAAAAATTCAAGTGACAAGTTCATTGAATATATCGATATATGTAATTTTATTATTAATAATATTCTTGAATTAAGTTCATTTGTATAAAAACTTTTGAAACCGTATTCTGTATCTTCCTTTCTTTGTTAAGCCGTAGATGATAATAATAAAGCCAACAGGAACGATAATTATTATTACTGCAATTAACATTAGAAACGTTGTTTCTTAAATGTGTTTCGCTTTGAATAAACTAATAGTGATGTATTTTATAGCGTTTTGTTGTTATCACAGAGGATGATAGCTTTGATTGCTTTATCCGTAGCTTCTTATCTACAGCACGCATATGCACATACACACACACATCCCCATACATGCATTTATAGAAATGCTTACGAAATATGATCAAAAAGTTTATGGGATTTTTGTTTATCTAATAATAAAAAGAATGAAGAAATATTTAAATTTCAAAATACTTCAACTGTGTTGAAAATATATACTTGTGTAAATGTTTTATTTAAATTTGTTTTTAAATCATTATTTTTGGAATGATTCTTGTTATATATCATCAATTATTTGACAAAAGTAAAATAAAACAATATAAAATGTATATGCATGTATGAAATAGAGAAAGAGAAAAATAATAAAACATTCTATTTTTAACATTAGCTCACCAATATACAACACAAATATCGCTATGAAAATTCTTTCTTTTTTATTGTTGAATATTTTTATGATAAAAAATGAAATAATTGTATCTTCGGTAGTTTTATGATTTTTATGAAATTGCATAATCTTCTGATATTATACCGCGTACGTTAACACGAACATGCGCAAACATATGAATAGATATGCATATATATGTACGTATCACAAATAAAAAAGTGCTGCACGGCTTTGTTCTGAATATTTAAAAAAAAAAAAAAAGACTCGACGAACACGTCGAATCATTTTTCTTCTTCTTTTTTTGTTGTTTTTATTCGAAGAAAAGAAACAGATTAATAATAGAAAAATGTTTTTTTTATTTCTTTATATTCGAGTTTTCAATCCGTGAAATGAAAATTCGAGCAACTTTATCTATCAAATTTTTGTTCTTTTTGTCTTTTTTTTTCATTTCTATCTACGAAAAATCATTTTTTTCTCTTCTGTTTTTATCTCTTTTAGTGTCTGTAATACTTGCTATCATTTCTCATAAAACATGTGTATCTATGCTATCTGTGTTACACATACATATATTCATACATATAAAGGTACAAATACGTTCGCAAAAATTCCTCATGTGATGTCCAATATCGACTGGGCTACCCTTTAGAAAAAAAAAAAAAAAGGAAAAAAACTAAAAACACAGGAACATATAGCGGACGGTGAAAAATATTTTGCGGATTAAACAACAAGACTAGAAGAGAGGATTGATCGATCGGATTCGTAGTTACTTTGTGAGAGTTTTTTTATCAAACATATATTTCTTTTCAATATATTTACGTTTATCAGAATATTCATTATTAATAATAACGTTGCAACGATTAAGCATAAATAATCCCAATATTTGTTATACTTGTAAATTATCAAGCTAAAAATTAATGACAAATATAATTTTTATTGAAAGCGTCAGTTAAAAAAAAAGAAAAAAAAAACAAAAACGAAACAAACATAGTTGCAATAAATATTAGCAGATAATATCAAAAAAGAAAAAAACAGAAAGCATATTATTACGTGCAATGAAATTACGTTTGCGAATGTTATCAAAGTGCATAACAAGCGTGTAAACATTGTATAAACATCATCGTCTATGTACATATCTCTGAGTCATGTAATATGTATGACAACAACACGGTATGCCAGCTCGTTAAATCGAGCTATCACGGATGCACATATATAACTATAAACCCCACCTACTCATACACACACAGATAAACGCAGGCAGCACGCACAGAAGACGCGTATCTTGATGACTGTAAATGTGTGTATACGCGCAATGGTGTAACCAGCCTCGAGCCCTAATCATCGTATCGTAATGTTGTAGTTTCGAAAGGTTGCAGGGGATCACCGAGACGAACTCAAATGGGATAGAGAGTTCGGTCGTAAGAGTAAATCAAGAGGTGGATCACCGGACCGTCATCAGTCAGATAGAGGAAGAACAACGAGTCCTCAGAGAGTTATCAAAAGTTCTCAGCCTCCGGGTAAAAATCCTATTTATAAATCACTGTCTAGAAATTATTAAATAAAAGTACGCGCCACGCACGAAAGTTTTAAGAAAGTTTCATAGTTTTATCATTTAACAAGACAAATAATTTATTTAAAATATTCCAAAAAAATGTCATGTAGACATTTTTAGATCCTCTACAAACTATTCTTGGAACTTTCCTCCTATTACTGCTTTTTATTATGATGATAATAATAATAATAATAATAATATTAATATTTTTATAAGAAAAAATGTATATATAATTTAATAAATGATAATATGATTATTTAATATAACACGAATAATATTAAAAATCATAATATTATTATAATATTGTTATTCTTACAATAAAATAATATTCTTACATTGATATAAAAGATATACTTATCGTCAAAATTGTAAACATTATTGTATTAAAAATTTCTTTAAAAAATATGAATACAATAATGCCGCAATAATATCATAAATCATCTTCTTTCTTCTTGTTATAAATAAATTGAAATATCAAAGTTAGTCATTAATCTTTCTCAAAATAGTGGAGCCGGAAATGATGGGTACAGGTGACATGGACGAGGAAGAGGAACGAAGACGACGAGCCAATCGTCGTGACGGTAGCTCAGGTCGTCGTAAATCTCGCGTGACAAGACAGAGATCTTACGACGACGAGATCAAAACAGCTGGAACAGTTAGCGGAAGTACGAATCAGACTCCACATCCGGATACTGGTCTTGGTCTTCCGGTACAACTACCAAGACGTGCTTCGGCCTACGACGTTTACACGCCACCCGGAAGTGCTGGCCTAAATGCGGCCGCCATTGCTTCGGCACAACAAAGGACCTCCATTTCGGCTCAAGGTGCCATTTTATTGATTTTTATCCTGTTATTTACGAGCATACGATATTATATCCTTAATCTTATTAATATTTTTTTGTTTTTATTTACAAAAAAATTGAACAATTTAATTTCTTACATATTCCTTTTGATTTATTTCAGTTCATAATTCATTGTTGACACATTTATTTGGCTTACGCGGCTTGAATACAAATAATTTCATTTATTATTTGAATTTTATAATAAATGTGTAAGTTAATTTCATGACCATAAACTCTTTTATTATTATTATTATTATTATTATTGTTTTAGTTATTATTACATATTTGTAATACGATCATATGTTCGATGTAATTTAAAATAACATATTTAAAATGTTTGGGTATACAAATTAGGTGCTCGAGAACCAGAAGACAGACCAATCACTCGTAGATCATCATTTCGTGGAGTTAAATCAATATTACCATACGATGTTGGTGGTGAAGAAGAAAAGATCATCAACATGGATACAACAACGGTTCCTGTAGTACCACCGACTGTAACTCAACCGTCTGTTTTGATACCTGACGAGGAAAGACGTTCCAGGCGAAGGGGATCACAATTGTGAGTTCAAAAATATGTCATTTTAATTAAATTTCATTTTTGAATCATTCCTTTTTTGTGTATCGCTCACATCGTGTAATTTATTAACAATTATCTTTCGTAATATTTTATATTCCACATGTTTTTTTATTCGATTCTTATTAAAAAAATTTTTGTTGCATTTTACTTTTACATCATCGAATCTTTATTATAGTTATCGGAATTTTCCTATAACTCGAAATAAAAAATCCTTAAAACAAAAAAAGATCTAGATTTTCAATCATAAATAGAAAAATAATATGAAATAATAATAAAAAAAAATAGGACGAGACTAAACTCTATAATAATAAATCTCTGTCCTATCTCTCGTGTATTATATATTTTTATATATATATATAAAAGAAGGATAAAATGGCTTTGTAGACCAGACATAAACGCGATAAGAGCACTAACATCGGCTCCAGGATCAGGCAAAGCTGCGCAACCAGTTGTCGTCAGCAGAGTCACCGCAGAGGAACGTGACTTACCTAGACAAGGTAGTCTTGTTGACGGGGAGGGTATTAAGATTGTTATTCATGACGTCGACAGTGATGTTGGTAAGTTTCAATAATAACAATCAAATTTACAACGTCATTGTTTCAATTCAATTAACTTATGTAATCATATAAGTTTTAATAATTAAATAATAAATTCTTCCAATATTTTTTTCACACTTTAATAATTAATAATAATTATAATTATTAAATTTATATACTGTGTGTTCTGTCGAATAAAATTCATTTAAAATTATTATATATATATATATATAAAAGAAAAAGAAATTATTATTTTCAAATAATATTTTCTATTTATTAGAATCATTTTGATTGATTACTATCAATAGGAGGACAAATACGAAAATACAAAATTTGTTAAAACTATGAAACGTCAGGAAACATGGGAGGTAACTTTATTGAGCGAACATGGCTAGCGATGTTGTATCGGACGAGGGATGCAATCGACGTTAGGACCAGAATCACCTTTACGCTAGATCGAGCAGAAATTGTCTGTCCTCGTGTTATATTGTAAAGAAAAAAGAATCCAAATTTCTCAACCCCCAGCCCTCGGTATCATTTTGATACTCTTCTATCATTGTCTAACATTTTCACACCCGATGGATTTCATTTATTAAAATGTGAATTATTCTCTACCCGCGATTAAAATTACAAAATTAGAAAAAAAAGAAAAGAAAAACGATTATGCGAAATAATTATTAAAAACGACTGGGGGAAAAAAAAAGAAACAACAAATTTGGGTTAATCGTTGCATTCGTATTAGGCCAAATAAAATGATCACTTCTCATCGTAAAACTACTTTATACGTCTTTCTTCATCGTTCGTTTAATTAAAACAATTATGAAATATAATTATAAAAGCGGTTTTACGAGAAAAAAAATAATGTAGACAACGGATAATTTGTTTTTTCGTATCCTCCGTCTGATTAAAAATGAGAAGAAAGAAGGAAGAAAAAAAACAAAAAATCAAACAAAAAAGAAAGAATGAAGGAAAAATATGAACAACCAGAAAAAGAGAGATAACAAAAATAAATAAAATTAAATCAACTCGTTGTATTCTTATTTTCCAGTGCCACGAGTTAACAAAGTGAAACTAAGGAGAGATCCGGTCTTGGACAAAGGACACAGAAGTAAGTATAACACTATATGTACATACACATTCGAGTTCTCTCGTGTCCTGTCTCTACGACAAAATTTAATTACTCTACCGAGAAAGAGAGAGAGAGAGAAAGAAAGAACAAAAAAAGAAGAAAAAAAAAGAAAGAAAGCCTTAAAGCGTAGGAGGAAAGAAACTAATCGGATAAAAAGAAAATCATCCCCGGGTAATATCGAAAATGGTGCCGTATAAAGAATACTCATTTTCCACTTCCGAAACTCTACAATTTCCCAACGAGTATTCAGCTCATATTCGCCTTTTGTTGAATTCGTTTCGAAAAAAAAAAAGAAATCTATGAGAGAAAGAGAGAGAGAGAGAGAGAAATAGAAAAAAAAAAATAGAGATAGAGCCAAGAGCGAGAACAATGCCGCAACACCATTGGTTTAACAAGAAGTGAGAGTGAGAAGGACAGAAATAGAGATAAAATGAGAGACTAGAGAGAGAGAGAAAGAGAGAGAGAGAAAGAGAGAAAGAAATAGGAAGAGAACGTTACTGAATGCGCAGTGAATAATAAACGTCAGTCGCACGTCTACACTTCAACTCTATTACTCCCACTTGTCCCTCTCTCCTCCTGCCTCTCACACATACATATACACGTATATATATAGACACATTGAGTCACTTCACAACACTGCCTTACTTCGAACAATTTGCCCTTACAGTTAAGGTTAGGTCTCTTCCAGTAAGAGCTTTCTTGTGTTTTACGTTATTTTAAACTCAATTCGTTAATACTCGCGAGACCGTGTTACTCTTTGATACGTTTCCTTTATCACGTTGACTTTATAGAATCCTCAGAAAAAAAAAATAAATAATACTAAAAATAAAAATAAATATATATATATATATATTACATCGAAGCATTGTCCTTTTTAAAGTAACCAGAATTAACAAAAGAAGATCAGGAGGGTAGTATTGCGTTATAGCTGTGATTTATAAGCATGTATGCGTGTAGGTAAAATGTACCGGATGGACCAAAAGTTTCTGGATTCATTTTATCATCGATTATTATTTTTCGGAAAGTTTTTAATTTACTGTTTATTTTTTTGTACATTTTTGCTCTAAAGAATTTTTAAATTACAAATCTAAAATTTCTGGTAAAAGCGTGATTGATGTATAAAGTCAGGTAGATACTTTTGAACCAACCTGTATAAACCGTGAACTTGTGTGTATTATGGAAAGTCCAAGTAGATAAAGGTTTTGATTGTTAGTCTAACGTATTTGCTTGTGGCAAGTAGATAAATACTATGATTTAGTCAGACTTACGTCTGTATAAATGCAAGTATGTGAAGACTATGATTTTGATGAAACGTACGGTTTATATGGCTAGTAGATAAGGACTATAATTTGGTCAGGCATATAGTAGTTCGTGCGACAAGTAGATAAGGACTATGATTTAGTTTAATGTATACATATATTTATAGCATATAGATAAGAATTATGATTTAATCAGATGCATATGTGTTTATCGAGTGCAAAGATATAAAGATTATTATTTAGTACAGGTCATACGATTTATATAATAAGCAAATGAGGACTATAATTGGATCAAGCATATATTCCATGTGGTTTAAATAAATAATGACTATTCTTATAAGCACACATTTTGTATGGTAAGTAAGTAAGGATTATGATTTAATTAGACGCATACTTTATATATAAAAGTAGATAATGACGAAAACTAGTCTGACGTAAGCCCGAACGTATCATACCGTATATATTAAAAGTAGATAATAACGAAAATTAATCAGACATAAACCCACGTGCCTTACTTAACGTTTATATGAAAAGTAGATAATAACTAAAACTAATCAGACATAAATTTCTAAATGATTACGCATAAATAAAAATTCACGAAACTAATACCATAATTAAATTTCAACAACTTTTAAAGCAACTTGAAAGCAACGTTATAATGACAAAATGTATTTCTGCAGATGTTACTAGAGATAAAGTTAACGAAGTAAATAAGTCGAAATAATAAGATGAAAAATATGAGAATAATATACGGAAGACAGATGTCGAGTCTCCAACAGATGTTTCGAGCTGTCCGCAACAGGTATTCACTACCGTGTTATAGCTTTTGTAAGCAAACACGTTGTTATATCTGCGCAAGTAATCGAGATCACGAAGAAAGCTTTCCGTAAAATTATACATCTTCTTTATTCTCACGACTTATACATATATAATACGCGCATTAAAGTATAAAATCCGTTAATTCGTAAAATGATTAACTAAAACCCTGAAATACCTATACTAACTTGTTCCAATACGAAATAAGGCAGAATTACGTACTTCAACTAGATAATATATGAATTTACAAAAGGCAAATAGTGAAGGTTGTAATTGATATTTGATCCGTATATTAGGAGTTAATCGATTTGACCCGTGAACAACTTATATATATTCATACAATCTTATTCTTTTTATCTCGTATCATTTCGTTTCATCTCATCTAACCTCATTTCATCTCACCTCATTTCATCTCACTTTTATTCTTATTTCTGTATCTATTTGTATATCTTTTTATTCTATCTTTTTTTATCAAACGAAAAACTTTCTCGAGCAGACACAGTAGTACTCGTGAAAGGTAATTAAGATTTTTTCTCGCCTAAACTCGACTATCTCTCTCTCTCTCTCTCTTTCTTCTCTTTTCTCTCTTTCCTTTTTTTTCTTTTTTTTTTTCTTTATCTCTTTCTCTCAGACTTTTTTAATCGTCCCTCTGGTACTCACTCATCCTCATTGTACAATTCGCTTCAACATTCCCCCTTTTTTCTCATTTTCTCTTTTGTAGTTCATTTCTCTCTTTTTACCGAGATAAACCGCATAATCGAGAGTTTATTAGACACCAACTCACATAGATCTTTTCATTTGTCTTTTGTAAGCGGGGAAAATTGCAATCAACGAAACGTTAAATTATAATGAAAGAAGGACGCTTGTGTGCATGCGTGCGTGTGAGTGTTTGTATGTGTATGTGAAGTGAGTGAGTGTGTGTATGTTAAAAAAGAAAAAAGGTAAACGCTTCGTTTGTCATGTTAATGAACATTAACACTCTGTCTAATGTGTAAGTCAATGGATTTTTCCGACATTTTCTTTTTTTTTCTTAAAAAAGAAATTTCGTCATTTGTTTTAGAAATGAACGTAATAATTCATAGATTTATGGTTTTGTTTTTTTTTTTTTTTTTTCATTTGTCTGTAATATTTATTTTATTCTTCTATCTTTTTTCCTTTCTCTTTTTTCGTTCTTTCTTTTTATCCCACGATTATTTTTCATAATAATTATTATGTCCTTATCTCTTATCGTATAAGTTTTCCTGCATTATTGCGTAACGTATTAGAAAAGTGGAACATTTCGATTGGCGATGATCCGTTATGGAAAAGTAATATAAACACTCTCTCAATGTAGATATTTATTTTCAAACTTGGCAATACGTAATATCGAAACGATAAATATATTTTATGAAATATTGATTACGGAAATTAAACTTTTACTTTTTTCTCTTGACTCGTTCAATAATCTACATATATATTTCAATTTTTTTACCCTTTGCTATGTATACAGAAAATTGAGATTATTCTAATTATTTAAAGTTAAATGAAACTTCATTGTTCTGTCGTATTTAGTATTTTATTATTATATATTTTTTACTTTAGCTCGATACGTTAACACTTTCGTCTGTAAAAATTTATTTTCAATTGTGTGCGCACTCACACACACATGATGTTACACCTTTATTGATATATTTACGATATTTATTTCAATATCAAATTTATTTTAATAGAATTTAAAAAGAAGAAAACCACAACAAACAAATTACTAAAACATCGATTTATTCGCAAAATTTGTTGAAGTAAAAGTACACGAGAAAATGAAAAAAAAAAAAAGGAAGAACAAACACCCAAAATAGTAACCTGTTGTTCATTTACGTGTATGATCTCATTCAATAATAATAATAAAACAAATTACATCGATAAATTCGATGAAATTGATCTTTGAAATATAACCATTATTCGTTAACAAAATTTGTTGAAATTACAATACATAAAAAAAAAACACTCACATACACACATATATACACCAAAATAGAATTTATTTATTATTTCGCGCGAATATGATCATTCAACATTGAATAATAAAAATTTACTTTGATAAGGGATAAACGAAAAAGGAATGATCCCTGAGGACTATATCAATTCATTCATTTTTTAATTTACCTTTCTGGCTTTCTATTATTTATCATTTTCTCTCTCTCTCTTTCAAGATTTGCTCGTAACATTCTCGCAGACACTTTCCTGCCCACATAATTTCGTGATCCGGCTTAATCTCTACTGTATACTCCCCCAAGCCAAAGGTGGTGAAGCGACGAGTAAAACGGTCGTTTTGGTCATTCCCTTTGCCATTTAAGGTTAAGAGACGACCTTAACGAATAGTTATTTTCTTTCTCTCTCTCTCTCTCCGTGTGTAAAGAGAAATAGAAATAGAAAGAGAAAGAAGATAGACACACCCTCTTGCTGTTATCCAACCCCTTCTTCCCTCCTTTCCTGCCTTCCTTTAAGCCCCCCCTCGATGGATTTATGTCTCCGGTCCTTTAACGCTTCGCGAAAGTGGAGGATGATAACTGTCGTGGCTTCCCAGACGAAATCGATATTCAAATAAGTCTCTCCTTCAAACGTTCGCCTTACACTCTATCTCTCTCCCTCTCTCCTATCTCTCTCTATCTCTATCTCTGTCTCTGTCTCTCTGTCTCTTTCTATCTTCCTATCTTTGTTTCTGTCTATCAGCTGAAAGTCAGCTATCTTTATTGAATTAATTTATTTCAGGTTTTGCTCCCCTTGTGCATTCATTTCTTTTGAAAGACAACTTTTTCGTGTGGGTTTGGTCAAATACTTTCTTTATAAAAATATTTTCTTTTTGTATGTGTGAATTTTGGAAAGAATCGAAAGAAAAGACATAATTTTGATTATCTTACTTTCTTTATTTTACGTCTTTATTTTGACGCGAAGTGTTTTTAAAGTATTCAAAGATTTATGTTCCAAAAAAGAAATGTTTCTTTTCTTCTCTCTCCCTTTTCCATATTCCAATTCCCGTATAAAATAAGATTACATAGTAGTAGGCAAATCGAAAAGATTTATGGAGTCGAGACAAATGTAAAATTCGATTTACATTCGACTAAGCCCCCGAGTATTCACGGGGCTGTTGCATTCAAGGATTCTATGGGATATCGAATAGATAGAGAGAGATAATTCTTTCCAATCCATTAGCTCTTTCTCTCTCTCTCTCTCTCTCTCTCTCTCTCTGTGTATACATCGAGTAGGCGTACTGTTATTAGCAAGAACCACAAATCCTAAAAGCTAGAGACAGATAGGTAGGAAATTCTAAATCGATTCTATCTAATGCATGTATGTTAATTACGTTCACATTAATTACATCAACAACAACAATAACCACAGAAACGATAATAATAACAATAGCCAATCGATTAGAGAATATTATAGGCAAACACAAAAAATGTAGTTAAAATATGCGACGATAAATTTCAAAGAATGTACTGTATTTTTGTAATATTAGCTATCTTTAAAAAATCACGTTTATAATACGTTTATATCTCAATATACGTTTGTAAAAATATTTGTCAAGAAAAAAAAAATTATACGGTTACATGATCACGGGGAAGAAAGAAAATAAAAAAAATAAAAGTACGAAACCGTGACTGTTCAGATGAAAACAAAAAAAATTTCTTCTTCTTTCTTTTTTTTTTTAATACAAATATCGTCAATTAAAACGTCAACGATCTCGACACATATCACGTATTTTCAAGACATACATTTGTTCCGGTGACATGGAATAATAAAGAAATAATGTATGCGTGTTCACAAAGGAAAAAAAAAAGAAAAGAAAAGAAAAACTCGAAAAAATGTGTCGCAAAAATTTAGATGTCCTAAAAAAAAAATACAAAAAGGAAGAAATGGGCGTCAATAAAAACGTCAATGTTTCGGACGTACGCGAGGTATGACGTTTTCGTATATTAATATTCCAGTTATATTCGTTTAAGTGACGTGGATATTAAAAAAAAGAAAAAAAGAAAAAAAAAGAGGAAGGAAAAAACAAAAAAAAAACAGAATTTCGAGTGGAAGGTTTGAAAGAATGGAAAAGAAAAAAAAAAGAAAAAAACGAAATACACAATATATACATTCTATATAGAAGCAATGAAACAAGAGGGATATATATCGTACGTCAAATTAGTTACAGCACGCGGTTTTGGCATGAGAGTTGTTGGTGGAAAAACAGGAACTGACGGTAGAAGTTTCGCATATATCGTTTGGACCGTTCCCAATGGCCCAGCTGAAAAAGCCGGACTAACGCAAGGCGATAAGGTATAGATATATATATATATAGATATAAACATTATATGCATGTATATTTCACTGTGAAATGTACTCTCTTTTACATGTTAGTTACGTTTTTCCTATCTTTTCACGAAATTTAACTAACTAAATTATACGCATATTTATCATATTGGTGCATATGTATAAATTATATTATACAGTAGACCTTTACCTTATAACACGAATTTCAAAAACTCATCAAAGATAATTTACAATTACTATTTTCATATAACGCGATTCTTCCTACAACACGACGTTATATGTATAAATAAAATGCAAAAATTTTCGCATTTTATAATAACAATTTTATAGAGCATTGTGCTATCGTCGTTTTCATCTCTAACGATTTTTCTTACTCTTTCGCAATTGTTTCTTTACTTTATATTTTGATTTTTGACACACACACACTGTGTTATTGTGAATAATTTCTTAGAGGAGAAAGAAGAATGTTATTAATATTTATATCTAAAACGATCAATATTTTTACATTACAAGTTTTTCGTTAAAAGCAAATATCAATTATTTCAAATTCTTACAGTAGAAAAGCGGCTACAAATACTCTTGAAACTCACTGTTTTTATTCTCACGAAGTAAAAAATCATCGTATATGAGAAAACTTTTCATACACATACATACATGATATTCCATAACGCGTAAAATATTAAATGCGTTTTATAAGATAATCTACTGTATAATAATAATGATTTTTCTTACTCTTTCGCAATTGTTTCTTTACTTTATATTTTGATTTTTGACACACACACACTGTGTTATTGAGAATAATTTCTTAGAGGAGAAAGAAGAATGTTATTAATATTTATATCTAAAACGATCAATATTTTTACATTACAAGTTTTTCGTTAAAAGCAAATATCAATTATTTCAAATTCTTACAGTAGAGAAGCGGCTACAAATACTCTTGAAACTCACTGTTTTTATTCTCACGAAGTAAAAAATCATCGTATATGAGAAAACTTTTCATACACATACATACATGATATTCCATAACGCGTAAAATATTAAATGCGTTTTATAAGATAGTCTACTGTATAAGTTATTAACTACCAACCAAAAGTTTGTGAAATCACTTTGATGATTTCGGTACAAATCAAATATGTTAATAAATTTGAAAATGATTCATCGTGTATCTAAAATTCGTTAGTTAAACATAACAGTAATCGAAAAGCACTTAAAATATACACATGTACGTATACGCATACACGGTACAGGTCACGACGTATACCGACGAACGAAAGATAAATAATAATAACATTTCTCGATAAAAGTAAAACTCGGTGAAGAAGGTCGAAACTGTTCAGTCTCATTTAAACTCTTGTCGCATAAACACGTATATAATTTAACGTCTCTAATTTTAATAGAAATTATTATAGAAGTGTTTTAGCATGTACGTTAATAACTCATCAATATGAAATGAATATTATACAACGTAACGTTATGTATATGTACATGTAAGTATTTACATTGTGTTAATATTATAATATACTATATATGAGATAATATAAGCTACCAATCACAAGTTTGAAAATCATTTTCTGATTTACGTAAAAATCGTGTATACCGATACATTTTCAAACTACTTATCATTGTTGTATTAAATATTAACAAGTTTAATTACGTTTCAAGAAATGTTAGTATTTTCTTATGTCGAGATAATGCTCTTATATAATTTATGCACTTAAGTTAAAGGCAATGTTCGGAATGAACTTTCTTACTGGGACATCTTTGACAACTTCTACAAGAAGTATATTCAATTAGATACACTCGAAAAACTAATTAATAAGATGGTCAGAATATGTTAGACTGTCGTTAAAAATAAAATCGGTTGTTTTTGATAAAAGAGCAATTTAAAGAAAATAATGCAAAATGTAGAAGCACACGGTACTCGTAAAATTAGTTGACGAATTAATCTACCACGGTTACTTTAAAAGAAATTCGTGTTATCTCATAAATATTCTGTAAGAATTCCAATACTTTTGGTTGATAGTGTATGTATAACTCAAGTATAATACGTACCAACCCTTATATATCCGTGAAATTTCCATCTCGAATCGTATAGAATTTTTTAATTAAAACATTTATCTGTCTTTAGGTATTTCTAAACTTATCATGACGTAGCATAACTGTTGATTTATAGCATAGAATGTGATACATTTTGTTTTATTTGTAATAGCAGAGAATAAGAGATTCGTACGAATCGATCAAATGACGAGATTTTTTTTTTTTTACGAAAGATTTATTGACGGAAATGTACAGTGTGGGTCAGAAATTTTTATAGCTCAATTTAAAAATCTATCTTTTGTTTCGAGATTTTGTTCAGATTATGAAATTATATTGATGTTAAGAATTTGTTAAATTATCGATTAGATATTAATTGTTAGAAAATCTTGTAGAAAATTAATGGATTTCTCAAAATTATCCAAGAATTTTTGATCTACCTTGTACTTTCATGTAAAAAGAGAAAAGTATTCGTTGTTGTAAATGTTTTCTTCTTTTACTTCTGATTAAATTCAAGAGAATGTTATTACTTAAAAAAATCAAATTTGTTGTAGCGATAAAAATAAAAGAAGTTAATTAAGTTTTGTTATTAGATTATTGATTTTGTTTTTTCATAATAAATAAGTATAAATTTCTTTAATAATTATTATTAATGTATTGAAATAATTTTTGTTTAGGTTTTAGAATGGTCAGGTGTTTCTTTGATCAACAAAAATTTCGAGGAAGTATCACAAATCATTGACCAAACCGAGGATGTCGCCGAGCTTCTCGTTGAACATTCAAGTGACAAGTGAGTACTTAAAAATAATTAATATTAATATTTATATTTATATATATATATGTGTCTAAGAGAAGACAGAAAGAATTAATATTGATTAAAAACAAAGATAATAAAAAAATGTTATTATTATTATTATTTTCAATGTGATCACAGTTTAGGTGATTTATTGGACGATGCTGGAATGATATCGTCCGGAAAAACATCCGGCATGAACCTTCTAATGGGTAAGTCGAATACAAAATAATAAATAAATTAAATTACACGCATAAATAAATTTTTAGAAAATCCACGAACTGTCACGTTAACACGTAAATAAATCTTTACAAATCCCACAGATTGTAAGGTCGAAACATAATTAAAAGTAATCCCAGGAAGTAAACATTTATTGCTGCTATGCAGTTTCTTTTTTTTTTTTTTCAATTTACTTTTTAAACAAAATAAATTAACAAATTACAATTAACTAAACAATTGGGATATAGAAAAAAAATAATCAAATTAGGACTTAGAATGTATGTTATAGATAAAATAAAAAAAAAAATACTCACGATCCAAGTATTATATTATTTTTTCTCTCGAATTGTTTTTATTTACCTTACGTTATAACAAAACGATATTGCAATATCTTTTTCAGAAACCGAAACGGACAAAACACCGTCCTCGCCGACGCGCAGGAAATTGCCAAAAACGCCGGTATAACAAGTTATTAAATTAACATCTACACGTGACCGTCTCTCTCTCTCTCTCTCTCTCTCTTTTTCTCTTTCTCTTACTCCCACACGATGTACACTCATATACGTAAACAATTACAGTACCAATAGCAACTACACAATAACAAAAAAAATAAATAAATAAATAAATAATAATAATAATATTATACGAGCTCGCGTTCGCGACATAAATTTATGCATAAATTAAACGATATATGCATCATAAATATATTTGTAAGAAAAATTACACACGCATACATAATAATCAATAATTAAAAAACAAATACGAACGAAAAGAAACAAATAAAATAACAAAAAAAAAAAAAACCAAAAACAAAAACAAATGACAGTGAAGAAAATAACGAGACGAAAAGAGAAAATAAGAAGGAACGAATAGGAAAGGAACGAAAAAATATTTTAAAAAGTTAAAAAATATAAAAAAAAAAAAAGATAAAACTGCAGTGAACGACAAGGAAGACATTTGAAGACAAATTTACAATTCGATTATATTTCTATGTATGTATACGTGTACCAAGTACATACACACGAACTTATATAAATATATACATACCAGCAAACACACATATATGAATATAAAATATATACAAAAATATATGCAAAAATAAGTCGATATACTGATACACCGATAAAACATTGTATGTACTTCTAACACATCTAAGCGATTTCACATATGAACATACTATATATACTTACTCTTATACAATATACTCTAAACGTTATAAAATTATAATAACGATGCGTCCCCTGCATGTATATGCCGAAAATGTATCTTTATATGTGCTCTCTCGATCGAACCGGCAAAACGTGCATTGTCTTATCCCAATGTTATCTTTTATCGTTTATATATTGAATCAGGGATAAAAAGTTTCTTTGTATTTTAATGACAAAATTAAACACATTTCCTTTTTTTTTTCATATTGTTTTATCCAGTCTTTCGCAAATGATTTAAAACAACTGTTGTTTCGTGCTTGAATCTTTCCGAATTTGGTTTCCATCATTTCATCGACTTTTCCACTGGATTAGCCAGCTAGATCAAAATGTATCTTCGACATCGAAATTTTTCAGATTGAAAACCCTTAAATCAATTTTGTGCAACGCTTATATCGATACTGCATTATATTCACAAACGGCAGATTCTTTTTTAAATCAAATTACCAATGGAATATCGATTTTCTTCTTTATTTTTATTATTAACGTAATAACTTTCGGCTGCATGAACGAATGTCATAACTTTTTTTTATTAATCTTCTATAAGCCGAGTTTTGTTCATGATTATAAAAGAATTTATTTGACTTGGATTCAACAAATGAACAATGAATTATCGTATTTTCAAAGATAATAAATTTATTCCCATATATTTTCAAATTACAGTTGTGATATAATCGGTATAAAGAATCTTTTATTTTAATTAAATCTTTTATTTTTATTGCTTGTGAAATAAAGATTATGAAACATTATATATGTGCGTAAAATTGGATGAAAGAATAATATTAATTCATTGATACGTAACTCCAAAGTTACGCGAACCCATAAAAGATTAATTAGTCTATTATACGTAAGCTTGCAAACACAATTTCAAGTATTGAAAGATTCAATTAATATAAGTAGAGTTATGCGATCCTAAAGCTGTTATTGTCTATCAGTGAAAAAATACGAAGAAACTTTTTACACAACTCAATATTTACGTGCATCATAAATATGTTTTTGATTAAATTTTTGTTCATCTTTCTTGTATTTTGGTTTTGTTTTTTTTTTTTTATTGATTCATTTACATATAATTTTATGAAATGATCGAATAATGATTGTTAAACGCGTTGATTTCGTATTAAAATCGTCTTTAAAGTGAAACAAGTGTCCTAACGATCGATATCCTGGAAAATTCAACACGAAATTCCGACTCGATGGAGCTGACCTCGTTTAAATCTACTTCAACGAAGAAGACCCTCTTACGAATAATTTTCACGTACATGTGTGCACGATTTATGTATATGTAAAGAGTTTAACATTTTAACCAACATCGAAATATAATACCGAGTATTCAAAAACTAGATGTTAATGAAAAATCTAGTCAGTTTTAATAATAATAATTAACGTTTAAAAATCTTTATTATTAATATTATTATTATTATTATTATTATTATTATTTTAATCGTAGTAAATGTATCGTTCATTTTTAAATAATCTATGATTATAAAAAAAGGTTCATAACGATGGCGTTAAAATGTGACACCCTATGCATATAACAAAACAATGAAACTCAAAAAAATCTTTGTTTTTAAATTTTTAATTTTTACGTTTTCATTGTTGTTGTTGTTGTTTCGTTTTAAGTGTACAAATTATGAACAATCGACGTGCGATAATTAAATCCATTATTAATCCACACGTAATATTTCTATAATATAACGACGACAATCTATACAAATTTATATAATCAGCAGAAAAATTGTTGGTCGAGATAATAAATAAATGAAGAAATAAATCAGAAAATTTGTTTTCATGCGCGGCGCATTGCAACTGCGTATTGCAAAAATGAGTATACACGTCCGAGAGAAATTATTTTCGGAGAAACGACGGATAAAAAAAATAAAATAAAACGATATAAAAGTTCGTTGGGAAGAAAACAAATTCAAGATAAGTGTCCATTGAATTTGTCGTGCGAAGAAAAATGTGTTGTCTTTTTCTCCTGAAAAAGAAAATAAAAAAGGGAAAAAGAAAAAAAAAAAATGAAAAGATAAAGGAAAAGAATAGAAAAGGAAGGAATAAGGAACAAAAAAATCCGTAAGAAATTTTTCACTCGACCCATTTTTCTGACTGAAGAAAGAGAGAAGCTTTCGTACAATCAA
The DNA here is from genome assembly GCF_010416935.1 of Polistes fuscatus. Classification (NCBI taxonomy): domain Eukaryota; kingdom Metazoa; phylum Arthropoda; class Insecta; order Hymenoptera; family Vespidae; genus Polistes; species Polistes fuscatus. The sequence continues at coordinate 10,987,778 of NW_025113140.1, read as the reverse complement.
CCGTAGAGATCAGTCGTGCGTTGTCTCTGTCTCTCCGCATCATTTTTTTCTCAATTCTTCTTACTCCCTTACCCCTGCCCCTTCCGCCCCACTGTCCTTCCACCCTCTCACTTTCCTTTTTTCATTTCTTTCTGTCCGTCTTGAAAATTCCCTCGGCTAACTCTAATGTTTTCTTTTACACGTAAAAACGTTAAAAAAAGTAAGCAGAAGAGTCGCGCACGACGAGTTTTATAGAATAAACAATTTTCAGCTTCAAGTGTGTAAAAGTGTGTGCGTGTATGTGTATTGTAACAAAATTTTATGATAAAAAAAAAAGAAAATATATATATATATATATTATTATATAATATATTTAATAATATATTTGATAATATATACTATATAATATGATTAAAGATTTAAAGTTAGATTTTTATAATGTTTTATATTGTTTTTTTTGTTTCTCTATTAAATATTTATCATTATTATTATTATTATTATTATTATTATTGTGGTTATTTGATTAAATTGTTAAATAATTTCGTGTCCTGGTATTTAAATTTATATTAAATAACAGTACGATACGTTCGTCTATTTATATATATATGTATATTATTCTTTTTTATTTTATGAAGGAGAGAGACAAGAATTTATAAATGAAAAAATAATCAATCGGAAAAAGAGGAAGGAAAAAATGGAAAAAAGCAAAATTTTACTCGCGCGAGTTTGTTAACAAACGTCAAAGTATTTGTTGGACGTTTATCCGATGCAAGTGATTTATGCAAGAGAGAAAAATTATTAGAAGAAATCAAATGCATTATTTCAAAGGATAAACGATTACGGGATCGAGTCAACCTTGTTTGAAATTATTTACTTTTGATACGATTTATAAAGCATATTTGTATAAATTAAATGTGAATTGAATTGAGCGAAAAAAAAAAAAGAAAATAAAAACAGAGAGATCATCTCATAAATATTTCTACGATCGTACATTTCTATATTGTATAGCTCGAAGTGGGTCATGATAAAAGTATCTCTATCTTAAGTAATTTACAATTAAATTTATCTATGAATATTTTACCAAAAGCCGAGAGCAAATACGTAAGATCAAAAAATCATAATAAGTATATTAATATATACTTTTAAGATCGCATTATTATATTTTTGTGTTTTAGCAATAACGTGTAATGAAGGATTAAACTTTTGATTATAATTTTTCATCTGTATACGTATTTTTACAAAAAAGAAAAAAAAAGAAAAGAAAACAAAACAAAAACTACGATGAATAATTAAAAAAGAAGAAAAACAAGACCGAGAATGCACATCTATAAGCAAATATTTATATTTTATTATTTTCTTTTTTCTTAAACGAAGAAAATAGTTTTCGTATATTATCACTGCTGTAATGCTACAAAAGAAAATATTATTGAATTCGCTTAAATCGACGATTAAACTTTTTTTTTACAGCCAATCAGAAAAATAAATAAATTTCTTTCCGCGTTTTTGCAATACGTACGCACGATTGCATTCGATGATTCAAAAATAGTCGAAAATATATTGCTCAAAACCGAATTTTAACAACGTTTTACGAACAATACGATATTTTCCAAATAAATTTTGAAGTAGAAAGAATTTTATCGGCTGTTCACCTTAACACGTCGACTCGTTTTACTTTTAGCTCAGGAAAAATATCATTTTCGCTCGGAAAAAAATAAAAAAGATAAATTAACGATAGAAACGGGCGAACGCGGTATAAGGGTAAACATTGTAAAGAAAAAAAAAGATAAAAATGAAAGAAGAAAGTAGAGATGCAAAAAAAAAATGATATTTAATATTACATTATAAAAGTTACATAGAAAAAACAAAAAGAAGAAACGAAAAGAATGAATATTGTGAAGTAACCAGCAAAAAGGGCATATAAACAAAGTAAAACGTTTGATAACAATCAAGGAACTTTCTTTAATACTAAGCATTAATATATCGTGCGAATTTTCTACTTCGCTTTTGTAAAAAAAAAAAATAATAATAATAATAATAATAATAATAATAATAATAATAATAATAATAATCAATAATATTAAAAATTAGAATCAGGAATACTGGAGTAAAAAATTTTGCATACAAAAAATGCGATTATTAACATTTTTAATGTCAGAATTCACAATTATTTCAAATCATTTATTTACTATTATAATAAATGAAGTAAATAGAATTCTACTAATTATTTTCATTTTATTATTATTATTATTATTATAATTATGTAAGCTTATGGGATAAATAATATAGAAAAAAAAGAACAGAAAATCGTTAAATGTTCTGAATATATTATTAAAATATAATATATGTAATATATTTATATATATATATATGGATGGTACAATCATTATAATATATATACGTTTAATTAAAAATTTCTACTATAATTTTCAATGTTAAAAAAAGAAAAAAAAATACAGAACACGTAATGCAAATGACACAAAGAAAACCCTACGCATAATGCAAAGAAAATATATCTCTACATAAATATGTGTATATGTGCACGTGTGTGTGTATGTGTACATCTCTGTTAGATTTGCGTGTGACAATATATAATTAATGAAAAAACATTATTTAAATGAATAATTAATTATAATAATTAATTAATTTAGATAAATAAGAAAACGTGTTTTAGATTTTAACGCAAAGGTAATATTAAAATGAATGTCATGTTAGAACTATAGATCATTCTACAAATTATTATTACATTTTGTAGAACTAACTGGAAAAAAAAAAACAAAAAGCAAAATAAAAATAAAATAGAACATTTATCTTTCGTCATCTTCGAAATAAATGCGCATATGTATCTGTATAATATATTTTTCATTTTAATGTTACTTTTCTAAAAAAAAAAAAAAGAAACCAAGAACATTATAATTTCAACTAATTGATCATAATTTATCGGTCGATAAAACAGAATATAAATAATATCCATACGAATTTGCATATCCTGCGAATATAATTATAATAATATTATCACATAGTAATAATAATAATATTTAAGAAAGAAACACACGAATATATTAATGTAAAGAAACAGTAAAATGCGACGAAACAGTTTTTCTTTCTCTTATTTTTTCTTCATTAGAATCTTTTTTATTATTTTTTTTTTTTCTATTCTTCTTTCACATCATCTTCGCCATTCGATCGCACTGAAAATTTTGTTTTCTGCAACGATGAGAAAATTAATAATTATTATTTGTTTTTTTTTTTCTTGTAATTGTTTAATGTAATTTTAAAAAGAACTCTCTCTCGTTGATAAGAAAATAAATTTTTCTATTCGGCGATCGATTTAACACACCGAGAACACTTACACCACAAGCATAAATTATTTCTTTCTGATATACGATACTATATATATATATATTTATATATACTAATATACATTTCCGTGTGTGTGAGAGAGAACGAATGTCACGCCTTTCACTTTTTTTTTAATCTCGAAAAGAAAAAGAAAAAGAAAGAGAGAGAGAAAAACAGAAATAGAGAAATAAGGATAATCAAAATAATAATAATAACAAAATAGAGGAAAGAGTGAATTATTATTATTATTATTATTTAAAAAATATACAAATAAGAGACCAAAATTTTAATCAAGAGTAGATAAAAAAAATTTAATGGCAGAAAGAAGAGAAAGAGAAAAAAGAACGAGGAAAGAAAATCATTTTCAATATATGGCAAATGAGAAAATTAATTTATTAATTAAATTAATTCATTCGTTCATTCGTTCGTTCGTTTATAAAATAATTGTCGATGTGTCAGTTGGGTGTTGCGAGTTGCTGTACTTACGCGTGTCACTTCATTTGCAATCGACAAATCGACCATAGCTCGTATTAATTTCATTAAAATATAATTGTTTTTCTTTTTTACTTTTTTCCTTTGTCAACGTACTTCGAACTTTTCAATTACGAATAATAAATTCCACGTAGAATTTTTCGCTCGCAACAATCTGTTCTCGAGTTTTTTAGGCTACAATTAATTTGATGAATTAAAGAAAAGAAAAAGAAAAAGAAATAAAACGAGAATATCATCACTTTGTTTTCATAACATTTTTTTACTTATCTAAGGAAAGAAAATAACTAAAATAAATGAGAGAAATATGATGATGGAAAAGAAATTAAATGGAAGAAAAACATTGAAAAATATGATAACGATTAAAATCGTATAATAACGAACGATACGTATCCTTTGGAACACTAGTAACCATGCTCGAATTTAAATTTATTATTAAAATATGATAAATAATGATTGAAAAAAAGAAGAAAAAAAGAAACGAAAAAAAAAGTATGCCGTGGCACTCGATCTTTCTTAACGCAAAAAAACAACAAAAAGAGAAGGAAAAAAAAAACCAAAACTAAACCAACAAAAATAATATATTTTCCCTTGCCACAACATAATGATAATATATACATATATGTATATACATGTGTGTGTCTCTCTTCATTCAATTCTTTTTCGAACCCGAATGCATTAACCCCCCCCCCTCGCCACGCCCGCCCTCTCTCTTTCTCTCTCCTCATCGCCGTGCGTTTCAACTACCGATTCAACCACTTTATTGAAAAAACCCATTTTCTCTCGTTTTTGGTATTCCCGAAAAGAAAAAGTTTCGTCATTTCCTCGAGTACGTGTGTCTTCAAAAAAAAAAAAAAGGAAACAAAAAAAAATCCTCTCTTAACACACAGGATATCAAACTTTTCGAATAGAAGCTCTCTTCTCTTCTCGTCTGTGTTTATCGCGTTTTTATCACGGTGTGCCTCATCAATGCGTTATAACCCCCATACTATTATATGTTCCATTTTAAAAGTGGTGAATACGTGTTTGTACGTATATTATTAGATGTTTTCATACCTTCTCTCGGCTCGTTTATGTCGTATTACCTACCCTTAATATTATATATAAACAAAAATAGATATATATATATTATTTAATATAGTTACATGTATACTAAAACAGGGTGTTACTTAATTACACTTCGATTTTTTACGAACAAATATAAATTTTATTTTCTTATATTTGTTTATTTGTTACATTTTCTTTTTTTTTTTTTTTTCTACTTTACACTGACAGCAGTGTAAAGAAAAAAAGTTTCGATCGCGAAAAGTTATCTATTTGAAATAAATAATATCAATATATTATCAAAAAGAGAGAAATATTATAAATAAAAAATCAAATAGGATCGAATTAAATTAGGACACCCCGTACAATCAGCTAACCCTTTTACCCTAGCCCCATTTCAACCCTCGCCCTTTTGAGAACCCTGCCGTTTGTTATTCCCGTCGTAAAAAAAAAAAAAAAAAAAAAAAAAACAATATATATGAAGCACGCACTAAGTTAATGAGACAAAAAGAGAAAAATAGACCCGCTGACGAAAATGAGCTATGAAAATTGAAATGTAAGTTTTGTCAATGTTGAACCAGTTTAGTATAATTGGTCCTCCACGCTATATATTATATATATATATATATATACTCTATCCCAACTGGCACGAATCTAGTTGTACATTATTTAGAGAATCTTTTTCCCTTTCTTACTTTCTTACTTCTTTTTTTCTTTTACGCGTTTAGATCCACCTCCCCTGCCCGTGAAACCCTCCACTCTTTCTCTCTCTCTCTCTCTCTTTCGAATTAGACCTTGAGTTTACAATACATTTACATTTAAGCAGTGACAACAAACATTTTCGTACTTTCGTAATTCGTCCGCCATTTTGTAACTTTTTGTGATGACCGATTTGTAGAATTCCTCCTGATATTCGTTTTCTTTCTCTCTCTCTCTCTCTCTCTCTTCTATTTCTTCTTCCCCTTTGTTTTTATCTAATTCTTTTTCTAATTCTTATCTGCCTGTACTTTAATTCCTATTTCTTTTATCTTATCGATATATGTTTCATTTGATATTGTTTTTTGTTTTATTTTGCGAGTACACACAGACGAGTTCAACACGAAATCAGATCGAACGTCCTGATTATATTTTTTTTTCTTTCTTGGCAGAATGATTCATTTATATTTATTGATTAAGAGAAATAAATTTTCTAATTAAAAATGAATAATATTTATTGCATATTAATGTTTCGATTTAATAAGAAGAAAAAAAAAGAAAACAAAGCAAAATTGTAATAACGAAAAAAATATATTTGATGGACGTTCGATCGTTATCGCTATTTCCTGGTAAATATATTTGATTATTATTAAATGAAAATATGAAACGAAAGAGATTTAGTTAAACGTAATTACCAGGAAGGAGTGTTTTGAAACTTTCACAAAACAAAAATAACAACAAAATGTGGTGTCATACGCTTGCGCGGCTCTTCTTCGGCTTTAAGGAGCGCATGGTGTTGATATATTTTTCATCATAAATCGTTATCTTCTTTTAACAATATAGTGAAAAGCGTGATAATATTTTATAAGGGATTTCTTTCTCCTCCCGTAGATTTAAACGATGTAGAATTATAGTTAACGACGTAACATTATGACGTACAGATAATATTGTCGTATTTCGTAAATCATGGCTTTATATCGGAGCTTAAATCGACCAATTATTTACTTGCCAGATGTGTTCGTATTCTTTTCGAGAAAAGCAACATAATCGGAAGAAGAAAATAAAATAAAAAAATGAAAAACTTATAAAACTCGACGAGCGCAATTTTTTAAGTCAAACTCCTCGAGCGAACCGAAATTTGTAAAAACGAAAACACCCGATCATCCTATCTTTTGTCTGAAAAATGTACAAATTGCTAGAAAAAAAAAAAAGAAAAAAAAAAGAAAAAAAATTTAATAGAAAGCTTGAAAAAATTTATTTTTCAAGTAACTCACGAATTATTTGTAAATCAAACTACTCCGAGTATTTTGTTTTCTATTTGATGGAAAAAGAAAAGAAACAGAAGAAAAAAAATTAGAAAGTAAAAAAAATAACAAAACCAAAGTAAAAATTACTAAACGTCGGTCCGTCCAAAATTTGTAAAATTTATCGAATGAAATTATCGAGCATCTCGTTTTCTCTCTTTCTCTCTCTCTCTCTCTCTCTCTTCCTCGAAAAAAAATAGAGAAAATTATTCAAGAAAAAGGAAAAAAAAATTAGGAAAAAAGAAGAGAAAAAAAATATCCCTAAAATGTCTTCGCCCGGCTAACTTAATGTAAAAACTTCTTATTTGCATGCTTCGTGGAGAACCAGATGCTCGGTTCCAGAGTTGAATAACAAGAGAAACAAAGAAAGAAAAAAAAGAAAAAACAAAGTGAAAAGGAGTTACACCGCATCCAATATTCGTTGCGCACGTTGCTGACATAGAAAAGAAAAAAAAAGATATAAAGAAAAAAGCAGACCTCCAATCCCCCCCAACCCCAAAATGCAAACAAACCAAAATAAAAAGAAAGAAAGAAAAAAAGAAAAAAAAGACAATGGCCGACTCTGTAAGGTCGAGGAAGTGTCGCCAGTCATCTGATATGCATAACCTCGCTTGCGTAGTTTTCCAAGTGTTTAAACACAAACAGTAGCAAGAAATAAACAAACAAATGTTTTTTAAAACAAAAACATACCGACACCTGAAACAAAACAAAAATTTCTAAGCAAAGAAATAATTGATTTGAGTAGTGTTGTCAATCAAATACTACAGTCTGGGAAAACGGAACGCGAAAAATGACAAAATTAAAATAATAATCAAAATAAAAATTATAATAGGATTAAAAAGAAAAAAGAAAGAATCGTAGGATAGACGATTTATGTTTTTCGCTAATAAGAAATTATCTATAATAGAAAAAAAAAAGGAAAGAAAGAAAGTGTGAAAAAGAGAATGACAACGTAATAACAAAGATGGCCGCCATTGCGATCACACGTAACGAAGATAAGAATCCGAAGAGTTTTGGAGAAGTTTCGGGAAGAAAGTGGAAGAGGATTTTAAGCGAAGAAGATATAAATCGTCCATCGTAGCGAGTAATTTCAAAAAAAGAAACAACAAAATCTGAAACGAAAGATAAATTCATGAAAAAAGAAACGTTTTTCTTGACTGTATATTCACTAAATATTCGACCACAGTTTCCCCCCACCACTTCACAATCACAATCAATACCACTCGATTCTCCATGGTAATCACTTGCAACATACAATTAGTCGCTACACTGATGAATCTCGTAATTAGACACCGAACGGACAAGTAGAGAAAAGCCCGAGTAGATAAAAGTACAAAAAACAAAAAAAAAAAGAGAGGATGATATTAGTTCCGTTCTTGTTTCCTCCAATCTCATTATTACCTGCTTTTGCATGAGCGAATGATCTGCGTCCTATATTTATTTCCCTTTCTTTATTTGTTTTCTTCTTCCATGACAATATACTAGAAATGATATTAGTTATTATTATATAGTAGTTTTAGATGATATTAGATAAATAAGAGAAATAAGACAATTCAAAAATGCGATTAATGTTTTAACTGGCTTGTCTCGAAAATAAAAGAATATGAGAAAAAGGAAGATGGCCGTTTTCCTTCAAATTGGCTACAAAAAGAAAAGCGATGATAAATAGAACAATTAATGATATATCTAGGTCATCTTTTTTTCTTCTTCTTCTTCTCCTTCTTCTTCTTCTTCTTCTTCTTATTTCTCTTTATCGTTGAAAATCCTATTAGCAAATTTGAAATAAATTAATATTTGCTAGAATCTAATGTTGACTCAACGTTTTAGGAACAAATTTTTAAAGAGAGACAAGTGACCGGACGTGTCCAGATTCAAGTGTCCTATGAAAACGAAAGGAAAGAATTGATCGTCTCAGTATTCACGGCTGATGAATTATGTGCCAGAGAAGATACTGGTTACGGAACGTTACCTGAAGCGTATGCCAAGTTGATCCTAACTCCAGCTTGGTACGTTCAGCATCAGCTACGGTACGATTTACCATTCCAAACGGCAAAATTTCCACAAACGTTTTATTTAAATATATGTATCATATATGAATTTATGAAATAATAAAAATAGAAAAAACAAACGCGTAATGTCAAAGAATGTAATTAAACCTTATTTTATTTTCTTCAATGATCCATTTAGCGGAGATCAAATTACATTAAAAACAATGGTGGCTGAACCAACCCAAAACCCTATTTGGAATGCCACCCTATTGTTTCCTGGAGTGGACGGTGAAAGTCTGATGAATAGAGCGATCGAAGTATCTCTTTGGGATTATTGTCCCGAGGGTGATAACATCTTTCTCGGTGAATGTACGGTGGAATTACCAAAGGCTTTGGAAAATGATCGAGCTGTTTGGTAAGTTCAATTAAGCCCTTGTTTGTTCGTATGTTGTTTTCTTTTTTCTTCCTTGACGCAAGCAAAATTGCTGCAAATACTTTTTGACGCGTACTCTGTGTTAAATACCGAATAAAATAACGAAATAAATACCGAATCAAATCAAATATATTTGATTTTAATTGCAATAGCAATTGGAAAACTTGAATATTTTGTCTCGTTGTGTAGATATTTATGATTCGAATTGATGTTTAGGTATCGTTTGGAGGATCCCCGAGGTCTTCGTTCTGGTAAATCGCCATATTGCTCACCACGTGGCTCCTTGTCAATGGAAGTTGCACAAAGATTCCTGAGAAAGACTGAGCTACGCGAGAGAAGTTACAGCGACGACACGCAGAGCGACAGCGGAAGTCCCGAACTTGGTTTCTTACATCCCGATCACGCTTGGCACGTCAATTCGAGACGTGGCTCCAGCCAGTCGGAACAACTCGAGGTCGAGCCCTATGAACTTAATAGGGATTACAGTAGATCTTTACCAGGAAGTCGTCGAAGTAGTTTCCAAAGTCAATGTGGAACTGATAGCAAACGTAAGTCCTTCAAAGTCTCCTGGGATTGCTTAATTTTCATTAATGACTATTTCATTCCGTAGAAATTATTGACTATAGCTGATAAGTAAATTTGTTAAATGATTAACTGTCGTGATCAATAACGTAGACTCGTTAAATTCTTCATTGATAGATATTTAAACTTACAATTAGTAAATGATTAGCTATAATAATTGATAACCATCCATTAGACTATTTAATTTAGACTATTTTAATTAAAGAATAGAACTTTATTCTCTCTCTCTCTCTCTCTCTCTCATAACAATCCCAATAAAAACTCATCATTACAAACATAACACTTTCGTGATCAATAACATAGACCCATCAAATCGTTAAGTAACTCAAACGTAAATCAAAATATTGAATCTCCTAAAAATCATTGATTAACTGATCTGTCGACTCATCAAATCATTTTACTACTTAATCAATTAATCCCAATAAAATTGTTGATTAATTCAAATCATTTTAGGTGGAAGTATGGGAGAAGCAGACATGCCTATCGTCGTTCATTACAATCGTGATCGACGACGAAGTTCTTGCACAAGGCCTATGAGAGATCCCGAAGAAATATTAGAAGGTCTGCGTACTTTGAAAGCTGCAAAGGGTGAACTCAACAGAACGATGAGTCTTACAGGAGATAAAAGACGCGGAAGCCGTGAGTATAAACGTGTGTTTTCAATCGACCATCATTATGTCTAATCGTCTGCCTGTATTTCATTCAAAATTAATTTTTTTTTTTCTCTTTCTCTCTCTTTCTCTCTCTCTCTTTCTCACACTCTGTCTGTCATTTTCTCTCTTTCTCTTATTGTCATTTCTTCTTATCGTCTCTTCATTTCTTGTGATTTCTTTTATTTTTATATATATATGTAAATATGTACATACATATATATGTTTCCTTCTTTCTCTCTCTCTCTTTCTTTCTTTCTTTCTCTCTCTTTCTGTGCATCGTCACTGTATTAATCGTTGTCGAATAAAATCATCAACAAACTCGTTACATTCACCACCTGAATCAATAACACTCGTAAATTCCTTCGAATCAACCAAGAGGAACCAACCAATCCGTCAACCTCGGATGCAATTCTTGCACGCGCGCGAGCATTACATTTTTTTAATATATTTATTACTTACACTTTTGAAAACGTTGTTATAATATATCAGCTCATTGATCGTTGATATTCGGGAATAAAAATTTATTTCAAAATTAATCCAATTATCGAGAATGATGAGCTCGTATATTTTGTGTATATATATATAAATATTCAACGAGTTAGAACGGAGCATTCTTCCATTATTAATTTGAAATAATTGATATTTGGTCGCAATGCAATATTTCAAAATTCTTCAACATAGAAAAATATTAGGAGCTTATTAAACTTTTTAATTGACATCAATTTTATTGCCAAACAGTATAATTTTATTATAAGATAAATATAATTTTACATAAATTATAAAATTGGTCTCACAAAAGTACACCCAATTGTTTTAAAACTTAATATAAAATGCAAGCTATAGCAAAACCCAATTACAAAAATATTCATTACATTTTTATTACATCCCGCATATGTACGAATATTTTAGTGAGTCCAATTTTCTTATCATTTATATTAACTTATATATTTCCCAGACAATAAAGTATTCTTTTGCAATCAAATTAATATCAATTTAAAAGTTTAATAATTTGAAAATATGTTTCTATGTATTAAGAATTCGGAAAGTTATGCATTAAAAGCAAATTATTTAAAATTGACAGCGAAGGTGGATACGAATGCTCTTATGACTCACTGTACATATCTAAATACATACGTGAGTTAATTGAAAAATTTCGAGAGTCTAACTTAGAAACAAAGTTTATTCCGGTCAAACTTACTTTTATTTAAAAAAAAAAATAATAAAAATTGTGTTCTTTTTTGTTGATGCTCGAAACATTTCAATCCACTCGTGTATATGATTGCATTTGATCTCTCACATAGCATACATAACGACACCATGATTATGATCAACGTTACTTGTGCGAGTCTCTTTGTGCATTGTCTGTTTCTCTCTTTCTCTCTCTCTCTCTTTCTCTCTCACATTTACATATATATGTATATTGACCGTATAAGTTTTCATTATTGACATATGTACTAGATTGAACGATAGTTTTTAAATGTTTTTTATTATACTTAAGCAGTATGATTAACGTTTGGTACTTACTGATGTACTGCACAATTGTTAATACATAATGAAAAACATATGAAAACAATTGAACAGTCAAGTACATATATGTACTGTATATAACATGTATATATACATACATCGACGTCCGCCTCATCATCTGTACGTATTTATATGTTAATCATATCTGTATCTCACTTTTATGTAATCTCTCCTCTCTATCTTTTCCTTCTCATTTTGTGTATTATATATATATATATATATATATATATATATATATATAATATAACATCTTAATCAGCGAATCTCATATCACTAATTTGAACAAGCAATTATTTAATATACACATGTATGTAACGATATACATAATGTGTATATAAATATATAAACGCATATATATGCATATGTGTATAATATTATATATTCTTATATACATAATAATGTATATATAAATATAAACAAATGCATATGTGTATACATATATATATGTTTCTATTTCTCTTCCCCTTTCCTCTATTTCTCTCTGTCTTTCTCTCTCTCTCTCTCTCTTTCTCTTTCTCTTTCTCTTTCTCTCTCTTTCTATCTCAATTTCTTTCTCTCTCTTTGTCTTTCTGTCTGTCTGTCTCTCTCTCTCTTTCTCTCGCGCTTTCCTTATCGCGTGAAAAAAACGATGCTGTGTTAAAAAGCGAGGATTAAGCGGCCTGGAAAGGACTACAAGGACGATGAATAACACGGATTTTGATCATCATTATTATCGTTATCATCATTATCATCATCATCGTCATCGATCAAATGTTGCTCGATGAAAAGAACAGCAACAAACAAAATGAATATATATATTGATCAAGAAAGTCGCTTAGGTGTGTTTTTCCCTTTCGTATCGTTCAGTCAAATAAATGTTTTTCTCTCGTTTCTCTCGATCATTATAGACGATTTTCGATTTTTATGAAACATACTAAGATTTCTAGGCTTCCCAACGGCACCTTCCTTCCTCGCCCACCCCCCCCCTTCTCCCTGCCCTATCAGTTGATACAAATAACAATCATATATCATTCTATGATCCTAATTGTTTCTCTGTGCTCTTTCTTTCTCTTTGTCATTTTAGCTATATCTCTCTCGCTCTCTCATAAATAACACGTTCGTCTTAATCGTAGTTCCAGGAAAAATATTGTCCAATTCATTGTACAATCTGTTACTCTCGTCTACTATTCGTTTATCCTTACGATAGATATATGCAAAATTGTCCTTGAAAGATTTTTTTTATTTCCGTTGGGCAGAAAAATGATTTCAGACGTGATATAAATATAAAAAATCGATTACTTCTTTTGTCGAGAGATGTTCTTTTGTGTCTATGCTTTTAATTGAGACATTACTTATCGGGCAACGAAAATATTTGGCCAATTTGAATAAAAATTCTTTGATAATATCAGTGGATATTTTTGTGGGAGAAAAAATAAATTGTTAATGGTAGTTATCAATAAAAATATTCATAAAGTTAAAAGAAATATAAATATTGTACTTTTGTGTTTATTTGCTAGAAAAACAATATTAGATAAAAATAAAACATTAAAATGTGTGTTGAATATATATAATAATATTTAAGTAAGGTCAATTTTTAGTATAGATCGATCAATAACCGTGATAAATAAAAGAAAGGAAAAAAAGAACAATTTTTAAGCTACTAGTGAATAAACGCTGACCAAAGTAAAACAATCAGCCGTTGATAAGTAATGTGTTAAACTAGGCCTTTGGTTTGGCAATCTGATTAAAAAAAACAAAAAAGTATTTATTTTAAACTTATCAAAAAAAGACTAATCGATTTTTGAGCCCATACTGTAAATACATTTATACACACTCGCGCGTACATATATATATATATTATACATAACAAATTACACCGATATTTAAACGTGCGTTCACTGTGTTGCGCCAAATGTTTGCCTGCCGCTAACTGCTGCTCCTTCTGCCTGGCAGCTTTCCAATTGACCGACATCCGGTCTAATAATTTTAATAATTTGTCTTCCTCCTCTTCCTCCTTCTCTTCCTCGGGTATTAAAAACAACCTTGAAATTAAAAAAAGAAAGAAAAAAAAGAAGTAATAAAATTTCCAGGAAGAAAGCAAAGTTTAATTTATATTAAATGATGAGTCTCCTTAAAATATCCCAACTTCCTATAAACCCAACACTTGTCCTCCTTTTGTGACACTTGAAGATCAATCATCATGGTCAGTTGTTTAAAAAAAAAACAAAAAACATTTAATACCAAGGCAAAAAGTAGTAATGTGTTGATCGCTTATCTTCGACGTATGTTGTAAGCCGATGATTATTATTATTTTTATTATTATTATTATTATTTCATTATCATTATTTATCTTATTATTCATTTGATTATGTGATTTATTATTATTATTATTATTATTATTATTATTATCCGCTGTCGTGAAAAATGTTGATTAAAAAGCCAAGCTGGTCGTTAATAAATATCACCTGCTGAGTGTCTAAAATACTTATGTTAGAACAATCTTGATTGTCTTAAATAATTATCCTTTCTCGGTCGGCTCTCTTCCGCTAATTCACTGAACGCGAATGAATCTAAACGAATGAAAAATAACACGAATCGAACGAAAACGATTCGATCGGTACGAAAACGGTTGCCCACCCGCCCGCCCGCCTGTCCGTCCCATCTCTACGGCGAAATCTGCTACTTCACACTATGACGAAAATCAAACAACACCCCTTCGACTATCTACGACTAATTCTTGGGCCAATATGGCGAAGCCGATCTGTCAACCAAATCAACTACTGATCTACTTCTACTTCTACTACTACTACTACTACTACTACTATCTACTACTACTATCTACTACTACTACCTCTACTACCTACTATCTACTACTACTACTACTACCAACCACCTGATCTGCAACAGAATGCGTAGTCCCAACAGTTACTGTGTGGCAGTGCGAACCTGTGTCTCCGAGGACCGGTAAATCGGCCTCATCCTTTCCACTGCCGCACTCCACACCACCTCGTTAAATAACCGCAAGACTCTGTCGTCCGCCGTTATGGGCTTCCGGTAAGACTCATTGTTTCTCTTCACTTCTATCTCTCTCTCTCTCTTTTTCTCTCTCTTTCTCTACCTCTATCTATCTATCTATCTGTCTATCTATCTATCTACCTATCTATCTATCTCTCTTTCTCTGTCTCAATCTGAACCCATCCATTATCTTAATCCCATACAATTAATCTTAACACTTTACCTACCTTTACTTTAGCCAATGTCAAATGTCACTTATTGACAAGGACAATCTATTAATCTGTTTTAGCGAATATTAACGGATTTCGTTCAATTATACTTTTACTATTAACTATTATAAGTAAACAGTGTTTTTTTTTCCTGTCCTCTTCTAATACTATCAATCTCTTTTAAATGAATCCTGATAATGAAAAGATTATCGGTAAAATAATGTTTGATAGTTTGTTTCTTCTGATTATTTATAGATTCCTTGAAATGAATTTAAATAAATAAAATGAATTTTTGTTTAGATTAATTGTCAGGAGGGTTCTATAATGCGTTCTACTGATTCGATTTGTTGAACTACATGTACTTTTCTCATAATGATCGGTATTACGGTATTACAGAAGAATTTTCTATAGTTCCTGTATCAACCTGTTAGTTGGTTTTTCTAGGTATTCGTTAAATTCGCAAATGGTAGGTAAAGTGTGTTATAATTAAAATTTAACATTTTTATTACTAAAACCTAGCTTCCCAACTACTACTACCCCAACCGTTCTGAAGGTATACTCTGTTATATAAATGTTAATCTTCTACCCTTAATTCTACTTCTTCTTTTACTACTTTAAATTTCACCTTCTTTTTTAACTAGATATTATGCTCTCCCAATAATATAATACCTAATTTTCAATTTTATTATTATTATTATTATTATTATTATTATTATTATTATTATTTGATCTCCTTTCTACGATCCTTTTTCTATATTATAACAGACAGGTTAGACTTTTTAAAATATAACCAAAAAAAAAAAGTGAAACAATGAAATGGAAAATGTTCCAAAAAACACTATTGTTGTTCTAATCTAAAAGGATGGAGTTGTATACCAATAATATAGGGAAGTCTTCTTTTCTTACACCCCCACGATTATGTTTTCGTTCTGTTCTACACTTTTAGTACCACTTCTACGTCATTATACAGAATATCCTCTAACTGGTAATACAAACGTGAGCAAAAGATAATTCTACATGAAAACCTAAATCGAAAATGTAGAATAATATTTGTTCATAACTATTAATTTTGTTTTGTTTTGGGAAAAAAAAGAAGAGTTAAAAAATTTGTTGATCAATCATATACACATGGACTCGATTCGATTTCATCTCGAAGGATTTCGCTATTTTACCTTTCGAATATTTTGGAAAACACTTTTCTGCTTCTTAATACAGTATTCATAAACATTTTCAGCATGATGAAATTTCTTGTATAGGTTCTCTACTTTTATGCTTATCGAACAAAGCTTTTTAGTTCTCAGGGTTGCAAGCTCAGTCAACTGCACGCGTACTCGACAAATATTCAAACTTATTCTTTTCCAAAAACAAAAAGACTTATATAAACAAATTTTATTCTCTATTTTCGATTTAATTTCTCAAGTAGAATCATCCCCTGCTCGCGTGTACTACTAATTACCGGACACCCTGTATATACATATACATATATATATATACATATATACTTTATTTTTTATTTTTTATATATAAAAAATATTGCATTGGTTTGTTCTTTTTTTTTTGTAATTTTTATATAAACATCTTTTATATATATACGAAAAATATATTTTCTTCTTAAGAAACATGTATATATATATACACATATATATACATGTATATGTATGTACGTAAAGTTAGTGCAGTATAACGCTTGTTAAGAGTATTCGCTTAGCAATTTCTCTGCCAGCATTCATAGATATTCTGATCGCTAGCCACTTGCTACCAGTTGTTACCTGCAGTTGCAGCCTTAGGTAAGGAGCCAATCGACTTTTGAATACACAATTTATACACGCACACACACACATACACACACACACACACACACTATCGTCGTACGTATTTCGACCTTTGAAACAAGTTTTCTTTCATTCGGTTATTCGAAACAAAATTTGTTTGAATTATTTTTTTTATTCCAAGTATATATACATTTATGATATTAACTTACACAATTCGTTAGTGGTAAAAATCGAATTATTATTCTTAAAAATACTTTGTTAACAAATTAGAAATCTTTATTGTTAGTAAGATTTGTCGTAAGATTGAAATCTTTATAATGGAAATTCATTTCTTTTTTTTTTTTATTTATTTTCTTTACGAGAAATCTCGATTTAGAAATATTGGAACTTAGGTTTGAAAATATCCTCTAAACGAGCCAAAAGTTTGTTAAATAAATTTAAAAATTGATTAAGCTTTTTAAGACATTTTGCTCGTCAAACTATTAGTCTAATTAGTAACATGAAAATATTTCTAAAAAGGTAATGGATTTTAAAAATCATCTTTGAGTACCTTTGGTCCAGATAGAAATTTGTTGACCCACTTCGCGTTTCTTATATAATAAACTTATGAATATATTATTTGTAATTTGTTTAAAAGAAAAAAAAAGAAACGAAATTCGTCCGACGGTTATAATAAATCTGCATGACACAGTAGTTACCTTATTATCGTAGGAATAGATAAATCTAATCAGAATGTGAATAATAGAAATTAGTATTTCTTTTTTTTTTTTCATGATAAAATATATGGGTACCTCTCGATAAAATAGGAATTCTAATTTTTAATTCTCTCTTAACTCGTTTAACCAACTATCTCTTTCTATTCTACTCTCTTATTATCTTCTTCTCTTATTCTTTTATTTTCTCGACTAATTTTTATTTTCTACAAATCATAATTTCTAATGATACAAATACAATAAATATCGAAGAATATATTTTTAAAGAGGTACCCATAGGATTTGACGTAATGTATGTTTTTCTATACGCATCGTGCAGCTCGTATAGATTCAAAGGAATGCTCTAATCTATCTAATCCCAAAAATGTAGTTTTCGTAGAGACTAGATATTAGAATTTAGAAATTAGAAATTAGAAATTAGAGAGAAATTGGTAATTGAAAATTAAAAATTATAGTTTAGAGATTGAAGTAGTCGTTAATTTAAACAACGATCTCTCTCTATCTTTTATATTTAACATCTTATTTTGATTATATATATATTCCAGACAAATTAATTGAAATATTCAATTATTAATTAATTAATGTTAGCAAGTTAAATCGTTTAAATTAGCGTAGTTAATCTCGTGGAATAGAATAGCAGGATAACATATTTATATATATCGTAGTATAGAATAAATACACATACATATATAAATATTATGTGCATACATAGAAAACTTGACAAAGAACTTTTAAAAATGGTAGAACTTGGAAACCAGGTCAAACGGTTACTACCGATGAAAGATTTATTTTTCCGTAACTATGTTATCGGAAAACGATCGGAACGTTAAATCCGTTTTACAGTTTGAAAAACATGTTTGAAATGATTAATCCGTATTTAATGTACGCGTATGCACACGTACATATCTACGTATATACGCACACACATTTGTGGAAAGACACAGAGAGAGAAGTTACCACGAAAGATAATAAAACTAAAATCGAATGAATTTCGACGGAATCATTTTGTTTAATTATAAAAAACTTTCATTTATTTTTATTCGATCTTTTTTACTGAAATTTTATTATTATTAATATTATTATTATTATTATTATTATTATTATTATTATTATTATTATTAATATCAATATCAAATGTATAGATAATTTTGATATACATGCTTTAATTAGGTAGATTTTTTTATTCTTGCTAAAAAATGTTATTATAAATAATTAAATAAGTAAATTTTGTTAACATCTAAATGATACGAAAAAAATATTAAAGACATTTTCTTCTTACATATTTAATTAATAGAAAATAAAGGAAATAATAATTGATCTTCTATCGAGAGAAATATAATTAAACTATTTTTTGTGAACACGTAAAATCGATTGAAACATTTTATGGATAGGAAAATTAGAGAATTTTTTTCTTTTTTTTATCTCTCGTTAATTTTGTTAATTTACAATATAATAATGAAATCAATATATTGTTATAATACACTCGTATTTAATTCATCGAGAACACGCTTCGCTATCGTATTTTGTTGCCTTACAAGTAGAGAGTAAAAGCTTTACTTGGCGAGAAATATACGATTTCCTAGGTAGAGAGGAGATTCAATTAACGAACGTAGTACCTACGTCATGAGTAATAAAATAATAAAAACTAAAAAAATAGAAATAGAAAAAAGAATTAAAATTACGAAAAAGAAAACTAAGAAAGAAAATATTAGAAAAGAAAAGAAAGAAAGAAGGAAAGTAAGAAAGAAATATAAAAGAAAAGAAACGCAACCTTTGTGTCGGTGTGTTTCACACACACGTACGTACGTACGTGCACCTAAAAATGTATTGGTAACTTATTGGATAAATGAAAACTTCGAGCAATCGCATAGGAGAAAATTTGTTAAATAAAATGAAACTATTTTTTTCGTTTCAATATTTTTCTCTATGAGAAAAATAAATAGATAAATGAATGAATGAATTGATAAGAAATTTAATAAGGAAAAAAAAATGATTTCATTGCTCGTGTTATTCGAGAAAATATAATAATGAATAAAACAGATTCACTTATATTAAACTGTATTTTCTTGATATTTCGATTAAATATCTGATACGACACACAGGTTGTAATATAAATTTTTCTTTGGATAATCGATTGAAGTAAAAGAAAGCAACATTGATTGTAATCACACAGGACGGGGTGAGCGCAAAGAGAGCGTTATGGATATACCCGAAAGATTCTTGGATCGAAATAGTGAATCGGATGAGGACGATAGATGGAGGTAAATTAAATAAATCAATTTTTATATTTCTATGTAATAATTAAAATTTTTATATAAAAAATATTATGCCAGTTATACATTTTCTTTTTTCTATAACGAAAAAAATTATTGAAAATTTGCCTCGATTAGGTGTAAGAAAATGTTTGTTTGATTTTCATTTTCTCAAATATAATAATTCAGCTGAAATAAAAATATTTATATTTTTTTTTTTACATAAGAATGTTATTTGACGAAATTTGGTTTCTTCATAAAAAAAATTATAATAAAAAAAAATTATATTTGATTATATTTTCAATAAGAGGAAATAGACAATTTATCGTTAAAATTTTACCGTAGAATTTGGATTGAACTTTTTTATAAAAATAATATTTAATACAATTATATATTGTAATCTTTTACATACTAATTTTTTCATATGCAATACTAATGTTTACAGTCATGCAAGAGCTGAGAATGGTTTCGACTGGAAACTAGGAAGAGGTCAGATTCCACCAAAAGGAATCAAAATGATCAATGGTAAAGTTTCATTCAGTCAATTAAACATTCAATTTTCTATTCGAAATATTTTTAAATTTTAAAAATATATATGATCGTAAAGAAATATATATAAACGTGTATTTGTTGTTTTTAGGTCCACAAAACGGCGAGGTGAAGCTAGGTTTTTGTTTCAGCAAGAGTACTCTCGAGGTTGAAGTTATCTGTGCTAGGGACATTTGCCCTAAGGAAAAGGATGAACCCGGTAAAAAGATAATTCTAAACTTTTTCAAACATTATAAAATATATTTTGATCTTCTATCTTTTTTCCATAAGACAAACATGTGTTCGAAAGTTTCAAATCTTATATACAATTAAATTCTTTATCATTTCTTATTATTTTATTAATATATTAATATATTCATAAAATCAAAAATACAAAGTACATTTATCAACAAAATTACATATCCGTTAATATACTTCTAATATTAAACAATTTCGAGATCAGATATTTTATTAGATGAAAATTTTCAACTCAAAATCATCACTGACCGGGAACGTTAAAAAAATGTTTTTTAATTTAAACAATCCAAAATATTAGTACAGTACAGTACTGTGTTGGATTTACCTTAATTAATCGAATAAAATGTGTACTGTAATTTAGAAACACTAAGTATATGTTCGGAGCACCGTCTTCCTCGAAATCCATCGTTGAAATGAATCATTGTCCTCTATGAAAGTTCTTTTATTGAATGTTGCTTACATGACTTTCCTTATATGGTACATACGCATAACGAAAATAATATTCGTAATAAATAAAATTTCCTTATATTAGGAAAGTCATATAAACAACATTCAATAAAAGAACTTTCACAGAGGATAACGTGCCAGTCTAACGATGGATTCCGAAGAGAACGGTACGTTCAACTTATACTTCGTGCTTTTAGACTACAATATACATTAGCTTTGATTAATTAACCCTTTGACTGCGAACTGTTCTAAGTTGAAGCGGTTCGCGGATGATATTCGACCATAGGCCACACTGATAGCTTTTGCCGGGCGCATATATGCGCCCGTACTAGTCAAAGGGTTAACAATCATTTAAGGTATGTCGAACACTCGCAAGGTATGCTATATCCCTACTCATCATCCATCTATAAACAAACGCATCTCTCGCAGTAACTATCGATCGATGTATCTTATACAGCACACACACACACACACACATACAATATAACTAACACTAAACTAGAACCTTCTAGAATCTTATTCAACTGTCGATCAACTATGAGTTCTATCTCACTCTCTCTCTCTCTCTCTCTCTCCTTCTCCCTACCTTTATGCTCCCTACCCCATTTCGTGTAATTTTATTAAATTTGACCGTTTTCTTGAATAAGTTTCACTGTTTAAATAATAATAATTGTAGATACCTACGTGAAAACATATTTACGGGACGGTGAAAGATGGCTGCAGAAAAGGAAAACAAGAGTGATTCGGCACACGCGTAATCCTCAATATCGACAAACCTTGAAATACAGCACCTGCGATGCACTCGGTAGAAATCTTCTAATAATGTTGTGGGAAAAAAAACAAGGATTCGAGAGTAATCAAGGCTTGGGTGGCGCCGAAGTGAACCTTGAGCTATTGCCATTAACACAATTGACCGTAGGTTGGTATACTCTCTTCCCGATCCATACTTTAGGCACACAAACGACTGACTCACCATGATGGTTAAGGGAAAAATGGGCTCTCGAAGCTGGCGAACTCGACCTCAGACTTAGTCTTTTACTCAAGGATGAGGGAGAATCCGTCGTTAAGATCATCTCTTGATGGAAATTCTGGATAATCGAATCGTTCGTACGAATTTTATATTTTTATTTATCTTCTTTCCTTTTCTTTTTCAAAAAGAAGATCGCTGTGAGCTTTCATAATTAATTATTTGAATTTTCTTCTTTTCTCAAATATGGCATTTGACGAATTTTATTCTTAATAACAGGAATTTCTCGATCGATCAAAATTATTTCTTTCATGAACTATTATGTACGATCGTGATTAATTTCTGTTTGTTTTTGTAATTATTTATATAAATATCATAATTAAATAAAACTCAATTTTTAATTTTTCAATTTTTTAATTTACATCGACGATGACAATCATATCTTGACAATTATTCTATATGTAATTTTATCGAAAGACAATCAAAATTGTTCTACATTTTTATTTTTTTGTTATTCACTTCTTATTTTCTTTTTTCTTTCTTTTTTTTTTTTTAACCACTCACAATGATCGAAAACAAAGCTCAAATGTATTAAGTTCCTCAATGCTTTTCACCATAATGTTGCGTCCAATTCGTGTTCCTCTATCAACAACATGAAATAAATTGACAGATTTATAAATTTTTAAAATAAATAATTAATAGAAAAAAGAAATTTACATACAAATATACCGGCTAAAAGAAATTATTCAATATATATATATGTATATATATGTAATTCGTGTGTGTAATTCGGTTTTTTATATATAAATAGATAATAATGATTAATTTTATGTAAATTAAATATTATATATAATTATTATAATAATTTATATAAAATTAATCATTAATATATATATATTGCGTGAATATATAATCGAACATATTTTAATGATTGACATCTCTCTCGCAATATACATAAATATACAAAAAAGAAAAGAAAAATTAACAAACACACACACACACACGCATATGTATATATATAAATAAATAAATACAAAAAATAACGTGTCTACGTTAGAGTTTCTTAAGATATGACTCCCGATCCCGTATGGGGTCGCAAAAATTTAAGAAAAACTACATAATTCCTGGACGCGAAATGATTGAAAATAGGATCATCGTGAAATTACGATAACGAAAGAAAAAAATAGTATAAAGTCTGTGTACCCAAAATTACGAAAATATTTGCTCGAGTAAACGGAAGGGGTTACCAAGTAGAAAAATTTGAGAGACCTCATGGTTTGTATGATAGTTTCAGCAATAATGATGTTTGAAAAAAAAAGCGCGAGTATAATAATCGATAAAAGCAATTATTTTTCTTCCAGTTTTATCGTAGCCAAAAAGAAGCAAAATGAGATAGAGAGAGATAAAGATAAAAAGAAGATATTATATAAGAGAAGGACCGATCGTTTATCCATATATGATCGATCTCGAGAAAATTACAAATATACACATATATTACGAGAATCCATTTTTTCCTATATTATATAAAAAAGATTATGTGTGTGAGAGAGAGAGAGAGAGAGAGAGAAAGAGGGGAGGAGAGAACATATTATCAAAATCAAATTAATGGGATAAAGATAATTTTAATACTCGAACGATTTTCATAAGCCTTATCAAGATCATTTTGATTGAAGTATTAAACTTCGAGTCTCGTTAGAATCTAATTTCTCATCTTTTTTCTTTTTTTTCTTAATGAAATTACAATGAAAAGATGACAATCAATGATCATCGGGATTTAAAACGCGCGACAAATTCTATTTTTGGAGAATATGAAATATCGCAAGTATCATTGATTTTATCGTAAATATTTGAATTTGTTTGTTTTTTCTTTAAAAAGAACAAAAAATAATTAATAAAAATATATATTAATGATATCGATGATTCTCGCTTTAAATCATTGCGAACTTGAAGACAATCGATTTAATAATTAAATAAATAAATAAATAAATAAATAAATGAACAAATGTTCTCGCTGGTCGAGTTGAAAAGACATTAATGAATAATAAATAATTACGGGAGAGGGAAGAGAGTTAAATGCGAAAAAAGAAGAATGAAAAACATTGATATTGAAGAGTAAGGAAATAACAAAAAAAAGAAAAAAAAGAAAAAAAAATTAAAATTAATAAATAAAGTCGAAACTTCTCAGCTAATTCCAATAAACTATACGAGAAATTTGGTGTTTATTAGAGGTCGCACAATTTTTGTAGCTAATACGATATATACAGCGTAAGGTGTGTGCGTATTCTTTGAGGGATCGTTTGATAATGAAAGTTTCGTAAAATAGGCCATTGCATTATTCTTTCGATTTAAAAAAAGGAAAAAATTATTAATAGTAATTCACGTGAAAAATTTTATTTAATTTATTCAATATTTCTAATTTGTGTGTGGAGAAAAATGATATATATACGAGAGTGAATCGAATAGTTTTGAACCTTGACAAAAATAAAAATTTATCTTTTTTTTTTTCTTAAATAAAAGAAAAATATATTGTTTCTCTATATTAAACTCAAAACTTTTCAACCCACTTTAAAAAGCAAAAGACCAAAACAATGGCACAACGTCATGTAAATATATTTATGTATATATATTATATATATACATATATATATTAAATATTAATGTCTTAAAATATAGAATATATTATCCCTTTGTATATACACAAAGGGAAAATATAAGAAAGAAAAAGAAAAGAGAGATCCGGAATTGCGCTTACCCCGTCGGAAGTAGACATAAGTGATAAAAATATCTAAACGTGATAAATATTGGACACTATAATTCTAACGAAATAATATGACCTAAAGATACTTAATATATCTTCGTGATCTTTTACAATATTAATTAATATTATATATATATATACTATAATAAGATGGTGTGTGTGTCCGTAAATTGAATCTAAAAACTGTAAAGATATTGTCGAGAAAATTATAGATTCTAAACTAATACAATAGCGTTAGAATATAATAATGCTTAATTATATTATAATTTTATATGTCGACTTGTTGCATTTATTTTATTATTTCATTATTTTAATTCTATGTGTTGCAAAAGGATATAATTTTTTATTTTTGTGTTAAAATTCTTTTCTGTCCAATTTTTGTATATAAGAAAAGTCATATATTTCTATACATAATATATATGTATTTTTTTTTTTGTTTTTTTAATATACAGGTGTTTCGTAAAATGTAAGACCCACTTCAGCAGTGGACAGAGAACATAAAAACGACTACAAAAATTCATATTTTTTTTCATATCATATAATAATTTTGAAACATGGTCAAATTGGACACATATTTTTATGAATTTGTATTGTTTATATGATCCCTGTTCACTCCTGAAGTGGGTTGTACATATTACGAAACACCCTGTATATAGAAACAGATTTAAATATAACAGATATATAAAAGTATATAACTTTCTAAGAGGCAAGTAAGTCGATATAAAAATATAAATAATAATTATTAATAAAAAAAAAAAAACAAAAAAAGAAAGAAAAACAGAAAAATAAGAAAACACGCGCGCCTAAATTGTAAAACATCGTAATTTATAATCAAAACGTATACATGACCGTATCTTACTGACACGTTATTAGATAATGGTGTGTCAATGTTCCCCCCCATATCATAATTATCAATGTGAATAAATGTGTATAAATTATACGCGCGCATGTACGAATGTATGCGTGTGTGTATGTGTGCGATATGCAGGATTGTAGGTAAACGTATGTACGTATTGTCAAAGATGATAAAGATAACGGATATATTATAGTTAAACGAAAAAAACTTAAAAAAAAAAATAGAAAAACTAGAAAACAATACGATCGCAATCACTATATTCGATTTTTTCTTCTAAACGTTCTTATCAAACAATTGGCATATAAATATATACGTATGTGTATGTGTATATGTGTATAAAGGTGAATCAAAAGTTGCACCGATAATTTCAAAAATCCAATTGATATTTGACAAAATTTTGTTAGGCTTGTAATTTTACAATATTCAAGAAAAATTAGCTGAGAAGATATCGAAAAAATATTATTGATTTTCAAAATTATCTAAAAACTTTTGATTCAGCCTGTACATATATACATATATATATATATATATATGGACAGTAACGTGCATTGTTTATTCGATTAATCGAAAATCGAAACCCGATTAAAGATCTATAAAAAAGAAAAAAACAAGAAAATACGATCTTCTTTTCTACGCTATATCTTTCGGTACTAATGAAAAAATATTTAATAATATAAAAACAAAAGAGAAAAACATCTGAGAACTATACTAAAAAAAAAGAAGAGAAAAAAAAAATACTTTACGCTTTCTAAACTAATCTAATTTCTCTCTTTATACATAATATATATACTTCTTATTACACACATTAAATGCATATTACGCTATGAGTTAGCTTATACGCGTCTTCTTATCGCAAATAGAGAAATTATAGAAATTCTGCTAAATATATGTATCAATTAATTCGAATTTTTCAACTAAACAATTCAAAAATGAATAGTATCTCGAAAATTAAGAAAAAGAGAGATAGAAAACATTTTAAACAAAATTAAAAGAAATAGACAAAATTCTAATCTTATACTTTTAAAAAGATTTTCTCATAAAGGAAATAAAATACGATAAATATAAAAAAAAAAAATTAGAATAAAAGAAATGATCATTTTAAATCTATCGATTGTATATCACGTTTTAATGAAATTTTTTTCTAAGCAAAAATTTCGAATTTCTTCAATCAAGAAAGAAAGAAAGAAAGAGAAAGATAAAGATAAAGATAATCGATAAGCCATTCGAATGGTGGTTAATAAAAATGTAAATTAGAAGAAAGTGTTTTACGCAACGACTATGAGAAATGTCTTTGATAAGCGTATCATCGCTTTGCAATTAATCATCGCATAGACAATCCTAACAAACTATTAAAGAGTCTCTATTTATTGGAAAATGATAAGACTATATACAAGTATATATATATATATATATATATTCATTCGTAATTAGCCTGACGCATTGTAGATGCGTTTTCTACTAATTAGTCGAATTAATTAATAACTAGTACTAAACCCTATTACTACTGTTATCGATACTAGTATATTACGTATATATAATTATTCCTATTAATCTATTCTATTTACTATCAGAATTCTCTTTAAACTCTAGCTTTACGATTTACTGGCCATATAGTGAATATACAAACATATATCTATATATATATATTATTAATAATATGCGAAAGAACAATAGAGAAAATTTATATTAATTATATTAAGAAAAATGCGATCATAGTAATTTTTTTCATAGGAATCACATAGAACAAGATATTCATGAAGAAGAATTTTAAAACAATATTGAACGATAAGAGATCAATTTAATTTAATCGAAAATCAACCGAATGAATTATTAATTATTAACAAAGACTTCTAAGATAATGTTCAATATTGTATAATCAATTACTTATCGCTTAAAAATATTTTATTAATCATTTATATTTGTTTTCTCTTGTTTATCGATTTTTTTTTATTTAATAGGTCCCGCCTGGAAGCAGGCAATATTTCATACTATGTCGATAGTGTAGCTTAAAAGTGTCATATTTCAATTAGAAATCTTTTTAAGCCCCTTTAAAATGCTATCCATTCGTACATAAGTATAAGAATCAATTCTCGTACTGGTATATATTACCTATCGTAGAAATGTACCGACTTGTGATACTTGCAAACTACATTACCGACGAAGTTTGAAACTGCATGTGTTGAGATGCAATCATTAAATATATTAGATATATATAAATATTTTTAAAAATAATTATTATTAAGAAGAAAACGCGTAAAAAGACCTTTTTGCCAATGGAAATTAGAAAGTTCATTTTTGTTCAATTTTATAATAATTTATATAGAATTGTATAGATTAACAAAAATCGAGTTCACTATCGGCCATTTTCAATACTTCCATTAATCTCCTTAACGAATAAGATGAACAAAAAAATTGTCTAATTCTTCGTCTCTCGCTTCGTAACTCTTAACAAATGATTTATAACTATCCTTTTCATTTTTTATAACAATTATTAAATCACATTTTCATGATCAACGGAATGGCCTAGACTCTTTACAATCGAGCATAACCACCTCAGGTTTGCACTACTATCTATTACTATAACTATTACTATTCTATTACTATTACTACCACATTTCATCTAAAGATAAGAAAGAAACAAAAAAAAAGTTAAAGTAAATGAGAGAAATAAAAAGAGAGGATAGGTAATAAAGATTAATACATATAAATACATAAAAGTGTTACGAATAAAACGAACGCTGTATTGACTTTGACAATCGAATATAAATATATTAATCCAAGAAAGAGAAAGAAAGAGAGAAATCTTTAAAAAGAAAAAGATCACACGTATTAATATACATATACAATAAATAAATACAAAAATTAAATATATAAATATATATAAATATAAAAAAGAAAAACACAATATTATAAATGTACGTGTAAGAATGAAACGAGTAATATGTAATATAATATAAACTGATGTTAAATATGTGAAAAAGTTTAAAAGCGGATAAGAAAATAAGTAAGAGAGAAAAAGAGAGAAAGAAAGAGGGATGGATACAAAAAAAGAGATATTATTATTATCATTATTATTGTATGTAACGTCACCAAAATGGCGACGGTGGCGGCGGCGCTTTGCGTTTGAAATAGAAAATATCGAAAGAAAATATTTTTGAAAGAATTTCTTAGCTAATTATGCTAATGAGAATGTACTAAGGAATTAATTGTCACATTTTTTCCCTCCTTATAACTAAAGGAATGTATGGTATTTCTTATATGAATGTAAGAACAATGGAAAGTGAACTATAATATTGAAAACACTTAAATGAAAATAATGTGTGAGAGATAAAAAATGTGGAAGGCAAAACAGAATTCAAATGCTAATTATCCTATACATATCTGTATCTTACGTACATATATACAAACATATATACTTATATAACACATGTACACGATTTGTTCTAACTTTTAAAAATACTTAAACGTGACAATCTCCCTCTTTAATTCATTTATTATTATTAAAATTATATTCCTCTTATTCTTCTCTTATTATTATTATATCGCTGAAGGTAATCGCTAGGTATGATCGAAATAAGAAATTTAATTAATTAATCCGCTTATTTTCAACGATCGTTAATATCGTTTTGAACGCATGCATATGTATTTACACATACATACATATATACAAACAAAAAAAGCACTTTACATGATACACACTAGCTCGATACGGCCTAAAAATCGTCATAAAAGCGAGAAAGAAAAAACGAAAAATCGATTCTCGAAATATATAAATATATATTATATTATATACATTAAATTATATTATATTATATTATATTATATTATATTATATTACATTATATTACATTATATTATATTATATTATATTATATTATATTATATTATATTCCCAATCGATAAAAAAGCCTACTATAGACGTTAATATTTAATTAAATATTTTTAAGAGAAATAGAGAATATATATATATATAGAAAGAGAGAGAGAGTGAGAGAGAGAAAGAAAATCTGTAAAGGATTGAAAGAAAAAGAAGGAAAGAATGAAAGATAAAAAAAGAAAGAGAGAGAAAATTAAAATGGAAGTCACTCGAAACGCATCGAATAATTACCGACTGAGCTTGAGTATTTATTTATTCAATTGATCATTTCGTTTCTTTTATTTTACACACACTTATTGTGACAATAATTAGTTATGTATCTACGATAATGAACGTTAATGAAAGAGTAACAATAATAATATTTCAATTTTTTCTGCGACTTCTAATTTCTTTCTGTTTGCTTTTTAATTTTTTATCTATAAATATATATATATATATTATTGTGAACGGAAATTTGTGAAATCTTTGACTGCAATTGTTAAAATTGTAAATTGATTTTTCTTAAATAATTCATTCTAATTTTGATAAAATTTATGTTTGTTCACTTACAAAGACCGTTTGGCAGAAGCGATTTTTATGTAAATCGTAAAAGATTGTAGAAATACGTATATATTTGTGTTGAAAAAAGAAAATAAAAAAACATGTAGATAAGACAGATATAGACGATACGTTATTGTATGAAATAATAAATGTGGTGTCTCTAATTAATGTGTTGAGTGTTTATTATTGTACATGCACGAATAAGAACTAAAGATTCTGAGGATAAAATATGAATAAATAAATAGTAACAAAATATATGGTCAAAAAAGTGTTGTAAACTTATAAAATACAATCTATAATATATGTCTAATAAATTATGATTAAAGGATTAGATTTTAAAATTATTATCATTATACGATATAAAATTATATACTCTATTATAACGAACTTTTTACAAAAATGTTCTTAATATTTTACAATATAATATGGCAACGTATACATTTATAATGCTACGTTAAAGCTGTCAAATATTTTGTATAAGATAGAAGAATCAGAGTGAGAATCCTTCGAGATCGACGAAATTGATTAATTAATAATTATTTAAGACTGTTTGACAAGATGTGTCATTTTTTCCATAAAAAGACTGTTAAATATAATTAATTACAAGATATTATAAACTTCCAATGTCATTAAATCTTTTCAATTTTTCGGGAAACACATCTTTGAAAAGTACTGGATCAGCACGAAACTCGATGGATTTTAATGGCATAGTTCCATAAATGGATGAAAATTTGTTAATACATTGCGTACGTTCAACCATATGCGTTAAATCTGCTGATAGCATTTCGGTATTTGTACACTCTGGACATCGAAACTTCTTTTTTGGGGTTACCTATAAAAAAATTTATTCAAAAATATTGACCTTAATTATTATTCTTATTTAAAATTACAGTAATGATTAATAATAAATAAAGTTACCTTTATTGGTGCTTTTCCTGTAGTATTAGCGACCAAAAAATTCATTGCTATATCTTCACAGTTCATATGTTCGTCTACCCATTCTTTAATGTCGCCTGGCATAGCAGTTGTGTACATATAATTCCAATACTGCAGTAAATAATTATTATTTTTTTTTAAAAAAGTCAATAATAATTAACATAAGGAATAAGAAATAATTTATACTTATTTGTATGTCTCCTCGAACAGGTAAAGGAAGTAAAGTTTAGGTAAAGGTATTTACGAAAGGACATAAGGTTTAATTGTCGAATATTACTCATGCCTACAAAATTTGATGTAAATAGGTGTGATTATGGAATTGGTTAATCATGGATTAAATTTGTCTATTTTAAAAATGACTAATAATAAGATATATACCTTGTGATGGAAGGCAGCACCAGTTAAAACCATAGAAATACTATTTGTCCATTCGCTCTCATATTTCCAACAATTAGTAATGTTATCCCACATGTGAATACGGGATGGAAATCCAACTATCCTATCTGGAAATTCTCTCCAAACCTAAAAACATCATTGAAATGAATGAACTATTGCTCGATAAATAATTTAACAATTCAATAATAATTATTAATTATACTTCGTAAGCGAATTCTACTTCATCAGCTGTTAACATAATAATATCGTCATCTATAGAAAGTACTGCTTCTGTTTCTATTTCGTCATATGGATAAAATCTGTTCGACAATTTATTTTCTTTAGTTTGAATAACTTTTAATGGTTTAGTTAATTTTGGCCATCTTGAAGCTGTAATATATTAAAATGATCAATATATATATATATATATGCGCAATGATTATTAAACGATTAATATTTATTTGAATGCCACTTCATATACGTACAATGAGGTGGATCTTTTTGTTGATTATTCCAAATAACTAAGACTTTAGATAAACTTGGCACTTTGACAATTTTATTGATTAAAAGAAATAATAATTCTAGCCTGTCGTAAGTTAATATAACAGCTGTGAATCCTCTTGTCTTGGGAGCGGTCAATGGTAAAAAGAGTGGAGAAATTTTATCCTATTCATAAGAATAAAATATAAAATCTTTTACTTTCTGGATTAGAAATATATTACGTCTTTGATAATTTACCTTATAGGGAGGTACGTTCCAATATACATAATTCCTCGCAATATTTGAAAACACGCGATCTGCCAATATCTCTAAAGTCGTATCCGTTATTTTTTGCATCGACTTAAAATATCTTTTATAAAGCCATGTACCTTGCTCTCGTAATTCTACGATTCTTTGTTGAGATATTTTCTTTAATATTGATATTACTTGTAAGACATCTATTTCACGTACAAATATTGCTGCTCTACAAAATTACCACCACGATAATTTGTATATAATTGAACAAATGATAAATATAATATTTGCTATTATAAATATTGAACCTTGTCCAATCAATTGTTCCATAAAATGGCATAACCAGTGAATCTGCAACAATTACTGGTATACAACCAGTTGCCATAGCTTCTAATAAAACACTTTGTCCCAGTCTTGCTCCACGTATTACAAAGCAAAATGTAGCAGTCTAAAAATAGAAAAAGAAAATTAAGAATAGTTAAACATTTGAACTTATTTTATTTATAAATATTACTATTTTATAAAAAAAAGACTGTGTTAAAAGTACTACATACCTGTAATACAGTAGGATATTTATAAACCTCTTTTCCAGAACAGCGTACGGTATTGTTCATGGGATTATATTGTAAACATGGACCGAGTAATAATATTTCTTTGGGAAAAGAACTTTTAAGTTCTATTAAATCTTGTTCGAAAATAGAATTGATATTAATTTGAGAGGACATAAGTAACCATGTTCTAAAAAAGAGAAATACAATGATTAAGCTTTATTCTTTCTAAAGATCTCATAAATATCAATAATACCTTTTTATTTTATTGTTTCTATTAAAATTAGCTAAAAATGGACTATAAACAGGTAAACTGATATCGAATCCAGATCTATAAGTTAATGTTGATAATCCAGCTCCAGCAATCATAGCTTTTCCAACGGATACATCAAGGACTGTATTAAAATCTGGAACGCTTCCTGGTACCATATTGAATATTAAATGATTTTCTCCACCATTCCAACTATTGTCATAAGATAAAAATACTGCAATTATGTATTTGTAAATATGATATATGTTTACAAAATATTATCTTCTTTGAAATTGATGAAATACTTACAAGGGTAATG
The DNA here is from genome assembly GCF_010416935.1 of Polistes fuscatus. Classification (NCBI taxonomy): domain Eukaryota; kingdom Metazoa; phylum Arthropoda; class Insecta; order Hymenoptera; family Vespidae; genus Polistes; species Polistes fuscatus. The sequence goes on along the minus strand of NW_025113140.1, from coordinate 10,954,410 downwards.
TTTTCAATGCTTGCGATACTTCTTGCAATTTTAATCTATTCTGATTGAGAGTATCGATGGAGGGAATAAATATACATGCTTCATGGGGATTAGAAGTGTAAAACTTACTTGACACAAGAGCATTTAAAATTTGATAAAATTCTTTAGTCATTTGACTAGTTATCGGTTTATGTAATCCATCCAAATATATTTTAGGTGGGTATACGTATACTAAAGGTTTATTACCTCTACTACCGCAACGATATACATTAAAACAATTAAAATATGTACAAGAAGAATTTGTAATATCAGCTGCCGGAGAATCTGCATTTAAAACTTCAGTAGGTAGCGTATTAATATTGCTTAAAACAATTGCATTGTAAATCGAATTTTGTGGAGTATCACCATATTTAAAAGCATGATATGCTGCTATTAATATAATAATCAATGTAAACAAAAATAATGTTACAATGAATAGATTGTGATAATGATACGGTAAACGTATTGTTTTTAAAGATAATCTCGTTGTTATAACCATCGTATATATTTATCGATTCACTTATGTCAACGAATGCACTTTTCTTATACGTCACATCGTAAAAAAGACTTTAAAACCTTACAATCAGCTGATGATCTCCCAACGAAATACGCCATTTTTATTTTCATCTTAAATATAAATGCACGTATATCTCGGCTTCATATTTAAAAAATACCTAATAAAAGATTAAAAATAGATATTTATCTTTTTTTTGTCGCATCGATTACACCCATAATGATTTGAAGAAAAAATATAGTTGTATGTAACACGTTTATAATGCAGATGACATATTAGTTCGAACTGTTGTTAACCTAAAATTAAAATTTGACATATTTTAATCAAAATCCCTATCGTTTCTCTAACCTGTACTTATGAATTTCGGTATCAATCTTGTTGATGATTCTGCGCGGGAATTCTAACATTATTTTAGAAATTTGATAACGATAGATTAATTCATTTTATTCGATTTTTAAACTATTACTAGAAAATTTATTAGTTTTTTTATTTGAAATTGAAAATATATTAATCTTGCTAGTTCTCGCTAAAGGTGATTTGTTCATAAATAATTAACATACGCGTTAATAATAATTGATCCATATATATGTCCATATTTATATTCATATATACGTAGATATATATTTCAAGTGCATTTATTTAAAAATATAAATTAACATGTACAAAATATATATATAAATATATATACATATATATAATAGATAACTTATGAATAGTAGCACACACAGTAATAGAATCTAACCTATATAGGTTAACATAACAATAAGAGAAACAAATTTGTAATGTTAAGTGTGTATTGAAAAATATTATGGTAGAATGTATCCGGCAAATCATAAAACTATTTTCGTATTAGACCATACACCTTACTTTGGAATATCTTCTGAGTGCCCATTAGAATTTGACTTTTTAAAGAGTCGTGGACAAAATTTAATACCATTAGCTCCTGTTTGTAAATCCTTATGGACTACAAGCGTTGAAGCATCCCTTGAATATTGTCGCATTGTTTGGGACTTATTTCCAACTGGAAAATTGGTTTGTAAATTTTATATGTGTTAATGTCACTAAGAGAGCATAATTTATAAAAAGTGTTGTTAATTTATATTTTTTCTTATAGATCAGATACGTTGTGACTGACCGTGCAGCTTACGTGCTAAACTCATGGAGTCCGCTTCAACAAAATTTAACCCATGTAAGTATTTGTTTAAAATTATTATCTTGTAATACGATTAGGTTTTTCTAAAATTCATTTAAATTTAGATAATGAATGGAACTGCCATTCTTGGTGTACCAACAAAAAATCCAGATCCAGGAGAAGATTACTCGGTGATACATGGCCTGAGAGTAGCTATTGAAACACTCAATGAATGTTCAGAGATTCAACATGAAAAGAGAACTTCTTTGAATGTAAATACTAGTAAGCTTTTGAATAGGGGTCGAGTAATTTGTATAACCAGTGCACGGGATAATAATAATATGAAAAGTTTAGAAAATATATTTTTAAACGAATTAACTCAAGAGAATAAAACCGCTCTAGCTTCTGATCAGTAAGTATTTATTAGAATATTTTCTTTACAATATATATATATAACTAAACCATTTTGATTTTTTTTGCAGTTTGATGCCAATAGACTATTGTCATTTAGTTATATTAAATATTTGTCCTAATAACATCGAATCTCAAGTCACAAGCCAAGGTCCACGAGAGGTATTTATTATTTGTAATCTTGTATTTATGATAAGAGTATTTTTCATTTTCAATTTTTATGCCAAAGGTTTCTCCACTTTTGACAGTAGAGGTGCATTCGATAAAAGCACCTGCATTACATTCAAAGTTATCGCATCTTATTTTATCGCATTATGACTTAGCCAGTACGACTGTAACTGGAATACCAATGAAGGAAGAACAAAATGCCAGCTCTTCTGCAAACTATGACGTTGAAATATATCATGCTTCTGCTGCTCATTCTGCAATCTTAAAAGGTATGTAATTAATTATTAGAATTTATGTAATAATAATATACATATGTATATTTTTTTATTATAGGTAATCCACAAGATTCAGCATTACTAAAAACATTTAGATTTGACAAAGACTCAGAATACGAAACGGTGACTTTAAAATGGTGTACACCTCGAGGCTGTAGCGCATCAGAAATGCAAAATTGCACTGCGATGCACAGGATTACTCCTGTAGATGTAAATAGTAGACCATCTTCTTGCCTAATTAATTTTCTTTTAAATGGTAGATCTGTAATGTTAGAAATGGCAAGAAAAAGCGGTGGTAAAACAATATCTCATTTACTTGCTGCCCATGGTGGTGAAATTTTCATCCATACATTATCTACGGCAAGAAGCGTTCTTGAAGATCCACCTTCTATCAGCGAAGGTTGTGGTGGCCGTGTTACGGATTATAGAATAACTGTAAGTAAAAAAAATATTTTTCTTGAGTTTTCTTTTTCGATATATTCATTTTATTTTATCACATAGGATTTTGGATCTCTTATGAGAAACAATATGTTAGTGCCTTTAAAACGTAGTCCAAATAGTACTTCAGAAGGACCAGTGGAAAGAATGAGACCAAGATTAGAACGTCATACAAAATACTGGCCGATTACAATTTCTAGTACTCTCATATTCAACGTCAAACAGGTAAATAATCATATTATTTTCTATAAAATAGTTGAGTAAATTCTTATTGAAATGTACATATATATATACATATATTACTTTTCAGTTACTCGATACTTTACCAGAAATAATGATAAAAAGTGAAATAACACAGGAAGAGGTTTTACAGTGCAAACAAATAATCTTTAGTGTACTTCAATTTGAAACGAAACATGAAACATTTTCGATGCCAAATATAGGCGGTGGAAGAGTTGGTAAAGGTGGTGCTCGTCGTGAAGAACACTATCGTTTGTTATGGAGTGAGTTGGAAATGTTTCTCAAGCATCATGCAAATAATTCTGCTGCTCATATGGAAGTTTTAAATTGTTTGCTGGAAGTAAAGAGCAAGGACGATAAAGATAAAGTTGAGTTGGATCAAGCTTTACGCGAATTGGATGGGTAAATTATAATTTTTTTCATTATACTTTATTATAGCTTTTCAAAATCTTATAAAAACATTATTAAATTTAATTTGAATTTATGTAAAGTTTTGGAAAGGAAGATGGAACTGCACGAGCAAGTGTGATCAGAGCAACAACAGATTCACCTATGTCACCACCAGCAAGTACATCGATATCCCTTGGAAAACAACTTCACAAAGGGAATCACCATACACCTAAGACTTTGTTAGATATCTGGTTGCAACGAAGTACGCCGAAGGAAAAGAAACCAGATTTTCATGGTCGAATTAATAGTGACGGTTCTAAGGCTAAGTTATATCCTAACTTGAAAGAAAGTGGGAGAGAACCTAGAGAAACAATATTAGAAGGATAAAGTAAAGGTAGGAAACGAATAATTAAATAATAACTAACAATAAGTATCAAGTTAATTATACATTTTATGGTCTTTCGATTATTTTTATTACGAAATAATAAGTGTTTCTATTTGTTTTTTAGTCATCAAATATTACTACTAAAAACAATCCAAACATTTCACGATAAAAACAAGAAAGCATATAATAAACATAAAAATACGCGTTACAAAAATATTCTATATCTAATATAAATCATGTGATTTTTTTTATTTATAATTAACGATAACGCATTTATAAAAATATGAATTCTTTATATAATGTTTATATAATTATTTGAAACGCAAAATCAAATTAAAACTTCAAAAAATTTTCGATGCTTTCTAATGTTCATAATGGTCAATACATAAAAAGGTAACAATTTATCACGTTCAAGTAAACGCACTCGAGAGTATGAAAGAAAATAAAATAAAATAAAGTAAAATTTGAATCGTAAAATAAGTGAAATAAATGGTGATGTATGATATCGATGACTTAACTCTGATATAAATAAACTTAATTTCAAATGGAAAGACAACATGCATGAACTCAGTTCATTGAATTAGAAAGAAAGAAAAAAAGAAAAAAGATACGAAAAAAAGAAAGAAAGAAAAAAGAAAGGATGAAAGGTTGAAAGAAAGAAAAGTGTATCAGTGTAACAACAGAAGGAACGGTAAGGATAGTAACGTTTATCCCGTAACGACCTTGCCGTCCTACACTGGTATTTTATAGCCAACACGTCGTCGTGTCTGGCGGCTGTCTGAGTTAGTACATGAGAGAGACAGAGAAAGAAAAAGAGACGTTGACCTCTTTTGAAAACTATAGGACTTGCGTCTGGTGTATGTATTCTACCTCCCACCACCCTTCAAGATTCGCGCTTGCATCTCCCTAGTTCAGTCCCGCAAATGGAATTCCATTGCTAATCGATGGTAGAAGGGAGGACAGTAAGCAAGCAACCAAGCAAGTAATAGCAACTGCACCAAGCAAGCAAGAACAGCAGGTATACACACACATAATATATATATATATATAGGAGTAATGTAACGGGAGCAAGGGAGGTCAGGGGAAAAGAGAATTGACGGAGACGAAAGTGGAGGACCGTACGTTGTGTGTGGGGTGGCGGGTGGGAGAATACAACGAGAGAGAGAGAGAGAGAGTGAGAGAGAGTATGAGATGAGAGGAAAAGGAAGAGGAGGAGGAGGAGGAAGAGGGTGGTGGTGGTGTGGTGGTGGCGGAAGGAACCATAGAATACAAGTTCGTGACGTAACAGTTCATTCATCCCGAGACAGACGATATCACGGTCAATGGTGTGTACATCGTGCGTACGCATATATGTATATACATTGGACTTGGGCTGGTTGCATTCTTCTCTCTCTTTCTCTTTCTCTCTATGATGTTATATATATATATATTATTAGTGTTTCGTATGAATATGTTTTCTCTCTATCTTTCTATCTCTCTTTCTCTCTTTGAATATTCTCACGTATTTTATGCGATGGATTCGCACGTGCGTGTACCTTCTATGCTATGTGTGTGTATGTGTGTGTGTGAATGTGTGTGCGCGTGGAATATATGTATCGGTCGTGAAATACACAATACACGTGATGCATGTTGTGATTCTTAAGCACTATGCTCTTTGTATGTTGTTTCTTTCTATCTTATTTTTTTTTTATTATATTACCTTCTCATTCGTTTTTTTATGTTTTTCTTCTATTTACTTTTTTCAATATGTTTTAACTTTCTATAATGCTATTAATTTTCATGTATACTGAAATATTATGTAATGTAAATTTGTATTAATATAATTGTGTTACAGTAATCAGAACTTATACTTTTAAGGATATTATAAATTTTTGATATGTGAAACAACATTTTATGGTAATGAAATTAAATAAAACAATAGCGTTATAGAGGGTTAATAAATATTTTTACTATCATTGTCTTACGAATTTTGATTTATCTTAGATTTAACAACAACAAAAAGAAAATAAGAATTAAATACTAATCTTAAATGCATTACGTGGTCAATGAAAATAATCAGAATTAATCTATGATATATTAATATAATTCTAAATTAAACAATATGAATATATCGTAAATATTCACACAGGCATAAAATCTTAAACGATATAAAACAATAAGGAAATAAAATGGTTTAACGATAAGTTAAAGTCATTGTAAATAAAGAAAATGATTATTTCCAGTATTGAAGTATTATTTTTCAAGAAATCGATTCGAAAGTGGTAAACATTGATATATATATATATATATTCTCGTGGCTGAAAGGTTTCTAAGTTTTCCGTAGAAAAAGCTTATCGATAATGTATAAACCTTATCGATTTTCGGTTGCGTACTTTCCACTTCCAAGCTTGCGGAGTGGATATCGATCCGTGCTATAGGAAGTATAGCACCCGTACCTTGGGTATATACATATATATATATATAGATCTGTGCGTGTGTGTGTGGATACGTATATGTGTATACTCTCTACTGGCTGTGCTATAACTCAGTCTCTATAATTCATCGTCTTTCGTTTTCTTCCTGGTCTTTGTACCTTTGTACCTTTGTACCTGCGATATACCTAAACTGTATATATATATATATACTTTGAAACTACCTTTTTACTGTAGTATTACAACCCTCCTATTATAACACGCTTCATTTCTATCGTACTTTTCTAAGAAACTATAAAGTAATAGAAAATTATACGAATATTTACGTTATTTGTTCAGAGATATTTTACAATGTGAGAAATTTAATTAAAAAATAATTTTATTGCAACGCATTGAACGACCTAGACAATTTTATATTAAATTACATGAATTGTTTAAATTGTCAAATATTAAAATTAGAAATTTAATTAACTACTGACGTATTCAGTCAAGAATGTGTTAAATCTGTGTTTTCAAAATACCGTGTTATAGGAGGATTGTAAGTTACGAGTATGTGTTCCCTTCTTCGAATACAACATACATACAAATACATTACGCAATGATTTTTTTAGATTAGTAGAAAACGATAAAAGTTTATCTCGTAGATAGATTCGAGTTTCTTTCAAATTATCTGAAAGGAACTATCTTTGTTATGTCAATTCCTAAAAGGAATGAAGAAAGAAAGAAAGAAAAATTCTAGAAAAGTTTCTTACAAAATTTTCTTCCTCCTTTTCAAAGTTTTTCCTTACAATTTTGTCTTTTATTGTGATATATTCAAAAAAAAAAAAATTCAATCTGCATCAAATAAAATGGGAGAATTGAATAAACATTTCTTCAAAAAAAAGAAAAGAAAGAAATAATACCAGAAATATTTCTAAAAATATCAAACTTTTCGAACTTCGACGTGTCTAATTTAATAATCTATAAACAATTTATAAATGTTCTTCAAATAATGTTGACAAGTCAAAGAGAAAAATGATCAGAGAAATAATTTATAGTTAAAATTAGGGAAATAAGAGAGAAAGGTAGAGGTAAAGGTAAAGAGAAACGGAGAGAAAGAAAAAATGATGGCAGAAAGGGAAAATAATCTCTCAGGGGGATTTTGGACCCCTCGGTTTTCGTCATGCTTCGCATCAAGACTAGCAGACCAAAAAGAGAGAGAGAGAAATATAACATGAGGTAGTGATCGTTAACGTGCAGATGAAGCAGGGATGATGGAGAGTGAGGACAAGAGGGTAGAAAAGAGACTTTGAAAAGCGTCTCTTTTTCTCTCTCTCTCACACACACACACACACAAATACATAAATACACATACACATACGCAACACAGTTGGTGTAGCCAAAAGAGAAGAAAGAGAGATGGCAGCTGCCTTGGGCATACACCGAAACGAAAGCAGAGGTAGCACAGCGCATTGAAAAGGGAACGACAAAGGGACACAGAGCCCTAGCCTGACCCTCCGGGGGTCCCAACCGCTCAGGAAAGCGAATCCTGTGAGCCTTCCTCCTTCTCAATGGAATACGTTAAGGTAGGCGTTGAAAAATTCACCAAAGACGGGATCCTTCTCTCTCTCTCTTTCTCTCTCTTTCTCTCTCTTTTTATCTCATTTTCTTTCTTCTTCGCTAAAGCTAAGCTAAAAAAAATAAAAAGAGAAAGAAAGTGAGAGAGAGAGAAAGAAAGGAATGCTTGTCGATTTCGTTGCTTCGAAAATTTTCACCCCTTTTAACGAGTCGTTTTTCTATGAGATTCCCTGAAAAATTTCGAGAGTTCCTTTGTAATATACGTATTTCACGTTCATCGTAATTCTCTGGGATTTTTCAGTCTCCAGGCTCTACGACCTTTCGGACGATGGATGCCATTTTTGCTTTTTCTCTTTCTCTCTCTCTCTCTCTCTCTCTGCTATTTTTCTTTTCTCTTGAGATTTATTTAATCGAAAGGTTTTTCTCGCGTCTTTTTCTTTTTTATCAATTCAAATAAGAGAATTATATTTCTTCACTCGTCGATTCGTCGATGATTTATTTTTGTTTTTGCTTAACGTTCAATCTCTAATGATTTTTATTATTTTTTTGTTGTTTTTGTTTTTACTTTAAATATCTTACTTGTTCAAATGAAATGATGATATTAATCGAATAATGAAAGCTTTATAAATGGTAATATGATTAGAGCTACTTGAACGTTCAATAGGGAACATCGACATATTCTCTTTTCATTTATCTGTTTCTTTTTTTTATTTTGCCTTTTTTTTTATCTACTTCAATAATTTTAACCGAAAGCCACGCCTCGTTTCTATCGGAAAGATGTAACGATTAAAGTTGTTCACCACCCTTGGTTTTATAACGGTTTAATCTCAACTATCAATTTAGCCGTAATTCCTCACCGATTTTGATGAATAAGCTGAACGAGCTTTCGCAAAATACATCATACCTTACAACAAAAATATGCTAACAAACGATCAAATTCAATCTAAATAAATAAATAACAAAATACTCGAGAAATGGAAACTCTCGGTTTTCTTATTAAATCAAACAACCAACGACACAATATACAAAATACTCAACAGCAAGATATATGCCAACAAAAACGATAAAATACAATTCAGTTTAAATAGAAGAAGAAGACGATACCCCAGAAGAGAGAGAGAGAGAGAACAGAAAAGAAACAATGATATTTGCTAATAAAATAAAGTAAAAAATACAACCCCTAACAATTGTAAAAAAAAGAAATAAGAAAATAAAAAAGGAAAAGAAAAAAGATAGGAAAGGAGGGAAAAGTGATAGAAAGCGAGAGAGACTGAGAGAGAGAGAGAGTTTGAAGTTGTTGGTGGGTGATAGAGAAGTGGAAAGAGGTATCCCTGGAACGGGCATGATTACGTCGTGTAGCACGTATATACTACTACTCACAGCAGCAGTAGCAGCAGCAGTAGCAGCAGCAGCAGCATAAGCAACAGCAAGCAGCCGCTACGTCACCACCTGTTTACAGACAGATATCTATAGCCATACTCTCGTGACCTTGTCTTTTGTATATATCATCCCCACCTCCACCTCAAGCCACCAGCAACAACACCCCAAGCACCCCCTTTCCCCCTCGTTCCTCGTCCTCTTCTTCTCTCATGGCCCTCGCGGGATAACTCTCAGCCACCCCCACTCCATCAACACACATAAACACACACATTTCCTTTTCCTCTCCCTTTTCTTTTGTCACCACAATGTTTCCTTCTCTCTCACTTTCGCTTCTCTACTACTACTACTACTACTACTACTACTACTACTACTACTACTACTACTACTACTATTGCTGCTGTTACTGCTGCTGTTGGTGCCTTGCATCCAACCCTCTCTGTCTTTCTTTTACTCTCTTTTTCTTTCTCTTTCTCTTCCAGTATCATCCTCCCTCTTTCCGTCAGACCCCCCTCGACCCTCCTCAAACTCCCATTGAGGTAACCAGTTATTCCGTCTGTGACGTAACGAGGTGTATCACACGACCTCCTCTGCTTTGTCGTCTATCCTTTTCACTCTTTCATCCTCTCTCTCTCTCTCTCTGTTATACATATCTCTTCGTTTCACTCACTCTTATAGTGAACTCACGGTGTTTGCACGCGTAGTGCAGTCGTCGCTGCATTCCTCCTCCCCCCCCTTCTTCTTCTCTTCATCCTTCCTATTCCAATGCTGTCGTTTCATCTCTCTCTTTCTCTCTCTCTCTCTCTCTCTTTCTCTTTCACACTTAACCTGCTCTAAGCGTTGCACTTTCCTTCTCCTCCTCCTCTTCCTCCTTCTCCTCCTCGCCATTTATCCTTCCCTTCCCCACCTACTCCCTCGCAACCCTTCGATCCCTTTAAATCTACCGGCTCTTTACGTGTTTTTGTATGTGTTTATACATTCTCTTATGCATGTATATGTGTGTCTGGTGTGTATTCACATACTCTCTCTGTCTCTCTCTCTCACTTACATTACTCACAGTTATTCCGTGACGTGATAGAGAAAGAAAGAGAGAGAGAGAGAGAGAATATACTTTAATAGGTCAACACGATGGTTCGAAGGTCATGGTAGACCTTATTGGGTCACTGGAATAGTCGTGATGCACTTCCCATTACTATACTCTTCCTGTCGTATACGTATCTGTATATGTGTGTGTTCATGTATACGTTTCTCTTCCCTCTGTTTATCTGGTTTATGTGCATGCGTATGCGGATGTATGAATGAAGGAAAGTAAAGGTCTTTCTTCCTTTAAGATTGTTTATTTTTGTCTTCAATATGATCCTACATTTGATTAACTTATGTACTGTAATATGAATTTGATTCTTTTTGTTGTCTTGAAAAATTCTTAAGAAATTTAATGGGATTTTCGTTATACTATCGTTAGTTTTTGTGATTTTTCTTTGATCATTGTGGATTTATTCGTACGAAGTTTGTTATTTAATCGCTTACTTACAAAACTTCGTGCTCGATAAATAAATAATTTTTCATTTTTTTCTCTTTTTTTTTTCGGCAAATGATTTCATCGTTGACCTATTCCCAATTATGGGAATTGGTAATACAGTATTATTTCTTTCTTACATATATGGAGAGAAACAAATTTGTTCGAGCAGCGGTTACAATCGTTGCAAGTTTTGTGCAATACTTTCTCTCGGTCAAAGTAACTATGAAAATTTGTCTGGATTACTTTGGTTTTTCCTTTTACAGAACTTCAAGGTTTGCTCAAATAAATAAATTTAAATATTCTTATTAAAAATTGTCTATTATAAATAATTTGAGAATAAAGTTCAATTATATTCGTCTAATGCAAATCATGAAAATTTGTTCTACAAAATAATTTCAATAAAATCATAGAAAAGTTTAATTAGAAACTGATCTCGTAATCACGTTGGATAGTAATTTGTTAAATATCATCTAACCGATTAGTTAACATTATATCGACAAAATAATGCAACAACATTGTTTCTAAAAGTTTGGTTAACGACATTTACATTTATCTTGTAACATTTAGTTAAATACATACCAATGTTAATTAATGATCTTTGGTGTTACACGATTTATGACTTACGTAAATGCATATGCTATGTATACCTAATGTATACGTAATTACTCATCAATTCTAGTAAACGTCCCAGCTATCAGTAGTCTTGTTTATTAACGAGAAAGCTCCTATCTCGGTAGACACTAATACATTTACGTCAGTCGGGTCACGATCCGTTTTAAACGTGCCACTTGTGTAAATCTTACATGATCCGTGTACAGAATGGAGTAAAAGTTCTTTAACTGAAACTTTACGTTTCTATAAATTAATTCATTATTCTATTTTCCAAACATTTTAGCCTAAATACTTTCACAGATTATTAACGATTTATATACAAAACAAAAATTAATTTTGTAATTTTGAAAACTAAACTCAAATTATTTAAGAATTTTTGATTCGCCCTTTAAATGCAAATACTTTTATCCCATTACTCGTGTATTTTTTTTTCCAAATTGTTAATATACATATATTCGTCCTGCGTTTTTATTTTTCAACCTTCTTTTTTTTCATTTTCTCATTTCTTTCGACGTAAACGTACTTACATATATTATGTTGGTAATATAACTTCTTCTTCTTCTTCTTCTTCTTCTTCCCATGTGAAATTTTTTAACCAGGAGAAAGTTAAGATGTTGTCCATGAATGCTTCTCCACTTTCACTTCCTATGAGAATTCGAATATTCTAGCTCAAGCGTGATGATTTTATTAGTCAATTATACATATACGTGGTTGGGTTGAAAAGTTTTGAGCCTGGCGTAGAAATTTTACAATAAACAAAAACTAAGGTAATCAACGTTACTTAGAAATCATTTGAAAGATGGAATTAGGGTAATATAAACAAGGAAAACGAAATTTGTTTCATCTATTTTTATTTACTCTTTAAATAATCGTCCACTACAGCGATATTCACTCTGGTAATTAAGATCCTTTCCATCGTACAATATCCTTCTCTCTCTCTCTCTCTCTCTCTCTCTCGCATTCTCTTTTTTTTTCTTTCTATCTCATATAATCATATATAAGTTTTTCACCAGCAACGTCACCGTTCCAACATTGACCTCGTCACCGTCATCACCGTCATCATGGTCAATTATTATTACAATGAGCCATCGAGGACGACGACGATAGTTACACGTTATACAATCTTTTTCCCTTTTTTTTTTCTTTTTTTTTCGTTTTTTTTTTATCTCTTTTTTTCTTTTCTCTACAACTGAGATTCCATTTTTCAATCCGCCATTTTCCACGTTTACCGTTCCTCTGTGTAACCCCCACCCGGTATTCTCTTATTTGTCAATTAAAGCATATCAACAATTGTGTTGGTTAATTGTAACAGTAGATTGGGTCGGAAAAATTGAAAAATTAATAAAAAAGAAAAGAAGAAGAAAAAAGAAAAAAAAGAAAAAATTATTTTATGATTTATTTGACATCGCAATTATTTATATTATAAAATAAATCATAAAATAAATATTTTTCTTATAGATTCGATCAATTATTATAATCACCTACACGATTGATATTACAGATGGCCGCCTGTGCTTTACAATAATGCACGTTATTCTCGTTGATTGGCTCACAGGACGAAAATAATTATGAAGTTATTTCATTTCGTCTACAGAAGTTTTAATTATCCGAAAAATACTCTACGTACATTTAATTAGAGGCCCCTCAATAATTAATCGATTATTTCAAATAATAATGCGATTTATTTCATTGGCTCGTCGCGTCGTTATTTCTTCTTCTTCTTCTTTTTCTTCTCTTCTTTCTCTATCTCTATCTTTATCTCTCTCTTTCTCTTTCTACTTTTAATCTTGTTTTCTTTATTCTGTTAAGGCCATAAATGTGAAATGTGTGTGTATGAGTGTATACGTGTGAGTATGTGTATTTCTCATTACTATAATTTGCAATTATCCAGCGCTAATAATACGTAAGTAAGTAGTATTTATGTTCTATATAAGTGAAATGTGTTTGTTATTAATGCTTTATTTATATAAATTGTATGTTTGTTTTATTTATTTATTTTTTCTTTTCTTCATCTTCGGAATCCTACGACACGATTGAGGTATAATAATTATACAGATTAAAAGTCTTTCCATTGCAAACTAGTCGGTTTTTCTTGTTGAATGTTTTCTCTCTCTCTCTCTCTTTCTCTCACTTTCATTCTCACTCACATTCTCTCTCTTTCTCTCACTTTCATTCTCACTCACATTCTCTCTCTTTCTCTCTATTTTCTCTCTCTCTCTCTCTCTCTCTTTCTTTCTTTTTCTTTTCATATTTTATCACACGTGGCAGTGTATCTTACGACGTTAAAATTCATGATTTTAAATCAAATGTTTGTTGACAATCTCGTGCACGACTACGATCACGAACAACACAACTTTTTTTTGTTTTTTTTCTTGTCCTCTTTGTTTCGATTATACTACTCGAAATATACAAAATTTTTGGCGTCATCGACGCTAAATAATGGAAGAAGAAACATGGCGGGATAAAGATCCGAATCATTTAACACTTCTTTCAACCGCTGTCGTACTCCTCGTTGATCATTTTTTAGGGGAGGTTTTTTCATTTTCTTCTCCTTTAAAAAAATTAAATTTGTTAATAGTTGTAACAAATTACACGTCACACACACATACACACACACACAGACACACACCGTTTATTAATATATTTATACATATTTTGAGTCTAATTTAAAACATGTTGAAAATGATGACGATGACGATGACGATGATGATGATGATGAAGATGATGATGATGATAATTATGATTATAATGATGATTATGATAATGGTTGATAATAATTTTATAAGAGAAGTTATAAGAGAGAAAAATCTTTTTGATTTTTTAAATAAACTTTTCAATATTAATTTTGTTAAAATGTTTCGTGTAAAAAATCAAACGAGGTAGGATATAAAATATCGGCAGATTTTTTCAAGATGTCAACGATAAAATTAATAATCGGGGACTCAATTTACACGTGTCAATGTAAAAACATTAATGTATACATAAATACATACACATATACATAATTTTAATCGAGCATGTAAAATAGAAAGAGAGAAAATAACGTAAGGATAACGTTTTCAATTTAATTTATTTAATATTTCGTATGTTCGTAGTGGCACGCACATATAATTACGTTCATTTAGTTCAATTACAATGAATAAGAAATTTTATAAAAATAATAATAATAATAAAAATGATCTGTTCGCATGAAAATTATGTTCATGGATAATACAAAAAAAGGATAAGGAGTAATAATAATTAATTTTATGAATTGTAGGTAGTACTTATAGTTTATCCGTTCAATTCGTTCGTCCCGTTCTTCCTGTTCATCCAATTTGTTCTTAAAAAAAAAAAAAGGATTAAGAAATGTTAGAAAATTTTCAAAAACTATTAACGACCGTGGATAATTTGTTTTTGTTTCAATTAAAAAAGGAAAGAAGGAAAAATAGTAGAAGAAAAATCTGATCGAATGAATAGAACAAGATAATAATAATAATAAACTAATTAATCATTTAACGATTGAAAGTGGTTGAAATGAGACATAAATATATCAATCCGTGAGTGGTAATTAAGATAATGAAAACACGTTGATTATATCACCGATACGCTCTATCATAAATAAAAAAGAAAAAATAAGTAGAGTGCGAAAAAAGGGATGGAAATTAAATAATAGAAAAATAAATCCTTTACGAAATCATACTAATTACGAGCAGTCAGTTTGTCACGTTATAGGAGGAAGGGGGGGGAGGTAAATTAAAATCATTTCTTTTTCTCTCGATGTCCCTAAAAAGATGACATACATATATATATGTATATAAACGTTTGTGTATACAGGAGATATCCAAATTTAAATCGAATCTGTATATATGTGATCAAAGTAATTTAATAAATACGGATTTCAACAAAAATTGTTTGCATGCAAAATAAACGGCAAAGAAAAAAGAAGTTTTGTCTTGAATTTATGAACGATTTTTATACGAACGAAACTTTCGTTAAAAAAAGAAAAAAAAAGAAAAATAAAAGATCTGTTATAATTATATAACTTATTCGAATGATTTTGTATATAATAAGAAAACAAAATCCTACTTTAAAGGTTTCTTTAAGGAATAACAAAAATTATTATATCTTTTCTTTTTTTCTTTCATTCTAATCGAATCTTATATTATTTTTTTTTGCGTACGCGATGGCAAAGCAAATCGCAAAAGAAAAATTGTAAGAACGAGAGAACAAGAAAAAAAGATATATATATATATATAGTATAAACAAAAATAAAAAATAGTAGCTAATGAATACAAATATTTTTTTTTATACGTATAGAAAGAAAATAGAAAAAAAATATAATAAAACGTAAATACGTGGAATGTATTAGTGATTACGTGCGAGAGTTCAGAATGCAGAATCATCGAAACTTATTCTTCAACTCTTACACGCGTAAAGAGAAAGTGTAGTGAAAAAAAGAACAACTCACAATATTTATCCGTTACGTTTATAAGATAATAAAAACTATGTTTATCTTCGTAATTTTATAATAATAATAATAATTATTAATAATATTTTTAATAATAGTAATTAATTAATTAATTAATTAATAAAGTAATAATAATTCTTTTTAATCATTATTGTTATCATTATCATCATCATCTTCGGTAAAGATGTATGTGTTTTTGTATGTATATTTTACGTATATGTAACTTATATATACCTGTGTGTATACATACGTATATATATATATATACACACGTAATTCAACGTTTAAATGTATCAATGTATGATACACTTCTTCAACGTTCTTCTAAATAGTCATCAGTATCATTGTAATCGTTTTATTATCATTTTCTTTGCTTCTATTTTTTTAGCTATTATAATTTTATCAATCACTCTTATAATCACTCTTTACATATTCGATTAATTACTAATATTTTCGAATAAAAGTTTATTTTTTTTCCGATCGATCATATATAATATGCTTTTTTTTTGTTTCACGAAAAGATCGTTCATTTTCTTTATTTTTTTTTTTTATATTATTTACTTATATCTATTTCTTCACACACAAATACTTACTTACTTACTTACTTACTTACTAACTTACTTACTTACTTACTTTCTTTCTTTCTTTCTTCTCTCTCTCTCTCTCTCTCACTCTCTCTTTCAACAACGAAATGATCGATAAGGAATAAATTAGGCGCTAAATAAATATAGTGATTATTAATTATTAATTATCGGATTATTTCGACGTTTCGCTGCCGATGACACACATTATACACATCTCTATTTTCTTTTTTTTTTATTTTTATCTTTTACTACGCAACCCCACCGCCATTTTGTTTCTTCTCCTCTTCCTTTATACGCTCGTCCAAAAAACAATCGATTGGTGGCCCCTTTCTTCGAAAAGAAAAAGAGTTATTATTCTTAACAGTGTAAATGTTCATCTCATTGTGACAATTATTATAATCATCATCATCAT